>NC_050450.1:16459589-16766089 GCF_903995425.1 Onychomys torridus | reverse complement strand
TCTCCTTAAAAACCCACTCCTACAAAAGACAAAAAACAAAACAGACAAACAAAAACCCGCTTTCTTTTCTTGCTTGTTCGCACTGGCTGTTGCTTTGCAGTCTGCCCCCACCCCGCCCCACCTGCTTGCCCCTCCGGGGTAATACATCATTCTCCTTTGTGCTAAGAATTTGTGTCTGGGTGTGTCCTGTACCGATTCCGGGGAGTCGACCTCCCTTACAACTAACTTGCTATGCCCTTCTGTCCTTGACAGAAGCACACAACTCCTATGATATTTCGCAGAATTCTCTATACAAAGAAATGTACCAAGGAAAGAGCAATCGACCTTTAAAAAAATACAACGGAACTTTAATTTTAGATGATGTAGTGTCTGAGTTGATCAGCTGGGTGTGGGGTCGGCGTGCCCGCGCGTGAACACAGTTCCATCTTTGCTAGCCTTCTCTCTTCTGCCTCTTTCTCCTATAGTTAAGGACTCTGCAGGTTCTACCCAGGTAACCCGTCTCAGGGTCATTGGCGTTAGGGACTTGGGTGTGATTCAGGCATTGAGGACACTCGGGCTGGGTCGGATCGGTATTCTAGCCTTTTTGGAGCTGGGGCGCCCAAGTAGACTGATAATCCATACAGAAAGCCCAGCCGGAGCTCACCCACGAACCTCCTTCCCCCAGGGCCGCCGTGAGCCAGCCAGATCCAGGCCCGGTTCCGCTGCCTTCCTCCGGCGACAGTGGTGTGGGGTTAGAAGGCAGGACCGGGAGCGAGGCCGGCCCAGCACGGCGGCTAAGACGCGACGGACGGCGCCCTCCCTGGCCCGCCGTCCTCCCGGGCAGCAACCCTGGCGCCCGGCCTGACATCCGAGGTGGGTCGGGGCAGACTCGGTGTAGGCCCGGCACGTTCGCCCTCACGTTTCACAGGTGGTCTTGCTCCCCAGCACCCTCGGGCCAACCTTGGTAATGACAATGCTGAAAGTTGCGCCGCGGGACGCCCGGCTAGCTCAGTCGGTAGAGCATGAGACTCTTAATCTCAGGGTCGTGGGTTCGAGCCCCACGTTGGGCGGCTTGTTGTTTTTGTTTGAATTCTGAGATATTGAGCATTGTGAGTAGGATAAGGGTGCTGTTTTCTAAGTCCCTCAACGACATTTTATCTCTCTCTCTCAAACCAGATTGCCGACTTTTGGCTCAGTTCTGCTGACCCCTAGCGAGTTCTGCGGTGCGGGGATGGGCTGCGCGCGACTCGCAGCTCTCCACTCCGGACAGTGAGCGGAAGTGAAGACAGCGGGTGCGTAGGGTTGGCGTCTTTACTATGGGTGCTTGGCAGGAGCGGGGGAATCCTAGTCTCGGCAGGCTGATCTGGGGGGTCCCAGCCCCAGGACTCCAGGACCGCGACGAAGTGGCGACATTGTAGGTGGCTGGCTGGTCTACGGGTGTGATTCCCACCAATAGAGGAGTCTGGATGCAAATCCCGGATGAGCCCAACCTGCCCCGCCCCATCATATTCTGTCCCTCACCAGATGTGGATGCAAGAGCGACACTTAGCTCTGAAACCTCAGGGCTGCACGTCGAGGTTGGTTTTTCAAAGTAGGGGTTGAACGCAGCGCACCCTACATTGCTGAACTATACCCTAGCCACAGGAAGGCAACTTTTAAAAAGGCTTCACGCTCTCTATAGCTGCCCACGGCTGCTTTAGAGTTGAATTACAGCGTTGTACCTACCAAACTACCTTTAATCAGTCTAAGTTGGAGGTTCACATTCAACGACAGAATGTTCAGAGGCTATTAAAACACCAGCCTGGGACTCGGCCCGCAACTTTGGCTCAGGGGTCTAGAGTGTCTTGGAGAGGGAGGCTGGAGCCTGGACCCAGGCTGAAGTGTACCGATGCTTGTAGCTGGTGACAGACGCCTTCCTCTTGGCCGCGCTTCCCTCCGGTCATCTGATGTAGCCCTCCTGGGCTCAGGCCTCCTGGTCCAAACTCAGGTCCTGAGTTCCACCCAGCACCTACAAGTCTGGGTTCCTTTCATTCTATAACATTCTCAACCTTCTTAATGCTGAGACCCTTTAATACACTTCCTCATGTTGTGGTGACTGCAACCACAAAATCATTTTCGTTGCTACTTCATAGCTGTAATTTTGCTAATGTTATGAGTTGTAATGTGAATATCTAATATTTCCGATGGGCTTAGGGCTCGCGACCCACAGGTTGAGAGCCACTGTTTTTGGTGGGCATGCTATTGGCAAGGGCTCTTGTTTTTGTTTGCTATGAAGGGTTTGAAAGTTTACTATGAGCCAGGGTCGTGGGTGTGTGACTCTGCGTATTTAAGTAACATCGGGGGTGGGGATGGATGTGGTGAAGCGGGTTGAGTTGGAGACACAGGCTTTCAAGTCCTTCCATGCAGAAGCAAACAACCCACCCGTTCTGGTGGAAAATGACACATTTCTGTTATATTCCACAGAAATACCCATACAAAGAGAAAGGACAGTTCCCCTTAAAAATTGACAAAGAAACACGATACAATCCGGCCACACGACATAAGCAATAGGCATAAGAAAGAAGATTACGAAGGTTTCAGATGCTGGAGTCATCGGACAGATCATAACACAACCACGCTCACTGTATTTAGAGAACTGAGAACAACCGGGAACATCTGTGAGGCGGAAGTCCTTCCATCTTTTGGACTGAAAAAAAGAAGCAAACGTTTCTGTATTTGAAAACACACAATTGAAACTTAAAAAGTAGACGAGGGTAGGCAGGCACCTGCCACAGAGACGGAGCACTTGCTGGCTTAAGGCCCTGTGTAGGCTTCTAGGGTGTGTGTCCAATCTGTCCTGGTTGAACCAGGATCATCTCCTTGTCCAAGGGTCATTGGACAAGGCCCCTGGGAGTGCAATCCAGGTACTGAGGACTCTTGGGCTGGCTGGAGTCAGTGTTTTTAGCCAGGTTGGAGCCTGCCCTGTGACGTCAAAGAAGGCTCTGCTAACCCAGCTGGAACATAGTTTACCGACCGACTCAAGTCTCCTTAGGGACACCCTGTGCCAGCCAGCTCCCAGGCCATGTGGTCTTTAGACTAAGCCAAAGACCTGAGAAGGTAAGTAAGTCTCCACACTCCAGGGTTCTAGCCCTACCTGCAAGCCACACCTCTCCCATTTAGGTTTCGTTCTGGGGAAACTGGGCTGGGCAAAGCGGAGAAGCCCACGTCGGGGCAGCAACCTGCTGAGTCTTCTAACTGGTGTAGACTCAGACCCGACACAGGTGCCGTCCTAGGTTCAGACGCGCTCCTCCACCGCCAGACCTGTCCGGGTTTGTCCCCCACATCTGGCTGTGTATGTGTTTTCGTGAGGTGAGAGCCGAACGCGCCTAGGTGCGGAACTGGCTGGGGGAAGCTTGTTTTGTGCGGTTACAAGGCGGGAACGAGGAGGCGCCACCTGGAGACAGAGGTGTGAGACCCCCAGGTCGGGAGCTGGGGGGAGAGAAGGGAGCTGGAGCCAGTAAGCCTCCTAGGCAATAGTTTTGTCCTGGGGAAGGCGGTGTGTTGGCCTCAAGGGGAGGCTACACTTCCCAGTCCTGGAGTTCACCCCCACACGCAACGGCATCCCTGCTCTGTGGGGTACTTCAAAGTAGTCCCAGTGTCCATCATAGATTTATTAACTCACTTAATTTCCAGTACCCTCAGGCTACCTTTACTAATTTGTTTATTCAACAGTAGCTTCTCAAGACGCCCGGCTAGCTCAGTCGGTAGAGCATGAGACTCTTAATCTCAGGGTCGTGGGTTCGAGCCCCACGTTGGGCGAAGTGGCATTTTAGCTTGGACTAATAGAATTCAGAGACTACACCGGCGTTCCATTGCTGGCGTTCTGCTTTCTTTCCAAGTTCTTAATCCAAATTCTCTCAGTTCCCATCTCAGCCACAGGAGAGAGAGCAACTCAGACTTTTAGGCCAAAGCTAGAAGCAATGAGCAGTCTGTGGGTCTTCTCTGTCTCGAGAAGCAGGAGAGGGCCACGAGATACCATCTGCTTTTGACCATGCACTTTTGACGTTCTGGATGGAGTGGGCCACTGGGCAATTTTCTCTGCCCTTAAATTACCCCGTCCAGACAAGTTTGAAATTCAGTTCTCTGTAGATCTGTTGAAACCAACCATAGGAGTCTATCACCACCCTTAAAAAAAGCAGATGTTCCTAGTTCTTAAGGCTCGTTGGTCTAGGGGTATGATTCTCGCTTAGGGTGCGAGAGGTCCCGGGTTCAAATCCCGGACGAGCCCTTCCTGTTTTGAACTACTTAGCATATATGCCTATGATCCTGGCCCTGGAGGTGGAGATGCTCAGAATTCAAAGTCAAGCTTGGCTACTTAGAAGGGTTGACTAAACAACAGATAGACAGAAGTCTCTAAAGTACTCAAAGTTGTTCATTTTTTTCTTGTTTGTGGCAGGGTCTCCTGTAACTCAGGCTGGTCCCGAACTTCGCATTTCCGATCTTCCTGCCTCCACTTCTCAAGTGCTGGGCATATAGGCATGTGAATTAATCTGGTTGGAGTCCAGAGCTAGGCAAGCAATCACTGAGCCCATAATTCTAATTTTCAATCAACAAGAATGGCTGGAGGGGGCTGGAGAGATGGCTCAGTGGTTAAGAGCACTGATTGCTCTTCCCGAGGACCGGGATTACAATTCCCAGCACCCACATGGCAGCTTACAACTTTCTGTAGCTCCAGTTCCAGGGCATCCAGCATTTATGGCAAAACACCAATGCACATAAAATAAAAATAGAAAGAAAAAAAAAAGGAATGGCTGGGATTATTAAAACCAACCTGATGCATAAAAATAATGGAGAATGGTGGATTAAAAAAAAAATCAATCCTGGTGTGGTGTCAAAACAAACAAACAAAAACCAAAAACCCAAACAGCCTTGGAAGTGGGTAGGATGGTGCAGGCCTGTGATCCCAGCACCAGGGCGGATGATGGGACAGGAGAACTCAGGACAGCCTGAGCTACATCGTGAAACACTCCTTCCCCTCCCCCTGGAGTTCCAACCAGCCACAGCAGAGAACTTCCACGTCACGACGTAAAGGAATTCTTAGCCAAAAGTAAATGACCACGGGGACCCTGGGGAGGTGCACAGTGTCTCAGAATAATAGTTACTTAGAAGGCATTTGCCAATCCCTCTGCGCCCCCGGGGGATGCAGAGAGAACTGGAGCAGGTGGCTGGGATGCCCTTGAATCTGTGCTGTGCAGATGAGAATGCATAGGAAAACACCTACCTGCCCCACTGCCACTGGTTGCTGTTTCTGAGACGTTTTTTCTCCTGGGAGAGGAGATGTCCTAAGATATTGAGACCCTCAGATATCTATCCAGGGTCTTTGGAGAACAAAATTACATTTCCTGAGTTTATTATCGCTGCATTCTTCAAAAACCTTCAAGGAGTAGGTTCAAGAAGAAAGTGGTAGAGCCCTGACTAGCATGCTGTAGTCTCTGGTTAAATCCTCTGCACTCAACTAAAGCAAAAGAGAAGAGGAAGGAACCTTTTATACCAGGGTCAGAGATGATCCAGTTACTATGAACAAGCCTAACCATCCAAGCATTTGGAAATATAGCTCAACCAAAAGGCTCTTCAGTAAGGTCCGGCTTGATTTACCAATCTGGCATGTACCTGATGACTAGTCCTAGAGTCTGTGTAGCGTTTTTGCCAAAAAAAATTTAGTATGACTTTTATGATTAAAAACAAATTTAGAAGTTCAAGGTCATCCTCAGCTACATGGTGAGTTTTAGGCAGCTTGGGCTATGTTACATAAGACAAAACACAATTAAAGAAATCGGGGTTGGGTACAATCTATAGTAAGACATCTGGCCTGCTAATAAATGCCAGTTTTAAGTGTGACAGTAGTCCGTAAGGGAAAATCTTGCACCAGATCACTGATCTCTAGTCATCAGCAGTCTCTTCTTGGGTCCCAGCATGACCTCTAGAGTCGTCAGAGGTCTGTGCCCTTCTCGGGCAGCTAGCTGGTCTAGCATCTTTCAGGTTCCTGGGGCGCAGCTCCGCGCCCGGAGCTAGCTAGGACCTCAGCTTTGCAGGTCTTAGTCGGAGCTTCCTTTTTCTCTTGCTTTCCGTAAAAACGCAAAGGATTTTAAACTAGCGAAGACTTCGCGCTTCGGATGGGAAGAGTATTCCAAAAACCGCAGGCAGCCTGCTCGCCGCTGCGGAGTCCTGGATGAGGCTCGGCCTCGCAGCTGGACTAGAAAGCGCAAGGCAGATTCCAGTGCAGAGGACGCTGATAGATGGGAGAAGGAGGAAGGCGTCCCTGTAAGGTTCCGGGAGCTGGAGGGCGGCGTGGAGGCGTATCCGAACAGCTCCAGAGTCTGCGGGATTTCACCACTGGGTACACTGCCAGCTACCCTGAACGAAGAGAGCGTTTCCTGAAAACTCCACCAAGAAGTCGCTTCGGGCAGCTCTGGGGGGTTTCGCCTGGCACCCCGATACCCCTGGTGCGCCGGTGCCTGCACAGTGAGGCTCAGGGCCGAATCTTCAAGGTCCTGAACGGCGGCCAAGCTCCGAAGGTGGCGTCCAGCCCCGTGGCTGCACGTGTGAGGATGCGGAGAAGGCTCTGACTTCTGCGTCGGGCCTCAGCCAGGAACTCCCATTTTTTCAGTTCTATCCAAGTCATCACCCCCAGGTGAATGCGGTGTGTCCCGGGCCAGAGTGCTCCGGGAAGGAAGTGCAGGCGTGGGTACCCGCGGAGCGGTGGCTTAAGGTTGCAGGGTCCGGAACGAGCCCAGCCAGAGGGGCTCGGTATTCGAGGGCGCTGGGGCTGGAAGGCTGTAGGGACTCGGGCAAGAAGATGTCCTGGGTAGATAAGTGCCCACACCAGTTACTGAACGACGGTTTAACCACCAGTGAGGAAGTATTCCTTTTAATATTTTTCAAGGGACCTAAGAGCTGTCAGCCCCAGTGGCCTAATGGATAAGGCACTGGCCTCCTAAGCCAGGGATTGTGGGTTCGAGTCCCACCTGGGGTAGTGTGGGGCTACCACCTGCGGCTGGGCAACATTTTGAGCTGCAGAATCAGTTATGGAGGGTGTAGTGTTCTAGGTCAGGTGTGGTCACGCTAGTCTGTAATTGGAAACTCTGTTCTGTCAAGCCCTTTTCATAGCACTGGAATTATGCGCTGCGGAGCAGCCAGCTGTATTTGGGAGTGTCCAGCCTGATAGCTTAAGATGGAAGGCTTTCAGATGTCCAGGAATCTACTTATAAGGTGTTATTGTAGGTGTTGGATAAAAGGAGAGGGAGGAAAAGGAGCACTAATAGGGAAGGAATGAAACACATTTGTATTTGTTTCTTTCTTTTCCTGTGTGTGTGTGTGTGTGTGTGTGTGTGTGTGTGTGTGTGTGTGTTCCTTTATATAGACCAGGCTGGCTTTGATCTCTCCTTCAATTTCAGCCTCCTGAGTACTACCCTTCCTGAGTACTACCCTCACAGGAGTGACCCATCACATGCAACTGGTTTGTTTTATTAATATGATTCAATCCCACAAAGACAATTTAATCTACTTGGATGACGAAACATGGGAGAGATTTTTATAAAACAAGCCCTTCATGCCCCAGTTCCTATCAGCGCTGAAGGCTTTGGGCGGCAGAAAACGGGAGACTAGAAGCTGGTCAAGTAGTCAGGTCAAAGGGAGAAGGGAAGTGAGGTTGCTCCTCTGACAGGTGAGGTTCAAAGGGCCCTTGAAGAATTGGCAGTTGAGGTACAGTGATTAATGACTCTCCCAGAGTCCTGAATGGTCTACTGTTTGAATCTCTGTTTTAGAATGTCGATTTCTGTGACATTTATAGTTCCTTCAGGTGGGAAAAAGTCAGGGGTGTTGGTCTATGATTTGGGCTCCAGCTGATTCTATCTGGTCTGTGATTTAGTGAGCACTCCGGTAGCATAAAGCCCAGAGCCTGTGACTGGAAGGACGGCTATGGTTGAGGGCACCTAGCTGGAGTAAGCACTCCGACATCACCGGGAGCAGAAGAGGGGGATGTCACTGGTGGGCAGAAGCCAGGACAGCTCCTGCAAGGCTTTGATGACAAGTCCAGTTTGGTTTTTATCTTATACTCTAGAACCACAAGGTGGAGTGGGCAAGCAAGCAAGATTTCACAGAAGCATAGGGGCAGTCAGCGGAGTATAAGGAGTATACTCCCTAAATATAGGGAGGGAGTATAAGCAGCGTTTTAGTAAATATTAAAGAAATCAATAAATCAGTATCTAATAATCGGTCTTTCTTTAAACCCGACTTTACTTCACTGTATTCTGGGAAGGGGACTGGTTGCTCAGAGGACGCTGCAGTCCCCAACTGCGTCCTCACCCCCCTCCTCCTTCCTTCCCTCGGACTGAGGAATGCCGGATGGCTCCCAGTGCAGAGAATTCCCCGCAGAAGAACACTTGTGTTCGTGTTCAGGTTTAAACCACAGGACTGAACCTGGAGGAGGAAGGGAACGGAAGCGGAAAGCAGCAAGTGATTCTAAGCTGGAGCCCACTTCTGTTCTCTTACTTCTGATTTCTCATTCTCTCCTCTTCTAGACAGCATCTTAGCATGTAGCTCAACATGGGCTTGGTATTTCTCCCCCTTGCTCTTTCTCTCCCTTTCTTCCTCCTTTCCCCGCATCTGCCCAGGCAGGCTTCAAACCTAATACGTAGTCAAGGATGGCCTCAAACCCTCGATCCTACTTCATCAGCCTCTTATGTGCTGGAATAACAAGTCTGCGCCATCACTTCCCAGCTTGCCTTCTTTCTCTCTCTCTCTCTCTCTCTCTCTATCTCTCTCTCTCTCTCTCTCTCTGTCTTTTGAGACAAGGTTTCACTATGTAGCCTGACTGGTCTGGAATTCACTCTGTAGACCAGGCTGGCCTTGAACACACAGGGATTTCCCCTGCCTCTGTCTCCCCCTATGCTCAGATTAACCTTGCCTTAGCCTCTGCCAGAGCTGGGATTATAGGTGTGAGCTGCCACACCCAGCTTTTCTCTGGTGTTTTAAAAATTTGTTTTGTTAGCTGGGTGTGATGTAATCCCAGCATTTGGGAGACAGAGGCAGGCTGACCTTTATCAGTTCAAAGGCAGCCTGGTGCACATAGTGGGTTCTAAACTAGCCGGGGTTATGTAGTGAGACTGTGTCTCAAAACAAACAAACAAATGCTATTTTGTTAGCTTCTACATCCCTAGTGCAAATCTAAATCTCAGCTCCATCAATTTTTTACTCTTGGCTGCTTCCTATAGGTAATCCTCCCTGTGCCCCCACTTTGGTTTGAAGATCTTTAGCTAGCTACTTCTTCTCATACCAGTGATTTACAGACTCATCACAATGAACACAACATTTTTCTGCATTTCACTTTGGCAGACTGTGTTAGAGTATAATTTGGCTCAGTCAGTGTGTGTTGACTAGTTTTGTCAACTTGACACAAGCTGAAGTCATTTTGGAACCTCAGCTGAGAAAATGCCCCCACCAGATTGGCGTGTGTGTGTGTGTGTGTGTGTGTGTGTGTGTGTGTGTGTGTGTACATTTCCTGCTTGATGGATAATGTGGGAGGGGTTCAGGGTATACGGGCCCTTGTCAGGTTAGAGACCTTTGATAGAAAAAGCTGTTTCTCGATGGGCAGTGGTGGCACACGCCTTTAATCCCAGCACTTGGGAGGCAGAGGCAGGCAGATCTCTGTGAGTTCGAGGCCAGCCTGGTCTACCAAGCTAGATCTAGGAATGGTACAAAGCTACACAGAGAAACCCCGTCTTGAAAAAAGAAAGAAAAAAAGAAAAAGCTGTTTCTCACAATTCCCTCTCTATTTTTCTTTCATTCTTAGCCACCATGTTGACCATTTGAAGTCTCTAGTCACAGTAAATGATTGTTATGACAAGTGATGATATAAACATAAAGTGAGCTCTTCCTAGGGGTGGTCCCTTGACCAAGCAACAGTAACAGAGTCAGGAGGGTTTCCCTCTGACCAGAGATTCTATTCTCTTGACTAGAAGGATTTTTCTCTTAACAGATCTTTATAGTGCTATTTTATTATTCCCCCTGCTCTGAAAAAGAAACCCGGGGTTGGGGATTTAGCTCAGTGGTGGAGCGCTTGCCTAGCAAGTGCAAGGCCCTGGGTTCTGTCCTCAGCTCTGGAAAAAAAAAAAAAAAAGAAAAGGAAAGAAAAAGAAACCCTAGAATTGCCTAGGAACATATCAGAGAGCAGCCCCTCCCCCTATACCTTTGACCTCTGTGGCTTCAGTCTGTGATGAGGCTTCCAAGGGCCCAAGGACATTTTTGGCTTTTATCCAAGGAGAAACTGGTCTCTTTTCTTTGGAATATTTTACCCTAATTTGCTTACCCAATTTTTTGAACTTCCAGTTTTTATCACAACCCCAACAAGGGGTAACCCTAACCGCCATTGTGGAATGGGGCAGTGACAGACCTGGCTTCTTCTAGCTAGATGAGGCCATTGGGCCTGGCAGCAGGCCTACCCAGAAGCACATGGGTGCTTTTATTTGGATACCAGCCAGGTGTCTGGAGGAAGGGAAGTCCTTGGCTGGAACCCGGATAGAAATGGGAGAGCTAATAGCATTACAAGGCTTGGCAGGAAGGCAGGAGAATAGAACAGAGGACATTTTTTTTTCTTTCGGTTTTTCAAGACAGGGTTTCTATGTGTGGTTTTGGTGCCTGTCCTGGAACTCGCTCTGTAGACCAGGCTGGCCTTGAACTCACAGAGATCTGCCTGGCTCTGCCTCCCAAATATTGGGATTAAAGGCGTGTGCTGCCACTGCCCCTCTAGAGGACATTTTCTTAAAGGTCCAAATCAAAATCCATTAGAATCTCTTTTAGAGATTGAGCCTCCAGGCCAGCTGGTCTACAGAGTGAGTTCCGGGATGGCCAGGTCTACACAGGGAAACCCTGTCTCAAGATTACAGTCTCCATCTTAGATGCCTCTTTTTTCTTTGGCCTCTAAGGCTGGTTTCCAGAGTGATGAGCCCAGAATTTGCTTTCAGGCTCCTAGACAGCTGTTGGCATGTCTAGATCAGAAGTCCCTCTCAGATGGCTCTAGATAGGAAGAGAATTGAAACTTTTAGGTAGAGCAGTAGTGGACCTGTCTCCTTAGCTTTAGGTATGTGTAGCAGAGATCTAGGGTCTGAAGTCTCCTACCCAGGCAGCATTTCCTTTCTTTGTTCTTTTTTCATTTTTTAAGACAAGGTTTCTCTGGGTAGCCCTGGCTGTCCTGGAACTCTATCTGTAGCCCAGGCTGGCCTCAGTCTCACAGAAATCTACTTATCTCTACCTCCTGAGTGCTGGGATTAAAGGTGTGTACTACCTCTGCCTGGCTATTTTTCTTATCAAGAAGAAAAAAAAATGAGTGATAAATTTGTATGGATGACATCACGTATGGGTTTAAATCTAATGTCCAGGAAGTGAGATCTTTGAACTCACTGTTAAAGAAACACACCCCTCATTTTAGTTCTTGGTTACACTTTCTTGTGGGATATTTAAGACCATGCAGGTGACCAGAATCAATACTTTCTTTTAACAGTTAAGATCAGTCCTCAGGGGTCACTTTAGTTTAGAGGAATCTGTGGCTTTTCCGGCTTCCCATTACCACTTCCACCATGGAGGTCTGTAATCATCTCTGTGGTCTAATGTAAAAATGCATTGGCCTCATCACTTGGCGGTAGAGCCATGCTGTAGTCTCTTAGTCTCCTCTGGGCGCCAAGCCTGTGGCTGGGCTGTAAGGCAGGAAATTAAGGAGGTGCAGTAATCCCCTGGGTGCTCAGGTGGATTACAGGTGCTGACAGTTTGATTTGTCCAACGTGTGATAACCAAGACAGCAGTGAAGTCACATGGTTAGGGCCATCTTGATGATGTCACTAACCAGTTCACCAACCAATTCACTTGGTTGTCTCCATCTTGATAAGGTCACCAGCCAAGATGGTGAGAACACAAATATAGTTACTTTTTGCTTATTGTGAGTGCAGCTCTATGCTAAAATTAGCCAAAAGGACACGAGTCTCTCTGGGTCCATGTCTCACAGACTAGATGTGGACAGTCACTCTTCTGTTAATTAATTAATTAAATTAATTAAAGGCACTGAGTTAGGTTGGCCTGAGTGTAGGAGAAGATAGCATATGTAGCCTAGGCATGTGGATCTGGAAAAGAAAAAAAGACAGAGGACTGACCCCAAGGAAAGGGAGCCCATATGTTTTAGCACACATTGTAGCCGTGAACTTCAAGCAGTGTCACCCAGAGCCTGTTTTGACCTCCCTGCAAGTTTCACAGGCAGGGGAACCCCGAAAGGAGAGGGAGTGTAGGTGTGCCCAGTGCCTGTAGGTGGTGGGGTTGCACTGGGAGCACATGGATGGGCTGGGAAGGCAACCGTGACCTTGGCACCATTTTCTCTCGCTTAGGCTGAAGTCAGACAGATTTGTGAATACAGAGTGGAGTCGAGGAGCCTCTGAGCCAACCAGAGCAGTAGTCATTCCCTGTCTGGGGAATTTATTTCTTGAGAACTTTTTAAAAAACTTAATTGTTTTCCATCCTGGCTTTATGAGAGTTAACCTACCAGACTCGAATCCCTACCTGATAGAGGTTTCTGGCACTTTGATAACCAACCAGAATCTAAGCATCTAGTAATGGAGGCTTCTTGTACTCTAAGTTTGAATGCTTCATACATCTCTAACCAATTCCCTCGTGGGACAGTGCCCTTTGTTAGGCACTTAGCATTCGGAAGTCACCAAGGACACCTATGGAGTTATGGATCAGGACTCCATGCTCACTTCATGTCTATGACATGTCTCACTCATTCTCTTAGTCAACCTCTGGGATGGCCCAGCCACCGAGGAGTGCTGGGCCATTCTTTGCATTTCCTTTTGCATGGTCTTGTGTACGGGAGCTTTCCGGTTTCTAAGGCATTTTCTTGGGGCTTCTCACATTCCTGAGAAACTTTCTGTCCTGGAACTGTTATGGATCCAAAAGAATACCGTTCACCTGAGATCATGGAGGCCACCACAATGGGGGTGGGGCACTCTTCCCCTAAAGGAGGGGATCTAAACACTCTCTCAGATGGGTTTGAAATCCTGGATGAGCCCCACAATTGTTAGCAAAATAAATCTTGATGTTGCACAAAGGAACACACTAAAAAAGAGAAAGTAACTTGGCAAAGCAATTTCTTTTGGTAAAAAGGGTGCACTAGAAACCAAATAGGGATATTACGCTTATTTGCCAAGACAGCCTTCGTCTTCTATCCCTGATGTAGCGGGTGACTGTGTCTCATCCCATTGGTTGTAGCTCAACTTTACAGTCTAATGCAATTGGCTAATTGAGACAAAGTAGAAGGGGGAGGTTCAGGAACTATGGGATCTTATTGGGCTAAATAAATACCTTTAATAGAAAAAAAAATTGTTTCTCTCAGGCATGCCCAAGAGGCATGTCTTCCTAGTGATTCTAGATCTAGCTCATTAAGTTCACAACTGAGATGAACTGTCTTAAGATCAAAACTGTAGGAGGACACATTTGGTCCATGATCTAGGATGGCCACAATCACAATGTCCCACACTTCCATCGAGAATGGTTGGTTCAGGTTTACACTTGTGCTGGGGTAGGGGGGGGGGGGGGAGGGTGGGCAACTCAAGGTGAAGAGAAGCTATATGTATGTTGTCACTATTGGTCTGGGGGGTGTCACTGTTGGTTTGGGGTGTCACTGTTGATCTGGGAGGGGTCATTGTTGGTCTGGGAGAGGTCATTGTTGGTCTGGGAGAGGTCATTGTTGGTTTGGGGGGTCACTGTTGGTCTGGGAGGGGTCATTGTTGGTCTGGGAGAGGTCATTGTTGGTTTGGGAGGGGTCACTGTTGGTCTGGGAAGGGTCACTGTTAGTCTTTGAGAGGTCATTGTTGGTCTGGGAGGGGTTATTGTTAATCTGGGAGGGGTCACTATTAGTCTGGGAGGGATCATTGTTGGTTTGGGGGGTCATTGTTAGTCTGGGAGGGATCATTGTTGGTTTGGAGAGTCACTGTTAGTCTGGGAGGGGTCATTGTTGGTTTGGGGGAATCATTGTTGGTTTGGGGGGTCATTGTTAGTCTGGGAGGGATCATTGTTGGTTTGGAAGGGTCACTGTTGGTCTGGGAGGGGTTGTTGTTGGTTTGGGGAGCCACTGTTGGTCTGAGGGGGTCACTGTTGATCTGGGGGGTTACTGTTAGTCTGGAAGGGGTCACTGTTGGTATAGGGGGTCACTGTTAGTCTGTGAGGTCACCGTTGGTCTGGGGGGGTCACTGTTGTTCTGGGAAGGTGTGATTTTGGAGTTATTGGTAGATAATGTTATATGGCAAGAGAAAGTCTAAAAATTGAAGTTGAATAGAAGCTGTTGTAATGAAGCTATTTCTTCTGGGCCTGACAAGACCTTTGGCCAGATTTGACAAGACTTAGAACAGATTGCTATGGAGATGACAGAATACTTTGTCCCTGCTGACATGGCAACCAAACAGCGAAAGAGTGCAGTGATAGGTAGGCAATGGCAATGATAATGGGGCTGTTAGCATTCCCTCATGAAAAGGATATTATCTGACTCTTGTCTGAGCCTTATCCACCCTGTCCTGTCATAACACCATCCTCCAACTACATCCGCTACCGGCAGTAGGAAGTTGGTCGGAGTTGGGACTCCAGTGGTACAGCTTTTGTGAATTGTTGTCATGCTGGGGTGGGGCTTGTCAGTGATGGAGCTGCTTTCCAGTCACCCAAGCTTCTGTAATCCCTCACTCATGCTCCTCTAAGTGACCTCTCACCCAAGCTCCCCTAAGCCCTACCCATGCTCCTGTGAGTACCCCTCACCTGTCTCCTGTGAACCTCATTCACGTTCCTGTAAGTAATCACTCAGCAGCAATCCTATAAATGACGTCATTGGCTCACCACAAAGGCTCTGGATGGAATACTCCCTTTGTTGATGCCCTATCTGTAGGGTGAAAAGGGCCAAGGAAAAGTACCCTGACCCTGACTTGACCCCAGGACCAGGGCTTGAAATCCCACCAATCCCTGAGCTTGCTCCATAGTCAGGCTACAGAATCCCACCAATCCCTGAGCTCAAAATCCCACCAATCTCTCAGTCCTGAGGTCCCTGAGCTTGAAATGCCACCAATCCCTGAGCATGCCCTAGAATCAGATCACAAAAATTTACCAATGCCAGGCCACCCTGGAAAGCTCCAATCCCCTCCCCCCAAGAAACCCTATATAAGCCCTGTACTCAGTTCAGCTGCTGCTTCTCACCCCAGAGGCAGCCGCCCTCCTGGATCCCCTCCCCAATCCCTGGGGCAACCTCCTGTAGGAGAGCAGAGTTGTTCCACTTCATGGGACTTTGCTGGGGAAACCCTCCGCTGCTGGGGCAGAGTTGTTTCATTGGGGACACCTTTCCCTGGAGCAGGGCTGTAAGCTGCTGTGCTTACAGTGACTTTGTGGTCCTCCTTGGCTCCCGACTGCCAGGATCCCTCTACATCCAAGCTGTAATTCTCACACTATCTGTATTGAAGAGACATTTCTTTACTTCTCCCCAGAAAAAGTCACACAACAGAAACAAAGTGAGGAGGAAATTCATTGTTGTGAAATCATCACCGGGGTCCTGAATTTAGTAATATCTGAAAACACAGACTTCCTAAAAAGACAGTTTGAACTTTGCAGTTCCATCCATCAGTAGATCCTGTTTCTCTTTAGGCTGATTAAAGTTTGTTTTCTATTTCTTTCAAATAACACATTTACTAATTCATGACTATTCTCTTTTGGACTTTTTTTTATAATTAGCTTTGTGTATTATTTGTTTTATTTTGATGGGGGGGGACTATTTTTGGAGATAGGATGGTCAGAACTTGTCTATTAGCGTCTGATGAGGCTCATTATAACCCTGAGGTTTTAGTTTTGAGATATCTGTAGTAGCTGAGTGTTAATTAAGACACATGAATAAAGAGTTTGGGTAATAAATAACTCAGGGCAGATTAGAATAGCATACTTTTTGTGCTAGTTACTTTTGTGTCCCTAGAGCGGGACTATCTAACAGAAAAACTTCAATTTGTTTTTGGCTTATAGTCTGGAGCTGTCAGCCTGTGGTTGCCTGCCCGAGTGTGCTTGGGAAGAGCTTGTGAGTGGGAGTGGGAATTAGGAGTGTGTTTCCACCTCATGACAGAGAGGACACAGAGTGAGGGCAGACAGGCGCTTGAGGCAAGGTACAGTCCAGAAGGACAGGGCAGCAACCAGACCTGCAGCTTCCAGTTTCCCTAAATAGGGACATTAACGAGACACAAAGCCTCAAAACATAAACTTTTGAGGACAATTGCATTCTAACCTTAAGTTTCCAAAAGACATAATCTCAAGGATTCAGGTGACACTTCTGAATCAGAGCGTGTGGTTATTTTTATGGACAGTTAGTGGTATTAATCCAGGAAAGGGAACTTCACAATGTGTAAGATCAGATGCTTTATGGTAACCTTACATTCCTTTAAAGCACCTATAGATAAAAAGTGTGTGTGTGTGTGTGTGTGTGTGTGTGTGTGTGTGTGTGTAGACAGGGTCTCATTTGACTAAGGTTGGCCCAACGGTGTAGCTGAGGCTGGCTTTGAACTCCAAATTCTCCTGCCTTTACCTCCCAAGTGTTGAGTTTACAGGATGTTCCACCATGCCTGGCTTGTAGAGAAAATTCTTTTTTTATTAATTAAAAAACAATTTTTATGTGTATGAGTGTATTGTCTAGCTGCATGTCTGTGTACCACAAGCAAGCTTGGTACCAGCAGAGCTCACAAAAGAACATCAGATCCCCTGGAACTAGAGTTATGCATGGGTTTGAGCCACCATATTTGAGCCACCAGAAATTAAATCTGGGGCCTCTACAAGAGCAGGAAATGTTCTTAACTACTGAGCCATCTCTCCAACCCTGAGAAAAATTCTTGAAGAAGGTTACCCATGGGACACAAGAATTCTCTTTTACTTTTATTAAAATCTACATCCTAGCAGTTTGTATTTTTGATTGTGAGCTTAGCCTTCAACGGCTGAGCCATCTCTGCAGCCCTCTATCAGTTTGTAAATAGACTCAGCAATGGTTTCTATTTCTTATTCCCTCTAAAATGAACAAAACAAAACAAAACGGTAGTCTTGTCCCATGGCCCTTTGTGAAAATGGCTGTCAGCATATGACGGAGCATGCGCACACAGCATTGATCTCCAGACAGTGTCTGCCCAGGGCACGATGACCAGGCAGAGGGATGCAAATGTGATTTAGTACATGGCCTCTGCCTGGGGGACAAGGGCTCTGAGGAGGTCAAGAGTCGTGAGATATTTAATATCAATTGTTTCAGCTGGTCATGTGTCACAGCCCCTTGAGGTGGCTTACTTCCTTGCTCAATGGGGGGTAAAGTTTGTGACTCTAAGGAAGGGGGTCAGTTGCTTTCCCAAAGTCATATAACAGGCAGCAGTAGATTAGGAAGTGTGCACAGCTCTGTGAAATTCAGAAGCCTAGTAACTTTCTACTTTATTTTATTTGTATTCTTTTGGGGACATGGTCTCACTATGTATCCTTGACTGGCCTGAACTAACTATGGAAATCCACCTGCCTCTGCCTCCCAGGTGCTGGAATTAAAGGTGTATGCCATCATATCTGGCTCTCTTTTTAAAAACTTTAAAAAAATTACATTGTGTGTGTCTTGGTTCCATTTCTATTGCTGGGAAGAGACACCATGACCAAGACAACTTGCAAAAGAAAGCATTTAATTGGGACGTTGCTTATAATGTCAGAGGGTAAGTCCAAACCATCATGGTGGGAAGCATGGCAGCAGGTGGGTAGGCGTGGCACTGGAGCAGTAGCTGAGAGCTTACATCTGATCCATAAGTTGGAGGTGGAGGGCAAGAGACTGAATCTAGTGTGGGCTTTTGAAACCTCAAAACCTACCCCTGGTGACACACCTCCTCCAACAAGGCCACACCTCCTAAATCCTTCTTAAACAGTCCACCAACTGGGAAGCAAACATTCAAATAGGGGCCATTCTCACTCAAACCAACACGTGTGTGTGTGTGTGTGTGTGTGTGTGTGTGTGTGTGTGTGTGCGCGCGTGCGTGTGTGTGCTCTCTCACACTTGCATGAGCCCACAAGCAAGCCACAGTGCATATGTGGATATCAGAGAACAACCAGCTAGAGCCAGTTGGACCATGTGGGTCTTGGGGGATCAGGTGAGGTCATCATGCTTGGTGGTTAGTGCCTTTACCTGAGCCATCTCATCAGCTCTTGAAGGTCAGTCTCTTGATTCTTATATGGCTTCACATTTCTCAATAATGACATTAACTCGAACTAGGTGGGTAAAGGAGAAAATACTGGATTCTGAGGTTTTCTGTAGCAGAAGGGTATTGCCTGTAATCACCCTCAATATTCTACCATTTTCAGCGTTGTTTAAGTCCAGAGGCAGAAACTCAGTGTTGGACCCCAAAGAGCCCAAGAAGGAGAAAGGACAAATTGCTTGTCTCTAACGAGGCTCTCAGGGACTATGGCCCTAGTGGCCATGGAAGCTCCTCTGAAGAGCTTGTCTTGTGACTCCTTCAGATGGCCTTCTGGTTCTGAGGGCTGAGCCCAGGCTCCAGAGCCTCCTGTGTACAGCCCAACAACACCAATGACACTTCCCCCACCCTTAGACCAACAACTTCCGGCCAAGTAAAAAAAATGATGCAAGCCCGACACTTCTGGTGACATCGAGGACTGCCATCTGCTCTCAGTCAGGTCAGTAGGACTTTATATTGCATATGGGAGATGGAACCTTCCAGGGACACCCTTAGTTAACAGTCCTGAGGTCACTGACCATTCTTTGTAATCACCCATTCTTTATAATCACCCATTCTTTATAATCACCCATTCTAACCAGCATCTGTCTTGCCAGTTCTGGGATCCTGACTGTAGAGAGTCTAGGTTGGCCAAGTTTCTGCCCAGACCTCTGATTCATCCTTTCTGCTTTAATCCAACAAGATCAGCTCAGCGCACCTAGGCAGGGAGTCCTGGTTTAGGACTTGGAGGTGAGCTCTGTAGACCCGAGGCTAGAGAGCAGCACAATGTGATTACCAGTCTGGGAGTGGTTTTGGATGAGGCTAATTTGGTCCGCAGAGCAAACAGGAATTTGTGATTTGTTCAGATTAGAGAGGATGGAGAGCCCACGTTTCCTCCAAAGCAACATTATTAATCATACTGGTAATGTCGATAATACTGGAAATTAAATACTTGCAACCTGTTAGCATCTATGGCAACCACTCTGTTTGGGTATGTGTGATTTTGTGTTTTTATATTTTATTGTTAATATAGATTAATTGTATAAAATATGGTTTAATTGTGGCAGTCTTACACATGTATAAAATATACTTTGATCACATGTAATTAATCTCATCTTTTACTGACTTTTTCGTCCCCTCTGGTGTCACTGTCCCTTGAAGCAGGTTCCCTTCTACTTTACTTTTTTATTATTATTATGCATTAATTATTAAAAATAATGTTATTAATTAAAATTTAAAAACAGATACAATCTCTCTCTATAGCTCTGGCTGTCCTAGAACTCACTCTGTGGAGCAGGCTGGCCTCAAACTCACAGAGATCTGTCTGTCTCTTCCTCTGGATTAGTGAGATTATAGGTGTGTGCCACCATGCCTGATCTTGTTTTGTTTTTTTTTAACCTAGATTTCCCATTTGAAAAGAGATGTAGCCATGTGGTAGGAAGCAGAGGCAGGCAGATCTCCATGAGTTTGAGGCCAGCGTGGCCTACAGAGCAGGTTCCAGGACAGTCAGGGCTACACAGAGAAACCCTGTCTGGAAAGACAAAAACAAAAACAAACCCCAAACCCAAAATAACAAACAAATAGAAATGTAGTTTTTTTTGTTTTTGTTTTTCCTTATTCTTATTTTTTAATAAAATACCACAATGTATATACACACCATAATTTTTTGTCCACTAATCCATTGATAGACATCTAAATAAAATTGCTTGTATCTTAGTCTGTCCTCAGACTACTATGTAACTGATGACCTTGAACTCTTGACCCTCCTGCCTCCACATCCTGCATTCTGGGATCCCAGGCATATACTACCACACCCTCCCTCCTAACTCGGCTAGATTCCTTATGTCTGTAAATTTTCTTTCTTTTCTTTCCTTTCTTTTTTTTTTCTTTCTTTTTTTTTTTCTTTTCTTTTTTTGAGACATGGTTTCTCTATTGTAACCCTGTAGGCTCTCCTGGAACTTGCTCTGTAGATCAAGTTGGCCCTGAACTCAGTGATGTGCCTGCCTCTGCCCCCCAAGTGTTGAGATTAAAAGTGTGCACTACCACCACCAGGCTATGTCTGTAATTTCTTAAAAATCACACTTTTATTTTATTTTCTGGTGACTGGAAAGATGGCTCAGTGGTTAAGAGCACTGGCTGCTCTTCCAGAAGACCCAGCACCCATACGGCAGCTCGTAACTGTCTATAACTCCAGTTCTAGGGAATCTGACACCTTCACACAGACATTCATGCAGGCAAAAAAACCCAATGCACATAAAATAAAAATAATTTAAAAAATTATACTTTAAAAACCATTAGGTGGTCAGGCATTGTGGTCATGTCATCCATGACCTTGGGAGGCAAGGTCAAGAGGATTCTAAGTTTTTTGTTTTTGAGTTTCACTCAGGACAACTCAAAAACAAAAAAACTACATTTCTACTTTGAGGGGAGACCCTCAAAGATCAAAAAGGGAAATAATAATGATAGAAAGTTCAATCAGCACATATTGCTAACTAGGAACTTACTGTCATAATCTGCCCAGCATCCTTCCTGAGATGCACAACCCATGCACACAACCATACACACACAACCCATACACACACAACCCATACACACAACCCATACACACACAACCCATACACACACAACCCATGCACACACAACCCATACACATACAACCCATGCATACACAATCTATACACACACAACCCATACACAAAGTAGCCATACATACACAACCCATGGACACACAACCCATACACACACAACCCATACACACGCTAGCTCACGGTGCTGAAGAAGAAATGAGACCACTGCAGGGCGCAAAGTGCTCACATTCCGCTAACTTCTCTGACCTATTTCTCTGTAATTTTAGTTGTCCTGTCTTCACCAGTAACTCCCAAGTTTCATTATTTAATCATCTTTGCCTGCTCTTAGTCCAATGAGAGGCACCAACCAGTCGAGCGTCTCCCAGTTCCTCCTCCTGGGACTCTCCAGGCAGCCCCAGCCGCAGCAGGTTCCTCTTCCTGCTCTTCCTCATCATGTACCTGGCCACTGTCCTGGGAAACCTGCTCATCATCCTGGCCATCGGCACAGACTCCCGCCTGCACACCCCCATGTACTTCTTCCTCAGCAACCTGTCCTTTGTGGATGTCTGCTTCTCCTCCACCACTGTCCCCAAGGTGCTGGCCAACCATATACTCGGGAGTCAGGCCATATCCTTCTCTGGATGTCTCACACAGATGTATTTCCTTTTCATGTTTGTGGATATGGACAATTTCCTGCTGGCTGTGATGGCCTATGACCGGTATGTGGCCATATGTCACCCTTTACACTACACAACAAAGATGACCCATCAACTCTGTGTCCTGATGGTGGTTGGATCATGGGTGGTAGCCAATCTGAATGTCCTATTACACACCCTGCTCATGGCTAGACTCTCATTCTGTGCAGACAACACCATCCCCCACTTCTTCTGTGATATCACTCCCCTCCTGAAACTCTCCTGCTCAGACACACACCTCAATGAGCTGATGATTCTTACGGAGGGAGCTGTGATCATGGTCACCCCATTTGTCTGCATCCTGGTCTCCTACACCCGCATCACCTCTGCTGTCCTGAGAGTCTCATCCCCAAGGGGCAGATGGAAAGCCTTCTCCACCTGCAGCTCCCACCTGGCTGTGGTCAGCCTCTTCTATGGCACCATCATCGCTGTGTATTTCAACCCCTTATCTGCACACTCATCTGAGAGTGACACGGCAGCCACCGTGCTGTACACAGTGGTGACCCCCATGCTGAACCCTTTCATCTACAGCCTGAGGAACAGGGACCTGCAAGGGGCTCTGCGCAAAGTGGTCCAGAGAAGGACTTCTGTTTAATGAGACTGATCCTCGTTCCCTATCATGTTTCCGAGTTGAGCACAATTCAGCAACTGGACTGTGTTAGGCTCAGTCAAAAACAATTGTTTCTTGCTTGTTTCATTCACCAGATGCATGAATGTATTTACCAAATAATGGACTTGGTATTGCTTTTTTTTTTTCTTCTGGGTTTTTAGGCATGGAACCCAGGGCTTGCACATGCTAGGTCAGAGCTCTACCACTGAAATACATTCTGTAACATTCATACTAAACTTTAAAATTATTTTGTGTGCCAGTCAACTTGTTACTTTTTGTCTGTCTCTCTATGCTTCATGTTCATATGTTTGGTATATGTTTGTGAATGTGTGAAGTGAGGACAGAGGTCAATCTTGGATGCCATTTCTCAGGAGCCATACACCTTATTTTGAAACAATGTCATTTGTGGGACCTTAGGCTCATTAATTAGGCTAGACTGGCTGGCCCATGCACCCCTGGAATCCACTTGGTTTCACGCCTTCAGCCCTGGGATTATAAACCACTCAACTGTGTCCTGCTTCTGTGTTGGTTCTGAGGATTAAACTCAGCCCCTCGTGCTTGGAAGGCAAGAATCTGACAGACCGAACTAACCTCCTGTCTGAAATAAGATTTACTTTTGAGCTAAGTGTGGTGCCCTATGCAGAGCCAGGTGGATCTCTGTGGGTTTGAGGTCCCCCGGTCTATATAGAGAGTCCTAGGCCAGCCAAGCCTACACAGTAAGACCTTGTCTCAAATATAAACAAGAAAAAAATGTTTAAATGTTTTTATTTTTATTTAAATATGTGTGTGTGTGTGTGTGTGTGTGTGTGTGTGTGTGTGTGTACATGCATGTCATGGCCTGTAACGTGGAGGTCAGAAGTCAATTTACAGGAGTGAGTTATCTCTTTTCAATTGTGTGGGTCAAGCCTCGTTGCAAGTACCTTTATCCACTGAGCCATCTTACCTGCCCCTAAGAGATGTTCCTGTTTTAAGAGTCTGTAGGAAGAGAGGTGTAACTTATGCATTTGAACATTGTGATCACTTAGGAATCCATTATAGTGTAAAATCTCCGTCTTGAACAAGTAAGCCGGAGCTCTGCAGAGTGGAGTTACAGTGAGGTTAAGGAAGCATCTCAGGTGTTTCTAATGAGCAGTCTCCTTTATGTGTCCTCCATTATGGTCTTCCTAGAGGTTGGGCCACAAAAGCACCTTTTGTGAAATATGACTACTACTGTCAGTAAAAGTATTTCAGAAGCCTCAGAGGAGACATGTCTTCAGGCCCCCAAAGATGAGGAGAACAAAAACCTGGGACCCTTTAGGAGCGTCTCAATGGGCTGTATAACCTTAGGAGTGTGCATAGCTGAGGTCACGTGTGTGGCATGCGGTAAAGAAACCGACATTCAACGCTTCCTAGGCTCAGACGCGCTGCCAGGCCCCTTCCTGTTCCCTTGTGGACCAAGCCCCGCCTCCCCACGAAGCCTCTGCTCTTGTGTTCTCTCAGATCCATTATTTTTAGAGTTATCCCGTCCTCTCCAGAAGACTTCAGCAGCGGGGGGTGGGGTGGGGGGGTGGGGGATGGTGGGGGGGTAGGGGGTCGGGGGGTGGCGCACGCCTTTACTCCCAGCAGAGCCAGGCGGATCTCTGTGAGTTCAAGGCCAGCCTGGGATACAGAGTGAGTTCCAGGACAGGCTCCAAAACAACACAGAGAAACCTTGTCTCGGAAAAACCAAAAAAAAAAAAAAGAGAGAGAGAGAAGAAATGGTGGTGGTGAACAGATGGCCTGAGCTTTCCTTTGCTTTCGTGCTGGGGACAGCGTGGAGGGACAGCGTGGAGGGACAGCGTGGAGGGACAGCGTGGAGGGCCGCACATCCTCTGCAAACACTCTGCCTCTGAGCTGCATCCCCTGCCCTCTTCACAGCCCCTGAGAATGTTTGCTGAAAGAGCTTTTTTCAGACCCTTATAAAGAGGAGAGAAGAAACATTAAAGTCCCGGAGCTGAGTCGCCCAACCTGAGTGTCTTCTCATGGCACTCTCCTTCCTTTGCACAGATGTTACTCATGTCTGTTTGAACATCTGGGAAGTAAGATTACGTTTCTTCAAAAACGTGTTTCTTTGAGGATGATGATGATGTCTGTGTGACGCATGTCGATGTATATAATATATACCATCTTGGAACATTTGGAGTAGAAACAAAAGCAAAGGCATCACTTAAAATTTGCAGTCCCATCACCCAGATTTGAACTCTCTTCTATTGTCCTAAAATAATTCTGAGCATTTTCATCTAACATTGTTATTGTTTATTTAAATGAAATGTTTTGAGGACTTGTTATTTTATTTGTATAGTGTTTTGCCTGAATGTATGTATGTGTACCATGTGTGTCTGGTGCCCAGAGAGGCCTGGAACTAGAGTTACAGGCTATTGTGAGCCACCATGTGGGTCTGGGAGTTGAAGCCAGGTAGGTCCTCTACAAGAACAACAAGTATTCTAACCACTGAGCAACCAGCCCCTCCCCACCCCAATCTAACTTTCTGACTGTAGTGAGATCTGATCTGCAAGAGCAGCTAAGCCCCGATGACTGACTGACACCCTGGCGTTGCTCAAAACTGAGGGCCTTTGGTGTGCTGAGCATTCTCCCCATGACTTACATTCCTGCCCATGTCCCGCTCTCAGTGGGATTTGCTAGACATTCCAGACCGCCCTTAAAGTACCAATTCTCCCCCCTTAGCTGCATGATTACTGGGATTGCAGGTATGTGCCATGACACAAGGCTTTGGTGTTTGCCTTAAAAAAAGATGTGTGGTGGTCCACACCTGTAATCCCAGCACTCAGGAGGCAAACACGGAAGGATCAAGAGATATGGCAGCCTCAGCTATATCAAAAGTTTGAGGCTACTTCTGCTACATAAGATCCTGTTTCAAAACATTCGCAAAATGTAATTAATGAAGTCCAGGTCTGTCATTTGTGAAAGGCCCTGTTGTTGTTAGTTTTTGCAATAAACTGACATATAGACCTCTCCTCTTCACTGTCCTGTAAAACATCGTTTCCACATCTGTTGTGGCTTCTGGCAAATGCTTGCCCTTCCTGACCCTTGACCTTCACAGGTTACCAAGGGAAGATGTGCCATGGGGTGTGCCATTCTGCCTGCTGACACTCTCCAGCAGGGACTACTCCCTGGAGGCAGACCTTGCCTGCTGAGACCCAGGAAGAACACAAGGGTGAGTATGAGAGGCAGCAGCTGGTGCCAAGAACTGGTGATACACAGTTGACATGCAGGCCACTGAACAGAAGAGGCTGGAAGTAATTGATCCTTTTATTTTTTTATTTAATTTATTTATTTATTATTTTTTTAATTAGTTAATTCATTTTTCCATTATCAGCTTGATACAGTATAAATTCTTATCCTAATAGTGAAATGTTTCATTGAGGCTTGCTCAGTAATTGAGTAAAACCAAAACTTATTATAAGCCACAGTCATCCTAGGGTCCCCCCTGCTGTATATCCTTCATGGTTCTGTTGGTTGCAGTCTGATTGTCCTTTGCTTTATATTTAGAATCCACGTATGAGTGAGTACATACCATGTTTGTCCTTCTGGGTTTGGGTTACCCTCCAGAAGAGAATTTGACATCACTGCTGCAGTTGTTGCTGTTATAACAGTGGTGACCACCGCTACTACTGTTTCTGGGATTGCCATTTCATAATTGGTTACTACAGCTAGCACAGTGGAGACCCTGGCAGCAAAAGTAGCTACCACAGTTAGTTAGTCTTTCATTCTATTGGACATGATACATTTAATTCAATAGTTATATACATTTTGATTGGCCTTGAAAGCTATAAATTTATAAACTCAAGTTCCATTTGCTTTGGGGATACCATCTTACAAGGACTCCAGTTTGCAGTAAGGCTCGTTAAGGAAGGGAATGGCTCAGTTGACTTCAGCCTACTGGCTATGGGTGAGTTAGGACTTCTGTTGGTCTTTTCTGTGTTGAACACACAGATTGCAAGCCTAGAGCCACTTTGAGATCTTTGGCAACAGTTAACTCTACAGCTCACGTGGTTGGGCCTGTATGATAATGAGTATTCAGAGACCGGTAATACCTGGGGGGTGCTCACCAACCTAAGACAGAACACCTGTGTGGCCTGGACAGGTGTCTCCATGACGGGTAAGGTGACCTGCTGACATCCCACACAACCTAAGTCAGAACCTCATTTTTTAGTAAAAGGGGAGACCTGTAGGGTCCTGGCCCTTGCTTTGGGTAACTGTTGCCTTGCTTGCTGATCTTGACCTTGATATCCTCCTTGACAGGTTCCACCCTCCTGAATGCTTAAGGGAAGTTTCTTGTCTGTGTATCCTGCATATTGGACGTTAACAGCTTAGATGCAAAATTGTAAAACATCTATAGCGAACTTCTGCCCTCCGGGGTTCTCCCATTGTGCTGTAATCCTGTATTTAAGACCTCCTCCCTCCTTCAATAAATGGCATTTGGCATTCAAAAGAAAGAAAGAAAGAAAGAAAGAAAGAAAGAAAGAAAGAAAGAAAGAAAGAAAGAAAGGAAAGGAAGGAAGGAAGGGAAGGAAGGAAGGAAGGAAAGGAAGGAAGGAAGGAAGACATAAGCCACTGAGTAAAAAAAAAAAACCAAAAAAACAACATAATAAAAAAGTAGTAATAATAAAATTAACATAAAAATTAGTAATTTTCCTGTACACTGATAGATAGATATACTGAGAATGAAATCAATGAAATAATTCCATCCACAATAGCCTTAAAAATGGGATAAATCTAAGTAAGGAAGTAAAAGACTTCTACGATGAAAAAATTAAAATATCAAAGAAAGAAATTGAAGAAGACACAAGATGAAAAGACTTCCTATGCTCAGTGATTGGAAGAATTACTAGTATTGTGAAAAAGGATGTCCTACCGAAAGCAATCTACATAGTCATTGTAATGCCTTTCAAAATTTGAACACCTCTGAAGGAAAATAGAAAAATTCTTCTTAAAAAAAAAAAAAGAAGAAGAAGAAGTAATTGCTCCTTAAAGCCACCGTGGCTGGGCTCCTCGATGATTGTTACTACGGAAAAATGACAGAGTTCATTCTATTTTGTTTTGAGATGTGGTTTTTCTGGGGGACCAGCCTCCAAGCAGCACAGGGCTCAAAGGGAAACTCACAGCATCGGTGCATACTGGACTTTCCTATCTGAGATGGTTAGGAGAAAAGACACTCACACACTCTCCTGACAGTTTCCTTCCGACCTTTCTCTATTCTTCTTTTGCATTCTCTATTCTTTGTTTTCCTGGTGATTTCCTTCTCTCCTTCTTGATGTTTCCTTTTAACTCTATCTTTTTCTTGATGTTTCCAGTGTAGTTCCTTCTAACGCTCTCATTCTTGATGTTTTTCTTGTAGCCCATTTTAACCCTCTCTAACTCTATTCTTACCCTTACAGCTTATATACCCCAGCAAAATCTTTCAGGCAATATAAAAATTACAAAGTGGTTATATTCTGTCTTTCAAATGAATGATTACAATGAATACAAAACAGCTAAAAAACAACATGTTTTCCATATCCCTTACATGATTAAACATTTTACATATTACAAGTGAAAAACAAATTATCTTAAGAACCCACATACATTCATACCCAAGCAGCTTGTTATAGATTAACTGTGTGGGCAAGCAGGGTATTCTTCTCAGTCAGGTCTTTTACTGGCAGGCTGCGTTTTGCAGTTACAAAGAAAGGGCCAATTACATTTTTACTTGTCTTGAAAGGTAATCTTATAAGGAATCTTAAAGGAATTTAAGATTTAAACCTAAACTTTTATATATGAAAAAGAATCAGTCAGCTCTACTTTAAATCTTTAGGGTACATACCCACTCATCAGTAGTTCTTTTTTAATTAAAAAAAATTTGAAATTTTTTTTTTTTTGAGACAGGGTTTCTCTGTGTAGCCCTGGCTGTCCTGGATCTCACTTGTAGACCAAGCTGGCCTCAAACTTACAGAGATCCACCTGCCTCTGCCTCCTGAGTGCTGAGGTTAATTAAAAGCATGTACCACCACAGCCCGTCAATAGTTTTTCTTTGTTTGTTTGTTTTAATTAGGAGATTGAGAGCAGAAATGGGTATAAGGAATTAGTCATCACCTTTGATCACCAACCAAACCTAGAAAGTATGTCAGCTAGCAACAATTGGGCTGCTTTATATTTCTCCTAACCTAACGGATCTCTAACTCAGCTATGTGTCCCTGTGAACTTGAGATTGTTTTCTGGGGCTATTTATCTTAAAACTATTATCAAAGAATTTTGCCATCAGACTCAGAGCAAGAGTCTGAGAAGAGGTAACCAAGTCATGTGGCAGAACATAAATTTAAAAAAATGTGGGTTAATTAAATTATAAGAGCTAGCTGGGAAAAAGCCTAAGCGAAGGCCAAGTTTTCATAATTACTAATTAGTCTCTGAGTCATTATTTGTCAACTGGCAGCCCAAAGATAGTCCCACAAGAAAGCTTGTTACAGTCTGTACACAGGGCTATTTCCTCAACAAAAATGTGCTGAGTATCAGCTGACTCTCAGGCCCTGTGCCGATGCAGGGGATACCGAGAAAGGGCTGGAGCTCAGGGTCTAGCTGACAGGCTCGCATGCACAGAGACACATAAGGAATTGTCTCAGGAGTTTACTGAGGCAGACAGAGAAGCCAGTGGGATGAGGGATCAGCTGGTTGTGGTGAGGCAGAGGGGCAGCAGCGGTGTGGAGGCAGGAAAAGCTTCAGCGATGACTAGTTCTCCCAGTTGACGGTGAGTCTTCATTGTTTAAGTAGGTAGCTCTTGCTACAAGAGACTTATTTTTATGCTTTGCTTTAATTAAGTTAGAGTACTCAACATTCTGATTGTATTCTTTGACACATTATGGACGAGCTTTGTGATACCTCTCTTTATTAATGAATGCAATGAATTTATAACATTCACATTATTGGATTTTATAATTCATCCTATTCCATTGTATTTTAAAATTGGTCACATTTAAAAAATATGTTTGGCTTTTATGAGATTTGATTGAATTTAGTAAACTCATATCCCCTAAACATTTATTTTTAAGTCAGGTATATTGTTACACTCATTCCCAGTCAGTAGATATCTGGTTTAGTGTATCAGTCCTCTGAAATTCCTTGTTTTTTCCTGGGTTAGCCCCATCCTTCATACACTGGTTTATGACTTCTAGTCATTTTCTTTTTTTTCATTAAAATTAATTTATTTAATGCCTGTGTCCCTCATGTGTGCCTGGTGCCCATGGAGACCAGAAGACAGCATTAGATCCTCTGGGACTAGAGTTGCAGATGGTGATAAGCTACCCAGTGGGCACTGGGAATCAAGCGCAGGTCATCTGGAAGAGCACTCAGTGTCCTTAACCATTGAGCCATCTTGCTTTGCTTTCCTATAGTAAGAGAACTACAGTATCAGTCATGAGTTATTTTAGGTTTTGAAATGTGTTTTCCTGATCTTTTATAGTTTTGTAGCTTACAGGTAATTTGACAACAGTATTTATTCTTTAGTTTTTACTGACCTGCTTTTGTGGATCCGTCTCAAAGCATTTAACGTCATTTTTGTAATTTGAAGTTGTTTTGTTGTTGTTGAGGATTTCTTTGTGTTCATATTCACTGTGTAAAATAATAACATAAACACGTTTTAGAACAAATAAATGACTGTACACACACACACACACACACACACACACACACACACACACAAACACTATTATCAAAGCATCTTATCTAACCTGAAGTCATTTTAAGGCTTTATTTCAGCTAATGGTGCACACTGAAACCTGTGACTGGGTCTTTCAGCATTAAGAAAATTAGAGCCAGCCTGACTCCAGGGACTCAAATTGTTTTCCTTAATCATTTTTGGTTGTGAGTCTAGCCTTTTTTTTTTTTTTCCCCCGAGACAGGGTCTCTCTGTGTAGCTTTGCGCCTTTCCTGGATCTCACTCTGTAGACCAGGCTGGCCTGGAACTCACAGAGATCCACCTGGCTCTGCCTCCCGAGTGCTGGGATTAAAGGTGTGCGCCACCACCGCCCGGTGTGAGTCTAGCCTTTAATGGCTGAGCCATCTCTCCAGCCCTGTTTTCCTTAATCATTAACCTGAACTGTGATCTATGCAGCTCCTTAGGTAAAACTCATAGACCCTAGCTGTATAACATTTCCTTGTATTTATTTTTATTTATCAAAACTCTGTATAAGCTAACATTATTATTATCAATCAGACAATATAGCTTAAGGAGGAATCATCTTTGTAACAATCCACAGGTAAAAATGCCCAGCAGAACAGGATGTTTCCATGAGATAAATGCACTACATTACAGGCAGTGGGGATCTCCCCACATCCATTCATACCATGTCTGATACCAGAGAAAGATGGCAGCAGTGAACAAGACATTCTGGGGTGTGTGGTCTTGGGGCCTTTCCTTGTTCAGGGAGTTTCCTTCTGGTGGGAGAGAGAGAGAATACATACGTTCAATGGTTGGTTCTGTTTTCCTGGAGGGCTGTTCAACCCAGTCTCAGAAGAGCATCGATTTGGTAACCAGATCTGGGTAACAAAAGAAAGCAAGTGTTGCTGCCGTCTGCTACTCAGATGCAGCTGTCACTAAGGTCCATTGCTGCCCAGAGCCCCACTGCTCCCAGCCCATGAATGGTGCACTTGGGAATGCTGATACAATTGTTTATCAGCTATTAATCCACTGGTGAATCAAGATTCATTTATTAAAACTCTTTCTGTTGGGAATTTGGAGAAGGCTCAGTGTACAGGCATTGACCACGCAAATGTAAGGGCTGAGTCCAGATCCCTAAAACTATGTGAAAACCAGGCTGGTATGGTGGCCATCTGTAATCCCAATCCTAGGGAGGCAGGCACGGGGATCCCTGTGGCAAGCTGGCTAGTTAAACTAGCCAGAAATGGTGACAGCTAGCTTCAGCAAGAAACCTTGCCTAAAGCTAAAAGGTGGAGAGCAACTGAGGCAGACATCCGATGTGATGGTTGCTAGTTGGAGTTTAGGGGCAGATTAAGAGGTGTGGCCTTGTCAGAGTAGGTGTAACCTTGTTGGGGGAGGTGTGTCACTGGGGGTGGGTTTTAAGGTTTCAAAAGTCTTCACCGGGTTCTCTCTCTCTCTCTCTCTCTCTCTCTCTCTCTCTCTCTCTGCCTGCTATCTGCAGATCAGGATGTAAAGCTCTCATCTACTGCTCCAGCACCATGCCTATTTGCTTCCTTACATGATGATCAAGCACTAACCCTCTAAAACTGCAAGCAAGTCTCCAATTAAATGCTTTCTTTTCTAAGAGCAGCCTCGGCCACAGTCTCTCTTCACAGCAATAGCGCAGTAACTGGAACACCCGACATCAACTTGGGGCCTCCACATGCATGTGCACATCCACATATACACATATACACATATACATGCTAACTCCAACATGAATATGCACCCACCCCAACACACATACATACATACATACACACACACACACACACACACACACACACACACACACACACACGTACACACCCATCCCAATATACATACATACCCCTTGTATATACACATACACATACAAACACACACACCCAAATATACACACATACACACACAGAAACAAACCCACATATGCACATGTGCACAAACACATAAGCATACAAACACACACATATACATAAGCACATATATGCACATACAAACATATATACTCGTACACACAACCATCCATCCCCAAATACAACATGAATTCTTCCTGTTATGAACTACCCACATACACACATGAATTCTTCCTGTTATGAACTACCCACATACACACATGAATTCTTCCTGTTATGAACTACCCACATACACACATGAATTCTTCCTGTTATGAACTACCCACATACACACATGAATTCTTCCTGTTATGAACTAGTACAATTTGTTTGTACATTTACAACTATTAATCTTTAGCAAAATACGACTGAAAATAGCCAGTTATCAGAAAATGATTAGAATCTAGAACTGGAAAACCAGGAGGGGATTTCTTCAAATAATTCCCTCCTCTCCCTCCTTTCCCTGATCTTCCTCCTCCCCTTCATCCCCTCCCTCCTCCTCCTCCCCCTCCTCCTCCTTTCCCCTATTATGAAGCTCAGGCAAGTCTCTGAATTACAATTCTTCTGCCTCAGTTTCCACAGTGGAACTACAGGTGTGTACCCCTAAGCCTGTTTGCATCTCTCTCTCTCTCTCTCTCTCTCTCTCTCTCTCTCTCTCTCCTTAAACATAATTTCCTCTATTAATTCTTTGGGAATGTCACATCGTGCACACTCCAGTTCTGCCCCCAGTCCTCCCATATCTGCCCCTCACCCTTGCAGCATCTGTCCCAAAAGAAAATTAAAAAACCAAGCAAGTAAGCAAACAAAAAACCCTCTTCCTTCCTCTGTCTTTCCTGCCTCTCCAACACCTGTTCATGCGTCCCGGTGGCACTGGGAACTGTGTGTCACATAGCACACCCTTCTGTACAATCTTTACCTGCAGATGTTCATTGCAGTGTCTGGTTCAAGGCCTCAGGTTTCTAGCACACCACCTCATCACTGGGCCCTCTCTGAAACTCCATTCAGATTTATCCTTCAACCACCCGAATCATGGAGATCCTGCGGGTATCATTCCACAGGACCTTTACAAGCTCTAGCAGGACACAGATGGGGTAGATGTTACGGTGGACTGACCCAAGGCCCTGGATGTGGACCTGGGTGGCAGCTGAGCTGGTCAGTCCAGGCTACTGGGGCTGCCCCCCCCACCTCAGGTGAGGGGCGGAGCCAGCTCTGAGTGTTTCCTTCTTTAGTTCCTGTTTCTCAGGTAAGAGAAGGAAGCAGAAGAGGGTTGGAGTTGCACATTATGGCCCGTCCTCACAGTGATAGGCACAGATGGAACTTCATCTCACCTCCGCATGCTGTGGAGATGTGTGTGGTAGGAACATGGCTCCACCTCCACCTGCTGTGGAGATGTGTGTGGTAGGAACATGGTGCCACCTCCACCTGCTGTGGAGATGTGTGTGGTAGGGACATGGTGCCACCTCCACCTGCTGTGGAGATGTGTGTGGTAGGAACATGGTGCCACCTCCACCTGCTGTGGAGATGTGTGTGGTAGGAACATGGTGCCACCTCTGCATGCTGTGGAGATGTGTGTGGTAGGAACATGGCTCCACCTCCACCTGCTGTGGAGATGTGTGTGGTAGGAACATGGCGTTCCAGACCCACCATGCTGAGCCTATGTGGGATAGGGGTTCCATATTAAAAGGAAGCAGTAAACCATGTGAGTTGGAAAGGTACCTCAAAAGGCATCTACTATAAAGGCCAAGTTCCTTATAGACTTTGCCTCTTGGGTTCAGGCTTTACTTTATCCAAACCCTGCATGCACTAAGTCCAGCTCAGTATATACCCTTAATGTCCTGCCTCAAACTGAAGATGATGTGACATCACTGATCACTGCTGAACGTGAGCAGACACAAGAAAGCAAAGGTTACATTGAAGGTACAAGAATATAAAAATTTCATCTCCACACCAGTAGGCACAGGCTCAGAGCACAAAAACAATGAGAGCTGATGTCGTAAATAATACCACTGGGGATCTGTGTCTACCAATGTGGGACTCATTTCTGAAGCCTATATATTTTGATCTAACCATTGCATGTAACCTTTGATGATATTCTTTATCATCGTTGTTTGGTCCAAAGGGGCCAAAAACATAGATGGGAGTTTCTCTAATGAAGCTCTGAGGGATACTGGTCCCAATAGCCAAAGAGACTCCCATAAATGACTGTTCTGTGATTGTTCTGAACATCTTTCCCACTCAGAAGACCAAGACCCTATACATCTGCTCCTCACTTGCTTAGGACTCACCAATGTTTCCAAGACATCACAAACCCTGAAATTAGGTCAAGGTGAACAGCATTGGAGCACCAACCTCCCTCCCCAGGTAAGGTTAGAACAGTGGAGGCACATATATTTGCTTACTCAGGGTTGAAGTTATTTTAGAGACCCCCTTGCAACTCCTTCCAGAGGCAAGAAGCCAGTGTAGAAGCCTGAATCCATTGGTTATCGCTTGTGCCAAACACAGCACTAACAGGCCGTTTCTCTGATGTTCTGAGCTGAGGAGGAGTTAGAAGGACAGCTGAGAGGTATAAAAATAGACATAGCTATTCTTAGAGGCTGCACAGCCTTGGGGATGCTCGGGTAGGAAATACATCAGGGCTGAGTGTTGGAAAGTGGATGTGTAGACAGGCTGGGCACATCCTGGGTTAGCAATTCTATGAACTGATTTGCAAATATGATCCTGCCTGGTGCTCTATCACACCATGGCCATGCCCATTTAGATTTTGAATTTACTGTCTCCTATTCACTTGGGCTCAGACCATGAGAGGCACCAACCAGTCGAGCATCTCCCAGTTCCTCCTCCTGGGACTCTCCAGGCAGCCCCAGCAGCAGCAGGTTCTCTTCCTGCTCTTCCTCATCATGTACCTGGCCACTGTCCTGGGAAACCTGCTCATCATCCTGGCCATCGGCACAGACTCCCGCCTGCACACCCCCATGTACTTCTTCCTCAGCAACCTGTCCTTTGTGGATGTCTGCTTCTCCTCCACCACTGTCCCCAAGGTGCTGGCCAACCATATACTCGGGAGTCAGGCCATATCCTTCTCTGGATGTCTCACACAGATGTATTTTCTCTTTGAACTTACAGACATGGACAATTTCCTGCTGGCTGTGATGGCCTATGACCGGTATGTGGCCATATGTCACCCCTTACATTATACAACAAAGATGACCCATCAGCTCTGTGTCCTGATGGTGGTTGGATCATGGGTGGTAGCCAGCCTGAATGCTCTGTTGCACACCCTGCTCATGGCTAGACTCTCATTCTGTGCAGACAACACCATCCCCCACTTCTTCTGTGACGTCACTCCCCTCCTGAAACTCTCCTGCTCAGACACACACCTCAATGAGCTGATGATTCTTACGGAGGGAGCTGTGATCATGGTCACCCCATTTGTCTGCATCCTGGTCTCCTACACCCGCATCACCTCTGCTGTCCTGAGAGTCTCATCCCCAAGGGGCAGATGGAAAGCCTTCTCCACCTGCAGCTCCCACCTGGCTGTGGTCGGCCTCTTCTATGGCACCATCATCGCCGTGTATTTCAACCCCTTATCTGCACACTCATCTGAGAGTGACACGGCAGCCACCGTGCTGTACACAGTGGTGACCCCCATGCTGAATCCTTTCATCTACAGCCTGAGGAACAGGGACCTGCAAGGGGCTCTGCGCAAAGTGGTCCATAAGAAGATGCTCTCTTTCTGATTAATGTATACTGAGTCTATGTATCACTCTCATGTAAGTAAGTCATTTCCACCCCACAGATGCCATACAATCTAAGAGTATTTCCTGAAATAGAATAAACACATTTGGTAGAAATTTATCTACAAATCTTGACTTAGTTCCCACCCTGCTTCTCTTAACGTGTGAAGCCAATTACTCTATCCTAAATGCGTTTATCAAACAATCAAACTTCCTTTCTAGCTGGTGTTACAGCTCAGCAGGAATGGGCTTGCCTGGCACATAGAGTCCCATGTTTGATCTCTAGCGCCACAAAGCAAAAAGAGAAGGAAGTTAGTTTTCCCTTCCCAGGTGAAAGTGTGAGGATCACTTTGGAAGCCTCTATTTCACAAAATTTTGCATTTCCCTTTTGAAAAATGTTCTCAGAACACATAGCAATAATTTTTTCAGCCCAGGTAGAATTAATCTCACTGAGAAACCTTGAAATGTAATTATCAGTGCCGGGACTAACTCCAACCAGTTAGATTCAAATGTCTAGGTTTCTCGTGTATTTTCTGGGTTGGTAGATACTAAAACCAAATGTGCTTTACAATTCGGCCTCATGACGTGTGGGCCAGAAACTCTCAGGGAAATTGGAAGTCCTGTGTGGGCAAGGTATGGGCAGGGTCAGAGTGGTGCCACCCACAACCCTGTGGGCTAACACATCAGGCTCCTGCTGAGAAGGCTGGTCAGGGCCTCACATTGAATCCCCATTACACTGTCTGTGTTTTTGTCTCTCGTCTTCTAATCAGACAGCTCTGCCTTATGGGGCAACGTCACCATAACACATGCCTTTAAGTCTAAGGGCAGAGTTCCAATGGAGCAGCCCATGTATCTGAGATGGCTGCCTTCCTCTTCTTGGGCACTCAAGCCTCCCCCAAAGTCAAAGTTTCCTGCTCTTTGGAGCCTTTTTTGTTCGTTTTATTTTTGGACTTTTCAAGACAAGGTTTCTCTGTGTAGTCTTGGCCGTCCTGGAACTCTGGCCTACAAACTTAGAGCGATCCATGTGCCTCTGCCTCCTGAGTGTTAGAATTAAAGGCTACTGCACCACTTCCCAGTTTCTTTGGAGTCTTTTAGGTTAAGCCAGCCTCCCCACCCCCAAGAAAGTCTCTGGAGTCACTGTGCACAGGCGACCATGTAGTCTGCTCTAGTTCCTGTCAGACTCTTGCTGAACCCTCTTCAGAGTTGAGACCTGTGGGACTCGTGGGCCCACACTGTGCACCTTGGGTGCCCTGAGCAAAGCTGGGACCCTGACACAGTTGTATAGGAGACCTAGTTTGGTGAACAAGTGAACACATGAGTGTTGTCTTTTTTTTTTTTTTTTTTAAAGATTTATTTATTTATTATGTATACAGTGTTTTGTCTGCATGTATGCCTGCTGGCCAGAAGAGGGTGCCAGATCTAATTACAGATGGTTGTGAGCCACCATGTGGGTGCTAGGAATTGAACTCAGGACCTTTGGAAGAGCAGCCAGTGCTCTTAACCACTGAGCCATCTCTCCAGCCCCGAGTGTTGTCTTTTAATTTGTATTGGGTGGGCAAGAGACTTTGCAAGGTATATTTTGATCAAAATTACTATATAATTTATAAATTATTATAAATTTACTATAAATATTACTAAATTATAAAAATTACTAAATAATTACATCTATAGTAGAAAACAATGCTGGGTATTAGGAAGAGTTGTGCTTTTACTCCATTTTTAGAAAATAAAACTTTTGGGGGGAGTTGAGGAGAAAGTTAGTCAATAAAGTCTCTGCTATGTACCTGGGGTTATCTCCTGGTCCTGCCTGGCCCATGGTCAGGACAAATCTCTTTCACCCGCCAGTCCCACAGCCAAGTAGACACACAGAGATGCTTATATTATTTAAACTGTTCGGCCTAATGGCTCAGGCTTCCTGCTATCTAGTTCTTATATCTTAAATTAACCCATTTCTAATAATCTGTACCTTGCCACATGGCTCATGGCTTACTGGTACTTTGCATCCTGCTCCTCATGGTGGCAGCTGGCAGCATCTCATTGCCTTAGCCTTCCATCTCCCAGAATTCTCCTCTCTCCTTTTCCTACCTACACTCTCCTTCCTGCCTGGCTACTGACCAATCAGCATTTTATTTATCAATCAATCATAGCAACATATATTTACAGCATACAGGACATCCCACAGCACTGCCATACAAGCATGAGGACCTGAGTTTGGCTCCCCAGCACCCATGTAAAAGCTAGGCATAGTGGCACAAATTTGTGACCAAAGTGTTGTGGGGGGAGTTGGAAACAGGTGGAGTATCTTTAAAACTAAGGTGAGAGTGATCGAGAGACATAGGACGTTGAGCTCTGCATGGCACCTCATGCACATAGGCACACTTGTACACACACACACACACACACACACACACACACACACCATACATTCACCAAAAAGAAAATGAAAGCATTTTTACTCTTCATTATGATTATTAAAATTTATAGCAACCATCAGCAAATAGATAACAGAGAACCACTTCGTGTGCCATATAAAGACATGGAATGTTGGAGAGGGCATAGAGAAATCAGTACAGTGGAGTATGTTCAAGATAATGAGAAGACAAAATGGTGGCACATCATGAAGCCACCATGAAAACACTATGGTGGTCTTCAAAATAAATAGAAGGATTGAATGATCCAACCATTAATTTAAAAGTTTGATCACACCAGGCAGTGGTGGTGCACGCCTGTAATCCCAGCACTCGGGAGGCAGAGGCAGGTAGATCTCAGTGAGTTCGAGGCTAGCCTGAGCTACATGAGCAAGATCCAGGACAGGCTCCAAAGCTACAGAGAAACCCTGTCTTGAAAAACCAAAAAAAAAAAAAAAAAAAAAGTTTGATCACAAAATGTCTGAAAGCACAGTCTCAAAGGGATGTTCATGAAAGGACCAAGCAGATGCCATAACAAGCTGCTCAGTCTTCTCTCTCAGAGATCAGGCCTCAATTTCAGTTTCCTGAGACTTGAGCAAGCAGTTTCTGGGAGGGCCATGAACAAAAGACACAGTCCTTGCAGTAGCTCCCTTTTTGCACGTTCTCTGACTGCTCAAAGTTCAGCCAGGTGTTTACTGTCTGGGACCCCTCACAATGTCCATGGCAGCTCAAGGACAGAGCCCGGACCACTGAGCCAGCCCCCACAGTCAGTACATGCTAGGCCAGCCAGCCCCCATGGCAGCTCAAGGACAAAGCCTGGGACTTATCCTGGACAGCCCCCAAAATGATAATTGTGATCCCCCAACCAATAACTTCAAAGGTTACATACCCTCACCCAATTAAAAGAGAACAGAGATAAAAACAAACCAATCCCAGTAGCACCCAAGCCAACCCCCCCAACTGTCCTGAAGGCCTTGCAGTGTTAGCCTTTAAATAGCTAGCCCCACAAAGAAAGAGCAACTCCTCCCTGCCTCACTGTATTGGGTGTAGGAATGAGTTCCCTGTTTAGACTTGTAAACTTTTTTTTTTTTTAAAGATTTATTTACTTATAATGTATACAGAAGAGGGTGCCAGATCTCATTGCAGATGATTGTGAGCCACCATGTGGGTGCTGGGAATTGAACTCAGGACCTCTGGAAGAACAGTCGGTGCTCTTAACCTCTGAGCCATCTCTCCAGCCTAGACTTGTAAACTTAAACAATAAACCTTGCTGTTGCATTCTGGACATCTACAGTCTTCGGTGGTCTCTTTGGGGTCATGATTTGGGCATAACAGTTCATATACTTGTGTTCTTAGCATCACTACTACTACTAATAATAACAATAATTTCACTATCTTGGTTGGGCTTCAGAGATGGCTCTGTGGGTAAAGCATTTGCCACACAGGCTTAGAACCTAGGTTTGGATCCCAATAAACCATGTAATGCTGGATGCAGTAGCGTGAGTCTGAAATCACAGTGCTCCTGCAGTGAGGTGAGAGGTGGGGGCGGGAGGATCCCCAGGAGATTCTGGGCCTGCTAGTCTGGAGTACACAGTATCCAACAATAAGAGGCTTTGGCTCAAACTAGATAGAAGACATAGTCCACACCTGGGATTATGTTTTGACCTCTACATGAGTGCTACGGCACTGGCACACTCACACACATGTGCACACAGACACACACATGCACACACACACACACACAGACACACAGACAGACAGACACACACACCCTGTACACAATGTCCACTAATGGATGAACAGATTAAAACAAAAGGTGAAAGTGTGGTACATGCATACAATGTAATATTATTCAGCCTTGAAGAGGAAATTTTGATGTGCTTCAAAATGAATGACCCCGAGGACATTGTGGAAAGGAAAATAAACCAGGCCCCCCCCCCAAAAAAAAAGACAGCTACCACATCATCCCCATTATGTGAGGCTCTTATGGTAGTCAGATTCATAATAGGAAACAGCATGGTAACTGCCAAGGACTGAGGAGAGGGACATAAAGAATTGTTACTTGTAGGGATTGGAGGAAACCCCGAGTGAGTCCAGTGTGCCTTTTGACACGCACACCTGCCCGTGGAGGCTCCAAGGCCAATCGACCCGTGGAAAACTGGCAAAATTGTTACCCATATGGGCCACACTAACGGGGTGTGTGTGTGTGTGGGGGGGTCAAACCTTGGGAGTCTCAGTGTTTATTATCAGTGTGTGTAGAGACTAGCATCTGTGGCTTCCTCCCCCAGGATGTTGACATTCTGGGCTGCAGAGATCTCCTACCTAGATTAGCTGACTGCCCTCCATTAGTTCCTGAAAGTGGCCTTGTTTAATTGGAATAAAATTTCAATAATGCAAAATGTAAAGAATCCTGAAGAATAAATACTCGAACTGTGAATGTCCTTAACACTGCTGAACTGCCTAATTAAAAAGATAGGATTGACAAAGTTTGCTGCTTATTCTACTATAGCTAATATAAATGATGCTTAAAAGGTAAAATCTGTTTTTAGAATCACAATATAATATACAATGTAAATGATTTTTGTAAGATATCAGGAAGAAAATGAAAGTAACCTGTAGAAACATATGAAAGCAATTTTAAACGAAGTTGACCTTGGGTTGCATGGTGGTTTGCACGAGAAATGTCCCCCATAGACTCAGGATTTGAAATTTGGTCCCTAGTCGTTGGCACTGTTTGGGGGAAGCTTAGAGGTTCAGTCTTGCTGGAGAAGTATGTCTCTGGGAGGCAGGCTCGAGGAAGTAAGGTCTCACCCCACTGGTTCCTGCTCTCTCTGCTTCATGTTTGAGTTTAAAGGTGTGAGCTCCCAGCTGCTTGCTCCTGCTGCTGTGCCTGCTGCCTGCTGCCATGCTCTGCCAGGATGAACTCTTATCCTTCTGGAATGTAAACCTGAATAAAGTCTTTTTTCTGTAAGTTGTTTGATCATGGTGGATTTTTTAAATTTTTTTTTTAAGATTTTATTATTTATTTATGTATGAGTGCTTTATCTGCATGCACAACTTTATGCCAGAAGAGGGCATCAGATCCCACTAGAGATGGTTGTGAGCCACCAAGTGGTTGCTGGAACTTGAACTCAGGCCCTCTGGAAGAGCAGGCAGTGCTCTTAACCACTGAGCCACCTCTCCAGCCCCATGGTCATAGTTTTATCATAGCAACAGAAAGGTAATGAATATGTGTTATAACAGCATTTTTCTCCTTTTTAAAATTTATTATATTTGTGTTTTAATTTTACACATCAGCCATGGGTTCCCCTGTCCTCCCCTCTCCCACCCCCACCCTCACCTTCCCCTCATCCCCTCCCCTCCATTCCCAACTTCTCCAAGGCCAAGACACCCCTGGGGATTCATTTAAACCTGGTGGATTTAGTACAGGCAGGTCCTGTCCCCTCCTTCCAGGCTGAGCAAGGTGTCCCTGTGTAAGCCCAAAGTTCCAAACAGCCAGCCCATGCACTAAGGACAGGTCCCGGTCCCACAGCCTGGGTGTCTCCCAAACAGTTCAAGCTATTCAGTTGTCTCACTTATCCATAGGGCCTGATCCAGCTGGAGGCTCCACAGCCTTTGGTTCATAATTCATGTGCTTCCATTAGCTTGGCTATTTGTCCCTGTGCTTTTCCAATCTTGGTCTCAACAATTCACGCTCTTACAGTCCCTCCTCTTTCTCGACAATTGGACTCCTGGAGCTCCACCTGGGGCCTGGCTGAGGATCTCTGCACCCACTTCCATCAGTTATTGGATGAGAACTTCAGCTCAACTGGTAGGGTGTTTGGCCATCTGATCACCAGACTAGATCAGATCAGGCTTTCTCTCAACCATTGCCAGTAGTCTACAGAGGATGTATCATTGTGGATTTCTGAAGTACCACTGGTTGGGCATCCCAGAATACTGCAGCTGGTGACCTGCAAACTTGGACAACCAACAGGTCCCACGAGCTCCCCCCATTCCACCTGTTCTGCATCCTTTGGGGTATGCCCCGACAGCCTCCCTTTCCAGTTAGGATGGGTCACTGGCTCTTTGTTTTCCAGTCTCCTACTTCTGTGGATTGGGATAGACAAACCAAGTATGATTTCCAATCTGGATATCCTCTGAAAAAGTGAGATTGGCTGGGGCCTGCAGCATGTGAGCAGGTGTGGGTGCGCCAAGCCCTTTGTGTAGTAGGGGCTCCTCTATGTCTAAGCTGAAGACCTGTGTTGTATGATTTGTGTTCTGCCCAGAATAAGACCCCCAAAGAGACCAGCAGAGAACGAAGATTGTCCAGAATGCAAAAGCAAGGTTTACTCAATCCATGCACGTGCATAGTTCAAGCTAGCAGGGAACTCTCGTCCACCACGCCGCAGGCCGCAGGCAGGGAGGAGAGTTCCTCTTTTGGGGGAGAAGTTAGTTTTTATAGGCAAAACCCACAAAATTCCTTAGGGGGCAGAGGGTTCGTACGGGTCCATCCTTGGTTGGCCCAGCTTCTCACGGGCCTGGACTTTGTCTTATTTCAGCTTATCTGTTTGCCCTGTCAGGAGTTTTACAACCCATCTCCGGGGTCGGTCATGTTATCTCTGGAGAAGGGCATCTCATGGTTAATCTCTGACTCTCTGTCTCTGTCTCTGTCTGTCTGTCTGTCTGTCTGTCTCTCTCTCTCTCTCTCTGTATCTCTCTCCCCCTCTCTCCCAATAAATCTCTAGAAAGGTAACCGTGGCTGGTGATTCTTCCTCCAGCAGCTCTCCTCTGGTTGGCCGCAGGCCAGACACCAGCAGCGCCGCTTTAACCAACATTTGGAGTTTAACCAACAGCTATTGCAACAGCCCCGACATTAGGACAACTGACTCTATGATGAAAGTACCATGAAGGCCATGAAATTAAGCATATAGTTTTCATCTGCCAAGATGACAGCAAAGACCTAATTCATCAATGCCCATAGTTTTAGAAAAATCTCTAAATGTACTAACCTTGCTTTTTTTTTGGGGGGGGGGTTCTGTAGTTCTGCTTCTGGGTAACTGTTCTTGCTACTGAAGTATGTCAACCCGGGACGTGTGTGTGTGTGTGTGTGTGTGTGTGTGTGTGTGTGTGTGTGTGTGTGTAAAAGACCACCTTGAGAAAGGCTCGGTGCTACACTGGGACCCCGAATACCCAGTGTAATTGCTAGGCAGCTAATAGACTTTCTATTGGCTTAAATCCATGTCTGAGCAGTCTTCTCTGGGAGTTCCCAGAACACTATGAACCATTCAATATCCTCTGAAAAAGTGAGATTGACTGGGAAGCAAATGCTCTCCTCTAGGAGAGCAGCAAACACTCTTAATTGGTGAGCCATCTCACTAGCCCGAAGCTGTAGTGGCATTCCCGCTGAACTGCACCTGGCCTGGTTCCAGAGAGCAGCACCTAGCCCGAATCTACCTTCTGTTTAGCAGACACCTTTTGTTTCTCTTGTTTCCCTACGTGAATCTTGTCTCAGGAACCCAGAAAAACATGGTACCTGAGCAATCGAGGAATTTACACTTGGCATTGTATTGTGGGGAGCCCCTTTCAGGTTGTTTTGAGCATATGGAAATTAACTGGCTGAACTGTATTAGAGAAAAATTAAACTGCCCTAGGCAAAGGGATAGGGCTTCAGTCCTTCGAGGCTGGACCCCCCTGCAGCCATGAAAGGCTAGATTCGTTCTTAAGATGCCTCTGAGCCTTCATTCCACAGTTCCTCGTGAACAAACCCACACACTCATATTGCGACAATCAGCTACACTTAGCTTTGTTTTCTGAGATAGAACCTTGTTGTAGAAGATTATTTTAAGATGTGGTGCATTTGCTTATGCTCTGGGACATTTGTTTAATGATGTAAAGATGTGTTGCATTCCTTTATGTTGCATTTGTTTAACTCTGTGAAGCTGTGTTACTGTGCCTGTCTAAAACACCTGATTGGTCTAATAAAGAGCTGGATGGCCAATAGCCAGGCAGGAGAAAGGATGGGAGGACTGGCAGACAGAGAAAATACATAGAAGGAGAAATCTGTGAGGAAAAGAAGCAAGGAGCAAGAGAACAAGGAGGGAGGATGCTAGGGGCCAGCCACCCAGGCCACACAGCCACATGGCCACAGCCAGCCACGGAGTAAGAGTGAAAGTAAGATTTACAGAGGTAAGAAAAGGAAAAAGCCCAGGGGCAAAGGTAGATGGGGGTCTGGAGAGATGGCTCAGAGGTTAAGAGCACTGACTGTTCTTCCAGAGGTTCTGAGTTCAATTCCCAGCAATCACATGGTGGCTCACAACCATCTGTTACGAGATCTGGTGCCCTCTTCTGACCTGCAGTCATACATGCTGTATACATAATAAATAAATAAATCTTTAAAAAAAATGCCGAGCGTGGTGGCGCACACCTTTAATCCCAGCACTCCAGAGGCAGAGGCAGGTAGATCTCTGTGAGTTCGAGGCCAGCCTGGTCTCCAAAGCGAGTTCCAGGAAAGGCACAAAGCTACACAGAGAAACCCTGTCTTGAAAAACCAAAAAAAAAAAAAAAGTAGATGGGATAATTTGGGATGATTTAAAGTTAAGAGAAACTGGCAAGAAACAAGCCAAGCTAAGGCCGGTATTTATACTTAAGAATAAGTCTCCATGTGTAACTTATTTGGGAACTGGGTGGCAGGCCCCCTAAAAGAGCAAAAACAACTAACAACATTTTGGCATTCCAACGTGGGGCTGTAGAAAGCTGAACAACAGAATCTTAGGGAGTCCAGGTGACTCTGAGCTCTTGACCCTCTTGTCTCGGTCTCCTGAGCACTGAGCTCCCAGGTATACGTCACCACACTTGACTCAGAGTGGTTTGTTATAAAGAGTGGCCTGGCTCATTCCTATTTCTTGCTTCCTCTTTGGCACTGTGAACTTTTCTGCATGTGCGGCTTGCCAGGTAAGTAACAAGATGACTGAACTACAGTGTAACTGAAATTTCACGAGAAGCCCTGGTCCAGAACCATTCAGCTACACCATGACCAGAGTCCTGACCTGCAGGATCTCGGTGAGGTCAATGTTGACTATCTGAAGTTCTAAATAGTAGAGAATAAGTGGTTACTGAACAGCAGATAGTTAACGCAAGAGGTAAGGCTGTGGGAGGAGTCAATGTGTTTACTGTGTACCAGAAGCTTCTGGCTTAACAGAATAGTGAAACAGCCTCTCTCTCTTTCCCTCCCTCCCTCCTTCCCTGCCTCCCTTCTTCCTCCCCCTCTCTCTGTGTATATGAATGCACAGATGGTGCATGTGTGCTATCCATGCTTACATGTGGGGAGACCAGAGGTCAACTTTGAATGTTTCCTCAGTTGCTTTCCACCTTTTATTTTATTTTATTTCATTTATTTATTTATTTATCTATCTATTTGGTTGGTTATTAATTTTTTTTTTTTTTTGAGACAGGATCTTCTTGTGTAGCTCTATCTGGCTTGGAACTCCCAATGTAGACCACACCAGGCTGGCCTTGAACTCACAGAGTTTCACCTACCTTGGCTCCCAAGTGTCTGTCAGGACTAAAGGTGTGAACCTGGAATGTATTGACTAGCGTAGCCTGCCTAGGTGATGAGTTCCAGGGGTCCTCCTGTTCCTGCAGCTGTCTCTTGCACAGGTGCTGGGGACTGTTGGTTTTTTAGGGGCTCTTACCCTTCGAGGAAAAGTCACGAAACACGACAGAATCCACTAACAAGAGTTTTATTAAGATAAGGGAGAGGGACAGATGTGCACAGACCTGCGGAAAGACACATGAGTGAAAGGGGAGTGGGAATCATGGTGCCGGCTTATAAAGGCTGGGCAGTGCCTGCGCACACAGACCCATGTGACTATTCTATGCGCATGCGCATAGATCACATGGTTGCCTTGTGAGATTTATGCAACTGTGTAAAGCCATGGTCCTGGGTCACAGGAGATGTTTGACCTGGAAATGACTAGGCAGAGGTGACTAGGTCCTGCCGGGCATGTACAACCATGCCCAACCACAGGGGCGTGTTGTGAATTCATATCACTCTGGCTTTGGAGGAACAGGTTTAGCAGACAACCTTGCAGATCTTCTCTGTGGCTCGTCCTTCACCTTGGCTTTATCTCCTTTAGTATCCCCTTCAGCCTTCCTTTTGGGCATGGCGGTGTCGGGGGACGTACATCCAGGGGTTGTTCTTGCTGCTTCTTCACACTGTTCCCTGATTCATTTTCACATATATAAGTTTAGGTTTGTGATTCTTTTAAGATTCCTTATAAGATTACCTTTCAAGATAAGTTAAAAAAAGTAATTGGCCCTTTTTTTGTAACTGCAAAATGCAGCCTGCTGGTAAAAGACCTGACTGAGAAGAATACACACACAGCTTGCCCACACAGTTAATCTATAACAAGTTGCTTGGGTATGAATGTATGTGGGTTCTTAAGACATACACTTTACTGACTGAGCCATTTTCTTTAACAGTGCAGTCTTGGTGGCATTAGGCTAGCCTGTGATTTTACAGTGCTGTTTTTCATGATAAGATTCAAACCAGTTGGTGATACATGCTGAACTTGCTTCTGCCAGAGGCTTACTTGGGCAAGGAAAAGGAACGCAGGTGGACGGCTCTTCTAGACTTCAATACTTTTACTTCATATCCGGAGCAAGCTGGACTCCACCAACGTTTCTTATCACCTAATTTGGGCTTTATTTATTAACAAATAAACTACCCCCAAAAAGAGATTCTATGATTCTAGTGTGTTATGCTATTTTCAAAAAGACTTATTTTTATATATCTGCACACACACACACACACACACACACACACACACACACATTGTCATAAGCTTACAGATGCCCTCAGAGGCCAGAGGAAGGCATTTGGATCCCATGGAGCTGAGCTTACAGGCCATTGTGAGCTGCCCAATGCAGGTGCTGGCTGCAGAACTTGGGTTTTCTGAAAGAGCAGCATAAACTCTTAACCACGGTACCCTTTCTCCTCCTATTCTATGTCTTATGACTTTGATTGTCAATAAAGAAATAATTTTTCTTCTACACAATGATAGCAGAGAGGATAATGGTAAGATCTCCTTGAGAGGACTCTGAAGTTGTCACATGGTGTGACAGCATTCAATGACCTCTGAGAACAATCATATAAACACGACTGCAAAGCAGCCAGGTCTCTCAGTTGTGAAAGGTTTGGATTACTGTATTAGGATAACCCCCCCACCCCCACCCCATAACAGCATAGAGACCAGTGAAAGACAAAGGGAACATGAGTTATGTTTTTGATGGTGAAATACTATTATCAGCCTCATGTTTGTGGCTGACTTGGAAATGAAGACTTACAGCATTTGCGATTATGTCTTCCAACAGTTTATCCTGTGTTTACATTTCTTTGCTCTCACCCACAGGCTTTGCTTGTTCTTCTGTGAGTCAGGCAGAAGGAAGCTGCAAGCTTTTGGATGTATGTGGACACTGAGGATAGTCTGCCAGTCCCCAGTCCTTGTTCTTTCTAAGTCCAAGTGGGCATACCCACTGGTAATGAAGGCTTTTCAGAACCAACCTTATTGCCTTCTTTTAGGGCTAAGTGAGGAAAAACGTAAGTATCTGAGGGTGAAAGTGAACCAGTTCCCATCATGTTCTTTCTGTGCATGCCTCTTTATTCTCCTCATTTTCTTGGCCTAATTGTCTATAATTTCTTAGCTCTAATTCTCCGTTCTCATCTTCCTGCCTAATAATTGTTCTTTCACAGGAGGCTGTGGAAGAGCAATAGAAAACATTGCAAGTATTACCTCTCATTGGTCAAAAGCACATTCCTGGGGCAAGTGATAAGGAGCCTAGCCATTTACCTTTAATACACATTAATAATGGTGTATTCATTTGGGGGACATCTGTGGAAGTAGGTGATCCATTGTGAGCCAGAAAGACATCCCAAAGGTCCACTGTCTGCACAGAGTTCCTCAGTCATTCAGGCTAGATCCTCCTCCATCTCTCTCCTTCCTCCTGGACTTTACATCAACTACTTTAAGGGACCAAAACTGATTCTGTAATGCTGCTCACTCCCTTCTATGCTCTTAGCGCTTTCTATCAGCAAATGCATCATAAACCCTATGCAGCAAATGACCAAATGTCGCTCAGGTTGTGCAACACCCCTAGTTTCTGTGCTGAGAGTAAGAAGAACCTGGACCAGTTCTTCAAAGCTACAGGCATAGCTCTCTAATTAAAGAAGTCCTCAGGCTTTCCTCTGGCTCTTGTCTCCACCCAGATCGCTGCATTTCCAAGTTCTGACCCAGGAGTGGCATGACATGCTTTATCATCATTGTTGGTTCACAGGGACCAGGAAACAGGTGGAACACTTACTGTCCACCAGTCTTTAACGAGCTGCTCAGGGAGTCTAGACTCAGTGGGAAGGATGCTGCTGTAAATACCCAGCTGCTGCACAGAGGACACTCATCACCCACTCTTCACTGGTTCAGAATCCTCCCAGGATCTGACCCTTTTCCATCCTTAGAATAAAGAACACCATTACCCGGAAACTCCAAGGTAGTGCACACTGTTTATGTACTAGTATAGCAATAGAGATGACAATTTCTTCACCAACAAACGATGTTCATTCTTCCATATGAGGCAGAATGTGCAGGAATTGTGACTCCATGTGGTGGAGCTTGAGATCAACACAGTGATCCACTGTTGATCCTGTGGGCTCCAAAAGGAGCAGAAGACTGGGGAGGTTAATGGAGACCAGCATGGTTTCAGGGGTGTCTCTGTGTGATACATGGTTTTATTTACTTATTTATTTTTATTTAAGAGTTCATTTTTATTTTTACATGTATGAGTGCTTTGCCTGAATGGATGTCTGTGGACCATGTTGGTGGCTGGTGCCTACAGAGGCCAGAAGAGGAGGTTGGATTCTCTAGAACTGGAGTTACAGACAGCTGTGAATGGGTGCTGAGAATCTAGCCCCGATCCTCTGGAAGAGCAGCCAGTGCTCTTAACTGCTGAACCATCTCTCCAGCCTCCCATGGTTTTGTTTTTATTTATTAAATTTGAAAGACAAACGAAGTATGAATAGCATCTTCTAGGATTGGGCATTGGAAGTTGGGAGAGCAGCTACTGCACGTAGATCCTGATTCAGCAACTCTAACACAGATTTTCTTTACCAGGGCTTTGCTGGAGAGTTTTATGTCAACTTGTCACAAATTAAAGTCATTTAAGAGAAGAGAACCTCGGCTGGGCGGTGGTGGCGCACGCCTTTAATCCCAGCACTCGGGAGGCAGAGCTAGGAGGATCTCTGTGAGTTTGAGGCCAGCCTGGGCTACCAAGTGAGTTCTAGGAAAGGCGCAAAGCTACACAGAGAAACCTTGTCTCGAAAAACCAAGGAAAAAAAAAAAAAAAGAGAAGAGAACCTCAATTAAGAAAATGCCCCCAGCTTGGCGGTGGTGACGCACACCTTTAATCCCTGTACTCTGGAGGCAGAGGCAGGCAAATCTCTGGGAGTCTGACTCCAGCCTGGTCTACAGAGAGAATTTCAGGTCAGACTGGGCTACACAGAGAAACCCTGTCTCAAGAAAACAAAAACAAAAACCAACCACCACCACCAACAATACCGTACTTCCATAAGATCCGGTTGTAGGCAACCCAATAGTGTATTTTCTTAGTGATTGTCAGGGAAGAAGGGCACATCCCCTTGTGGGTGGATATGGGTGGTGCTGTCCCTAAGTTAATGGTCCTGGGATCTTTAAGAAAGGAGGCTGAGCAAGCCATGAGAGCAAACCAGTAAGTAGCACTCCTCCATGGCCTCTGCCTCAAGGTTTTGTAGTTGAGTTGCTGTCCTGACTTCCTTTGATGAGGATCAGCTATCTGGAAGTGTAAGCCAAATAAACCCTTTACTCCTAACTTGATTTTGGTCATGGTGTTTCATCATAGCAACACTAACCCTGACTAAGACAATGTCTGTAGTGAGAGAAACCCTCGGCTCCCTCACTTCTCAGTTCTGTCACTCTTCTCTGTAGCTGGCCTCAGACCATGAGAGGCACCAACCAGTCGAGCGTCTCCCAGTTCCTCCTCCTGGGACTCTCCAGGCAGCCCCAGCCGCAGCAGGTTCTCTTCCTGCTCTTCCTCATCATGTACCTGGCCACTGTCCTGGGAAACCTGCTCATCATCCTGGCCATCGGCACAGACTCCCGCCTGCACACCCCCATGTGCTTCTTCCTCAGCAACCTGTCCTTTGTGGATGTCTGCTTCTCCTCCACCACTGTCCCCAAGGCGCTGGCCAACCATATACTCGGGAGTCAGGCCATTTCCTTCTCCGGGTGTCTCACACAGCTGTATTTTCTCTGTGTGTTTGCTGACATGGACAATTTCCTGCTGGCTGTGATGGCCTATGACTGGTATGTGGCCATATGTCATCCCTTACACTACACAACAAAGATGACCCATCAGCTCTGTGTCCTGATGGTGGTTGGATCATGGGTGGTAGCCAGCCTGAATGCTCTGTTGCACACACTGCTCATGGCTAGACTCTCATTCTGTGCAGACAACACCATCCCCCACTTCTTCTGTGAAGTGACCCCCCTCCTGAAACTCTCCTGCTCAGACACACACCTCAATGAGCTGATGATTCTTTTGGTTGCAGGGTTCATAATGATAGCACCGTTTGTTTGCATCCTCGTTTCTTATGTCCTTATTGCTTGTGCTATCCTGAGAGTCTCATCCCCAAGGGGCAGATGGAAAGCCTTCTCCACCTGCAGCTCCCACCTGGCTGTGGTCGGCCTCTTCTATGGCACCATCATATCCCTGTATTTCAACCCCTCCTCCTCTCACTCAGGTGGGAGTGACATGGCAGCTGCCATGATGTACACAGTGGTGACCCCCATGCTGAACCCTGTCATCTACAGCCTGAGGAACAGGGACATGAAAGGAGCTTTAAGGAAAGTGCTTACCATGAAATCATTCTGTGTTTAATATTAAAGAGCTAATAAAGCCATAATGGGAACTGATACTCACGAATCCATTTTGGATTTTAGGTTGTTGTTGTTGTTGTTGTTGTTGTTTGTTTGTTTGTTTGTTTTTCTAAAGAAAAGCAGCTCTTGGCTCCTGCCAGGGAAGCAGGTAGGTTGACTACAGATCATCACCCTGCTTGCTTCTGTTCCTCCAGACGCGATCCCCTGGCCTCATCCCCAGCTCTATAGCTGACCTTCTGGTGTGACCTCTCTTCATTCTCTACCTCCATCCAAGGAGACTAGATAAGCAGATCCCTGTGGATCACTCTGCTTTCCTCCCTTCAGTTCATCTCTTCAGATTGTCCTTCCACAAAACAAAAAAACCCCAAGCCACACCAAGTTCCTCCCTACTGCTTTCTGTGCGTCTCTTGACCATCTTACAGACACTCTCGGACTCTCTATGATTACTTTCTATCAACTAATTTCTAATTCAGCCTCCTGGCCCAAGGTTGATTTTATTTAACTAATGCAAATGCAAACTCTGGGTTCACAGTGTGATTGAATATCCTGCAACATCTGACTTCTCAATGGAGATTCTGAAAATCAGAAGGGCCTGGAGAGAGGTCTTGCAGACTCCAGGAGACCATGGATGCCAGCCCAGACTACTATACCCAGCAAAATTTTCAATCACCATAAATGGAGAAAATAAGACATTTCATGGTAAATCCAAACTCAAGCAATATTTATCCACAAATCCAGCCCTACAGAGGGTACTAAAAGGGAAACTCCAACTAAGGAAATTAACTACAACTATGCAAACACAGGGAATAAACAATCTCAGACCAGCAAAACCAAAAGAAGGGAAACACACACACACACACACACACACACACACACACTCACACTTACCACCATCACACACACACACACACACACACACACACACTCACACTTACCACCACCACCACCACCACCACCACCACCACCACCAACAACAACAACAACAACAGATATGGAAACAGAATCCAACCTGTTGCATCTAAGAAACACACATTAACATCAAGGATTGACCTTACCTCAGAGTAAAGGATTAGAAAAAGATATCAAAGTACTGGACTAGGCCCTCTGGATAGGCAATACAGTTACTTAGCTTAAATTGTTTAGGGGGCTCCTAGGCAGAGGGATCAAGATCTAGCGCTGGTGCATGAGCAGGCTTTTTGGAACCCAGTGCCTATGGTGGGACACCTTGAGCTACTTTGGTCCAGGGAGAGGGGCTTGGACCTGCCTCAACTGAATGTACCAGGCTCTGCTGACTCCCCATAGGCGACCTTGTATTGGAGGAGGTGGGAATGGGGGGTAGATTGGGGAAGAAGGCTGGGGGGCGAGAGAAGAGAGGAGAGGGGATCTGTGGTTGGTATGTAAAATAAATAGAAAATTTCTTAATAATAATGAAAAAGAAAATGTTATAATGGAACCTATTTCTTTATATGCTAATTTAAAATACTTAAAAAATTTTTAATTAAAAAACAAAAAACAAAAAAATGGACCTAGGAAACAAGCTGGTGTAGCCATTTTAATATAAAATATCTAACAAAATAGACATCAAACCAAAACTAATCAGAAGAGATAGGGAGGGATACTACATACTCATCAAAGGAAAAATCCACCAAGATGACATTTTAATTCCTAACATCTGTATCCCAAACACAAAGGCATCTAAGTTTATAAAAGGAACACCACTATGATGGCTGTTCTTGGTTGTCAACTTGACAACATCTGGAATGAACTATAATACAGAAATGGAGGGCACACTTGTGATCTGGATCTTGAGGCTCGAAGACACACCTTTAATCTGAGCCACACCTTCCTCTGGAAGCCTATATAAGGACAAGGGAAGAATGAATGGAGTGTGTTCATTCTTCACCTACTTGCCCTCACCTTGTCAGCACATCCATTCCTTCACTGCCATTGGAGCTGACTTCTTCAGGATTCCAGCATATACAGAAGACCACTGAGACACCCAGCCTTGTGGGACTGAGCAACTCTGGAATTTTCCATTCACAACTAGCTATTGGACTGCAGCCTATAAGTCATTCCAGTCAATTCATATATATGGAGATAGATAGATAGATAGATAGATAGATAGTAGATGATAGAGATTCATTCCATAAGTTCTGTGATTCCAGAGAACTCTGACTAATACAACAACTACAGCTTAAATCACATATTGACCTCCACACATAGACAGTGGAAGACTTCCATACTCCACTCTCACCAACATATCCAGACAAAACCTAGTCAGAGAAATGCTGGAGCTAACAGACGTTATAGACGAAGTGGACCTAACAGATATTTACAGAACATTTCACCCAAACACAACAGAATATACCTTCTTCTCTGCACCTTCTGCAACTCTCCAAAATTGACAACGTACTTGGACACAAAGAAAGTCTCAAAAGACACAAAAAAATGGAAATAACTCCCTGCATCCTATCAGATAACCATGGGTTAAAGCTGGATATCTACAACAACATAAAGCTTGCAAACTAATGGAAACTCTACAATTTGCTACTGAATGCAAAACCAGTACAAGACAGAAACTAAGAGGAAATTAAAGACTTTCTACAATTGAATGAAAATGAATTCACAACATCCCCAAACTTATGGAACCCAATGAAAGTGGATCTAAGAGGCAAGTTCATAGCACTAAACATCTACATAAAAAAAAAACAACAACAAAACAGGAGAAATCTTGTATTTAGTAACTTAACATCATGCCCGAAAGCTGTAGAGCAGTGGTTCTCAACCTTCCTAATGTTGCAACCCTTTAATACAGTCCTCATGTTGTGAAATTCCCCCAGCCATAAAATGATTTTCGTTGCTGCTTCATAGCTGTAATTTTGCTACTGTTATGAGTTGTAACGTAAATATCTAATATGTGGGATATCTGATATTCGACCTGTGCAGGCCCTGTGCACACTGTTCAGTCTCTGTGAGTTCATAGGAGCTTTGCTCAGTTGACTCAGAGGGTCTTGTTCTGGGGTCCTCCATCCCCTCTGGCTCTTACGCTCTTTCTGCCTCCTTCCCCAGGTGCCTTGAGCTCTGAGGGGAGTGATTTGATGGAGATATCCCAGTTAGATTTGTATGTTCCAAGGTCTCTCTTTGCATCATGTTTGGTAGAGAGTCTCTGTATTTGGTCATCTTCTGCCGGAGGAAGCTTTTCTGATGATGGCTGAATCCTTATTCACTGATCTGTGAGTATAGCAAGATATCATAAGGAGTCATTTTATCACTACTTTTTTTTTTAAATACCACTAATATTTGGTTTTACCCTAGGTCTCTGGGCAATCTAGTCTCTGGTTCTTGGTCATACAAGCATTGTTGGGTATGGATTCCATCTCATGGAGTGCACCTTAAGTCAAATCATACATTGGTTGGTTACTCCCACAAGCTTTGTGCCACCATTGCCTTAGCATATTTTGTAGGCAGGACAGCATTGTACAGAAAAGGTTTTGTGGCCAGGTTGGTGTTTATGTTTTTCTTTTGGTAGCCTGCAGAGTACCTTCCCTCACCAAAGACACAAGAACATAGGGGTGAAAATTCTCTCCATGCTCAGTGAGTTGTGTGGCTGTTGTCTTGAGCAACAACCTGTTGTCTTAGTAACAGTCCAGGTTGTCTGGAAATTTCCATGGCCAATAATTCAATTGGATGTAACCTAATCCCAGTCTGGGAGCTTCATCTGCAAGCAGGGTTGGGTATGGAGCCCCCTCTCAGATGGAGCTCCTACTTGTGAACCTTCCTTGTCTCCTCATTAAGGTCTCCTCATTCAGCTCAGTGGCTGAAGATGGCACACTTGATTTTCAAATTCTCCCAAATCCTCACCACCTCCACCACTGTACAAACAAATGATCCAAATTCTTGTACATTTAAACTTTCTCTGCTCTACACTCCCAGAAGTCTCTTGTTGTAGAATATTCCTTTACACTGTGTGAAGATGTGTCACTGTGACTGGTTTAGTAAAGATCTGAACGGCCAACAGCTAGGCAGGAAGAGGTCAGGTGGGACATCTGGGGATAGAGAGCTCTAGGAGGAAGAAAAGAGGAGTTGCCAGCCTGATGTGGAGGAAACAGGATGCATGGGCATACAGAGTAAAGGAAACCCAGCCATGTAAAAGAACATAGATTAAAAGTTATAGGTTAATTTAAATTATAAGAGCTAATGGGATAAGCCTAAGCTAAGGCCAATCTTTCATAATTAATAGTAAGTCTCCGTGTGATTTTTTGTAAGATGGCAGCTTAAAGAAAAATCTGTCTACAGTCTCTTATTTCTAAGATTTTCCTACTTTTCACTCTTTAAAAATCCTTTATCTTTATGATTTCTCTGTGCCCTACTCTTAAGAAAGTCTTAAAAACTATTTTGTAAACACTTAGCTCAGGTTTTGAAAATTCCTTGAATATAATTAAACAATCTATAAAATCTGTAACAAAAAGTTATCTTAAAACTTGTAACAACAGAAAAACAAAACCAAATCAAAACAAAACAAGGCTGGGCTGTGGTGGCTCACGCTTTTAATCCCAGCACTCTGGACGAAGAACCAGACAGATCTCTGGCAGGCAGAATTCAAAGCTAGCCTAGTCTACAGAGCAAGACCCAAACAGGCACCAAAACTACACAGAGAAACCCTGCCAAAAAACAAACCAAAAAAACCCAAAACCCAAAAACCAAAAACAAAAGAAAACATGTAACAAAAGAGTGAAGCTTAATTTGCTGTATATGATTCAACTCTTTTTAAAAAATAGATCTACTCACCATATATGTAACAAATTCAATTCTTGTTTAGGAGAATAGATGTTTTTAAATAGCAACCATGTGACTTGCCTTCAAGTTGCCTGATGACCTCATTAGGATAGAAGAATCATGTGACTGGCAGCCATCTTTGGTGAGATTTAAAAAGTACATGCAATACAACTTCACCACCATCTTGAGTAAGATGGCTACATGGTATAAACCAACTAAGGCAGCAGTCATAAAATTTCTTAGTCCAGTGAGCCCTCAGTTTATCACTCTATGTCCTTTTTAGATTAAGTAAACAACAGCGGATCTCTAAAATATTTTGGACTGCTATTAATTTTTAAAATTTTATGTACATTGATGTTTTGCCTGCATATATGTCTGTGTGAGTGTGTCAGACCCCCTGGGAACTGGATTTACAGACAATAGTGAGCTGCCATGTGAGTGCTGGGAATTGAACCAGAGTCCTCTGGAAGAGCAGTTAGTGCTCTCAATCACTGAGCCATCTCTCCAGCCCTAGCACGAATCTTCATGTGAAATATTCCTAAGGTTATAAAAGTCTACTTAGATTAACAAAAGCTAATTTAGATTTATAATTGCTTCTGTCCTTGGTAACTGTTCAACACCAAGTTTCAAATAAATTTTAGGTAAGAAATAACATGTTCGATAAAGTATGTTTGATTAGGGTTTACAAATTCCTAAGGTTATAAAACTCTATTCAGGTTAGCATAAACTGACTTAGAGATGTATGAATAACCACTTATGACTTTGCCTACTGTGTTCAACAGCCTTCTTCTAGAAAATGAGGCAATAGCTGGGTGGTAGTGGCGCATGCCTATAATCCCAGCACTAGGGAGGCAGAGGCAGAGGCAGGCAGATCTCTGTGAGTTCAAGGTCAGCCTGGGCTATAGAGTGAGTTCCAGGACAGTCAAGGTTGTTATACAGAGAAACTCTGTTTCAAAAATACAAACAAACAAAAAACCACAAAAAAACAAAGAGAGAAAGAAAGGAAGGAAGGAAGGAAGGAAGGAAGGAAGGAAGGAAGGAAGGGAAGGAGGGAGGGAGGGAATAAGGTAACAAAAGCTGACACATAAATCCAGGCCAGCCTTGGTGGCTACTGTGTGATGTCTCAGAAAACAAAAACAGGCTTTGAGTGGTGGCTCATGCCTTTAAACACAGTATTCAGGGGGTTTCTGAGTCCAGTCATGAATCTCTCTTTGGTAGGGGTGGTAGAGCTTAGGTGGGGCTGGTGGAGCCACACTCTTAAGAATCTATAGATTTGCAGACATGGATGATCTGTTGTGTGTCGGGAAGACAGCCAAAGAGGGTCGACTCTTGGTGCATGGAGTTTCTCAGTCATGCTGGTCCCATACTCTTCCACCCCCAATCCCCCTGTATTTTACATCAAATTCTTTTTGGGTCAGCTTCGGTTCTAAGTCCATCTATTCCAGTCTCATCTCCCATCTTCCCACCTGGAAAAGGGCTGTAAGTCCTATGCAGTAAATGGCCAGGTAGGAAAGAAAGAAGAACATTCACCAAACTGAGCTGTAATACCTCCAGTATTTGTGCTGAAAGAAAGAGAATCTGGACTAACTGCGAACCTACAGGCTTAGGGTGCTGAGATGATGAACTACTCAGGGAATTTCCTCTGGGACATGACTCCACCAAGACTGCTTTATCCCAACTTCTGACCCAGGAGTAAGATGTTACCCTTCTTCCTCCTTGTTGGTCCACAGAGACCAGGAGCTAGGCAGGATAATTACTGTCTGCCTGTCTCTAATGAGATGCTCAGGGAGTCTAGCCCAGTGGGAAGGATGCTTAAGTAAATACGTGCCTGAGCCCCTCCAAACCTCCTTGCTACACAGAAGGCTAGGATGGTGAGCACCCACTCTTCACTTGCTCAGAACCCTCCCTGGATTCTGACACTTTCCCACCTTTAGAATAAAGAACACCATTGTCCAGCAATTCTAAGCAGTGAACATGGGCTGGTTACAGCACTGACTTGTCAGGTATTGTGATAGCAGAGCTGGTGCCAATTTCTTTACTAGAAAATGAGGCTTACTCCTCTGTATTGAAGGACCTATAGCAACATTTGTGAGTCCATGAGGCTAAATTAGAGTTGAGCACAACAGTAACTAGATATTTCTCATTATGTGTTTTGGAAGTTCATTACACTTAATGTGATGTGATGTGATGTGATGTGATGCGGTGTGTGTGTGTGTACAGCATATGTGGAGTCCAGAGGATACCTTTAAGGGGAGTTCTTCTGCTCCTTCTACCATGAGGATCTGGGGTGCTTGGACACAGGACATCAGGCTAGGCCCTTGCTATTTTCTTTTTCCTATGAGCTGCTAAGGACTGGGGAAGTTAACAGTGATGTACATGATTTCAGGGAAGGGCCATCTGTGCATGCATTAAGAGAAAACATGTATTATTGTGTGTAATTGTGGGTGGTGCATATGCCAAAATGCACATGTGGAGGTCAAGCGATAACTGTGGAGTTAGGTCTCTCCTTCCACCTTTAAAAGGGTTTTGGGGTTGAACTCAGGTTGTCATGTTTGTTCAGTAAACACTTTAACACACTGAAACATCATGCAGCCCATGCATGTATGTTTTTATGTTATATTTAATCAAGCAGAAGGGTGAATCTAGTGGACCAGAATAATCTAGGATTGGGAGTTGGAAGTTGACAGTGTGAATCAGTAGATCCTGAATCAGCAAATCTAATTGAGGTTTTCTTTTAAAGTATATATACTTTTTTTTTCTGAATGTATGTATAGCAAATGATGCAGTGCCCATAGAGGCCAGAAGAGGTCCCTAGATCACCTGGGAAAGTGTTATACACTATTGCTGGCCACCCTCTGGGTGCTGGGGATTGAATCTGGGTCCTCTGGAAGACCAGCCAGGCATTTTAGTAGTTGAAACATCTCTTTAGCTCTAATGCAGGGTTTTTGTTTTGTTTTCTTTCATACATGAGAGAGTCTGTAGTATGAATTCTTGCATGCAAAAACCCTTTAGCTCCAGCATTTCTGCCTCCTTTCTCTGTAGCTGGGCTCAGACCATGAGAGGCACCAACCAGTCGAGCGTCTCCCAGTTCCTCCTCCTGGGACTCTCCAGGCAGCCCCAGCCGCAGCAGGTTCTCTTCCTGCTCTTCCTCATCATGTACCTGGCCACTGTCCTGGGAAACCTGCTCATCATCCTGGCCATCGGCACAGACTCCCGCCTGCACACCCCCATGTGCTTCTTCCTCAGCAACCTGTCCTTTGTGGATGTCTGCTTCTCCTCCACCATTGTACCCAAGGTGCTGGCCATTCACATACTTGGGAGTCAGGCCATTTCCTTCTCTGGGTGTCTTATGCAGATTTATTTTCTCTGTGTGTTTGCTGTCATGGACAATTTCCTGCTGGCTGTGATGGCCTATGACCGGTATGTGGCCATATGTCACCCCTTACACTACACAACAAAGATGACCCATCAGCTCTGCATCCTCATGGTGGTAGGGTCATGGGTGGTAGCCAGCCTGAATGCTCTGTTGCACACACTGCTCATGGCTAGACTCTCATTCTGTGCAGACAACATCATCCCCCACTTCTTCTGTGAAGTGACCCCCCTTCTGAAACTCTCCTGCTCAGACACACACCTCAATGAGCTGATGATTCTTTTGGTTGCAGGGTTCATAATGATAGCACCGTTTGTTTGCATCCTCGTTTCTTATGTCCTTATTGCTTGTGCTATCCTGAGAGTCTCATCCCCAAGGGGCAGATGGAAAGCCTTCTCCACCTGCAGCTCCCACCTGGCTGTGGTCGGCCTCTTCTATGGCACCATCATATCCCTGTATTTCAACCCCTCCTCTCACTCAGGTGGGAGTGACATGGCAGCTGCCATGATGTACACAGTGGTGACCCCCATGCTGAACCCTGTCATCTACAGCCTGAGGAACAGGGACATGAAAGGAGCTTTAAGGAAAGTGCTTACCATGAAATATTTATCTATTCAATAATGTTAAAGGCTGTGAATATCACAGAGGAAACTAATGTCCAAAAATCCTTTGTGTTTTTATCAATTATCTGAAACTTCACTTGTCTTTTGTAAGAAAAGTATGTACTATCCATCCTGGATGCAAAACCCAGGTTACAATTCTTTAGATAAAGGAATGATAAAAACTCTAACTAATGTCTTTATTCAGATTGTCATGTCAATACCTTGGCAAAATCCGCCATGAACACACCTGTACTTTTCCTCTCACTGTGAGAGAGCACAGCTGTGGGGAATGGGGAGGAGTCTCAATGGGACAGTACTGGAAAGGGACTCATGATAAGCCAGAGCCCGCAGTGGGTGTGGTTGGAACTGGCAACTGATTTCTGTTCTGGATGGGATATACTTCCAGAGTCATGTAGATGATCAGGCTCTGATTGGCCAAGGAGTGTCAGCCACCTGTGTCCTCCATTTCAGGGCAGTGGATGCAGCTGTTTTTGTTGGGAGGGGGTGATCCTTGAGCTTGTGTTAAGATGTGGTCACAACATGGTCTTTTGTGTCTTGTTCTATCAATGTATCAGAGACCTTATTTGCTGCTGATGTTCTATGTAATTTTCCGTGTCCCTTAGCAGAGTGCCAGGACCCAGATGGGAGAGTCAGGCCACCTCTGGGACAGCACAGCTGTTCATTCTCTCTCACAGCAGAGACCTTGCCTGAGCCCACATCAGGGGAAGATCTGACCAGGTGGGTTGAGAAGGCAGAGTTCATTTGGAGCACCAGGAACCCCCAATTCTGCATCCCACAGGGCTTCCTGTGTTACTCTGTTATCCGGGCTTATGCAGCATACAACATGAGGCAGGAGATAGGTCAATCAATAAAGATGAAGTGTGCCTTCTACCACCCAGTGTCCAGACATGTCAGTCAGCTCCACGCTCTTCCCCCCTCTGCTCTGTTTGCCAGTGTTGTTCGTGGTTGCATGGAGCCACTTTTTTGTGTGTTTTTTGAGACAGAGTCTCTCTATGTAGCCTGACTGTCCTGGAACTTTCACTTCATTAAAAATGTCTCTCTTAGCTTTTATCATATCACAGAACTTTTTAAAACTGTCTACTTTTTCATTTTCACAGATCTTTCACATTTGTATTTACTGATACTTATTTTTCTCAGTTAAATGCCAAAATTATATTATGCTTTGAAATTTGTTTTGAAAATGAGTCCAAAGTTAAAAAATTGGGAAACAATTCATGTTTTCTTGATCACACCTAAAACCACAGCTCCCACAAGGCTGAGACAGGAGGATGGGGAGTTTCAGATTATCTGGATGTGTGCCTGCCCCACCTACAGTCTGAGACCCCAAGTTGTAAGAACAAAAGCAAGCTCTGTCACTGTAGTGGCATCCAGGCCTTCGGACCCCTAGGGAGGGTTCCAGGGACTGTGTGCTGATTTTACTTTCTCTGTTCATTTCACACACTACAAAGGCCAGCTGAAAATGTTGGTCCTTTGGTTAAGTCCTGTGTGCACGTGCATGTGTGTGTGTGTTTAAATTTTCATTAATTAGTTAATTAATACCTGTATGTGTGTTTTGCCTGCATGTACATCTGTGTACCATGTGCATGCCTGGTGCCCACAGCAGCCAGGAAAGGGTGTTGGGTGGAGTAACAGCTGGTTTTGATCTGCCATGTGTGTGGGGGACACCTTGATATCAACATATCCAATGGGAAGGTCACAGAATTGATGGGGCAAGAAGAGAAGGATTCATTTGGAGCTACAGAAAAACATAATTCTACTTGTTTGAGCTAGTGCTTTTATCAATCTCATAAACTTTGTGTAGCATACAACATTAAAGCAGGAAAGTAGTTGATTGAAAGGGGAATATTTTCTACATTAAATATCCAGACATGTCAGTCAACTGCATCACTTCTCCTGCTCTGTCATATTTGTGTGAATGGGCTCAGATATTTTTACTCAAATACTGGTCTACATCCAAGTTTTCAAGTGTTATTTTATGAGAGGTTTCTAAATTATTGCATGTCTCTATAATTTTATGTATTTCCACTCTCTAGCAATCCTATTTTTGCTTTAAAACATAAAAAACTTATAGCATGCTTTGAAATTTATTTTGAAAATGAATAATATTTTTGACCTGGTATCACAGTTCTATTATAATGCCAGGACCAGGAGGCCTGAGCACAGTTCAGGGCCAGCTTAGGCTGTACTATGGATTCCAGATCATGCTAGGCTGCTCTGTCAAATCGTCTCATAAAACAAAAGAGATGAAAATTAATCTGAAACTATGAAATATTTTCTCTTCATCTTTTACTTTCAGCACTTTTTAAATGACACCTGACTTGATTTACGCTAGCACAGTAACGATCCTCAGGAGAGAAGAAGGTAGGTCAGTTCAACATGACTCAGTGGCCAGTGTTGGTTCAAACTTCCAGACTCTGACACCCAGTGGTTTATTTTAGGCACGTTTAAGCACAGCACAATTAGGTATGTTTCCTTGGGATAATTAACTCAATTCCAGGTGCACAACAAAGCTTAAGTCATGACTGCATCGAAACTCACTGTAAAGTACAAGTGACATCTTCCATAAAGATGGGTCCATAGATAACCGAGGTCACAGGCTCAAGGTGGGCAAGCTCATGATAAGAGCCTGGGGGAGTACAGTGCTGTAGACTGACTGAGACAAGTTCAAGATAAGGGGCTGGGGAACCCAGTGTGGCCTTGCCACTCAGATAGCTGAGAGCTGGTCACCAGGCTATTAACCATGTCTGCTCCTAGCTTCCTGGGTGGAAAACAGGTTATACACCTCTCTCCCTTTGAAGAGACAAACCTGTGTGTTTAACATTCCTGACTGCCTAGTGCTTATCTCTGAGCACAAACCTCCTGTACTATCTTAAAATCGAATAGTTTCTGAGGTCATTGTTAGCATGTGAGAAACCTCTCCCAGATTCCATTGGTCCATCTGTCAGTTTTTATGCCAGTACCAAGCTGTTTTATTACTATAGCTCTATAGTAGAGCTTGAGGTCAGGGATGGTGGTGCCTCCAGACATTGCTTTATTGTGCAGGATTCTTTTAGATATTCTGGGTTTTTTTTGTTTTTTTCATATGAAGTTGAATATTGTTCTTTCCAAGTCTATGAAGAACTGTGTTGGGATTTTGATGGGGATTGCATTGAATCTGTAGATTGCTTTTGGTAAGATTGCCATTTTTACTATGTTAATCCTACCTATCCATGAACATGGGAGATCCTTCCATTTTCTGATATCTTTTTCAACTTCTTTCTTTAGAGATTTAAAGTTCTTATCAAAAGATCCTTCACTTGTTTAGTTAGTGTTATCCCAAGGTATTTTATATTATTTGTGGCTATTGTAAAGGGTGATGTTTCTCTGACTTCTTTCTCAGCCCTTTTATCATTTGTGTATAGGAGGGCTACTGACTTTTTGAGTTGATCTCATATCCTGCCACTTTACTAAGGAATTTATCAGCTATAGGAGTTCCCTGGTGGAATTTTGGGGGTCACTTATGTATACTACCATATCAGCTGCAAATAGTGAAAGTTGGACTTCTTCCTTTCCAATTTGTATATCCTTGATCTCCTTTTGTTGTCTTATTGCTCTAGCTAGAACTTCAAGTACTATATTGAATAAATATGGGGAGAGTGGACAGCCATGTCTTGTTCCTAACTTTAGTGGAATCACTTTGAGGTTCTCTCCATTTAATTTGATGGTGGCTGTTGGCTTGCTGTAAGCCGCCTTTATAATGTTTAGGTATATTCCTTGTATTCCTGAGCTCTATAAGACCTTTGTCATGAAAGGGTGTTGAATTTTGTCAAAGGCTTTTTCAGCATCTAATGAAATGATCATGTGGTTTTTTTCTTTCAGTTTGTTTATATGGTGTATTATATTGACAGATTTTCATATGTTGATCCATTTTTGCATCCCTGGGATGAAACCTATTTGGTCATGGTGAATAATTTTTTTGATGTGTTTCTTGGATTTGGTTTGCCAATATTTTGTTGGGTATTTTTGCATCAATATTCATGAGGGAGACTGGTCTGTAATTCTCTTTCTTTGTTGCATCTTTGTGTGGTTTGGGTATCAGGGTAACCGCAGCCACATCAAAAGAGTTTGGCAATGTTCCTTCTGTTTCTATTGTGTGGAACTATTAGAAGAGTATTGGAAACAGCTCTTCTTTGAAAATCTGGTAGAATTCTGCACTGAAACCATTGGTCCTGTTTTTTTTTCTTTTGTTTTTGTTTTTGTTTGTTTGTTTGTTTTGGTTGGGAGACTTTTTAATGATTGTTTCTATTTCCTTAGGGGTTATTGGTCTATTTAAATAGTTTATCTGGTCTTGATTTGACTTTGGTATGTGGTATCTATCCAGAAATTTGTCCATTTTTTTCCACATTTTCCAATTTTGTGGAGTACAGGGTTTTGAAGTATGACCTGATGATTCTCTGGATTTCCTCATTGTCTGTTGTTATGTCTCCCTTTTCATTTCTGATTTTGTTAATTTGGATGCTCTCTCTCTGCCTTTTGGTTAATTTGGCTAGGGATTTGTCTATCTTGTTGATTTTTTCCAAAGAACCAACTCTTTGTTTCATTGATTCTTTATATTGTTCTCTTTGTTTTTCTATTTCATTGATTTCAGCCCTCAATTTTATTATTTCCTGGTGTCTATTCCTTCTGGGTGAGTTTGTTTCTTTTTGTTCTAGAGCTTTCAGGTGTGCTGTTAAGTCACTAGTGTGAGATTTCTCCAACTTCTTTATGTGTGCATTTAGTGCTATGAATTTTCCTCTTAGCACTGCTTTCACAGTATCTCATGAGTTTGGGTATGTTGTACTTTCATTTTCATTGAATTCTATGAAAACTTTCATTTCTTTATTTCTTTGACCCATTGGAGCTTCAAGTGGGCATTATTCAGTTTTCATGAGATTGTAGGTTTCTATAGTTTTTGTTGTTGTTGAAATCTAACTTTAAGGCATGGTGGTCTGATAAAATACAGGAGGTTATTCCCATGTTTTTGTATCTGTTGAGATTTGCTTTGTGACTGAGCATGTGGTCAATTTTTGAGAAGGTTCCAAGGATGCTGAGAAGAAGGTATATTCTTTTGTGTTAGGGTGGAATGTTCTGTAGATATCTATTAAGTCCATTTGAGTCATAACATCTGTTAGGTCCTTTATTTCTTTGTTGAGTTTCAGTCTGGTAGTCTGTCTTTTGGTGAGAGTGGGGTGTTGAAATCTCCCACTGCTAGTGTGTGGGGTTTGATGTGCAATTTAAGCTTTAGTAATGTTTCTTTCACATATGTGGGTGCCTTTGTATTTGGGGCATAAATGTTCAGGACTGAGACTTCATCTTGGTGAATTTTCCCAGTGATAAATATGTAACGTCCTTCCTGATTTCTTTCCATTGATTTTAGTTTGAAATCTATTTTATTAATCAGGATAGCTACACCAGCTTTTTTCTTAAGTCCATTTGATTGGAAAGCAGTTTCCCAGCCTTTTACTCTGAGGTAGTTTCTGTCTTTGAAGTTTAGGTGTGTTTCTTATATGCAGCAGTTGGATGGATCCTGTTTTCATATCCATATTTCTGGTAGCCTGTGTCTTTTTATAGGTGAGTTGAGACCATTGATATTGATGGGTATTAATGACCAGTGATTGTTAATTCCTGTTATTTTTTGGTGGTAGTTTTGTGTTTTCCTTCTTTGGTATTTGTTGGTGTGGGATTGCCTATTGCCTGAGTTTTCATGGGTATGTTTGATTTCCTTAGGTTGGATTTTTCTTTCTAGTGATTTCTGTAAGGCTGGATTTGTGGATAAGTATTATTTAAATCTGGGTTGATCATGGAATATTTTGTTTACTCCGTATATGGTGATTGAGAGTTTTGCTGGGTATAGTAGTCTGGGTTGGCATCCATGGTCTCTTAGTGTCTGCATAACATTTGTCCAGGACCTTCTAGCTTTCATAGTCTCTATTGAGAAGTCTGGTGTTATTATGAATGGTTTGCCTTTATATGTTACTTGGTCTTTTTCCTTTGAGGCTCTTAATATTTTTTCTTTGTTCTGTATGTTTAGTGTTTTGATTATTATGTGGTGAAGAGACTTTTTTTGGATCCATCCTATTTGGTGTTCTGTAAGTTTCTTGTATTTTCATGGGTATTTCTTTCTTTAGTTTGGGAAAGTTTTCTTCTATGATTTTTGTTGAATATATTTTCTGTGCCTTTGAGTTGGTATTCTTCTCCTTCTTCTATCCCTATTATTCTTAGGTTTAGTCTTTTCATGTTGTCCCAAATTTCCTGGATGTTTTGTGTTATGACTTTTTTGGCTTTAGTGTTTTCTTGACTGATGGATCTATTCTCTCTATTGTATATTCAATGTCAGAGTCTCTGTTCCATCTCTTGCATTCTGTTGGTTATGCTTGCATCTGTAGTTCCTGATCGTTATTCAGAATTTCTATTTCTAGCATTTTCTCAGTTTGTGTCTTCTTTATTGTCTTAATTTCAATTTTTCAAATCTTGAATTGTTTCCTTCATCTGTTTAATTGCTTTTTCTTGGCTTTCTTTGATTTCTTCCAATTTTTTGTTTGTTTTCTTTCATTTCTTTAAGGGAATTTTTAATTTCCTCCTTAAGGGAGTTTTTCGTTTCTTCTTTAAGGACCTCTATCATCTTCTTAAAGTCATTTTTTATGATTGATTTCTTCTGCTTCTTCTGTGTTGGTATGTTCAGGTCTTACAGGTGTAGAATCACTAGGTTCTGATGGTGTCATATAGGTCTTAATATTGTTGCCTGTATTTTTGCACTGACATCTACTCATCTCTTCCTCTGCTCAGCACAGGTGGTATCTATGTCTGAGGGTGTCTCTCTTGTTCCAATAAATAGTCTTGGTCCACTGGGAGTTCTTGGTTGAATCAGTGTTGTTGGGCTCTGTTTTTCCAGGAGCAGCTTAGTCCAATCAGTGTTAGTGGGTTCTGTCTCAGGGAGCAGCTGTTCCCAATTGGTGCAGGGTGGGCTTATGGCTCTGGTGGTTGTTGGTGACACATGGGATAATTTTCTTGGTGAGGGGGTAGGAAAAGAGGCCACTGTCTGGTCCCTGGGGTTCCAATGGCTGTTCCCAGTTGGTGCAGGGTGGGCTTATGACTTCAGTTGTTGGGTTTGTAGGAGCTGTTTTTTTGGTGAGGGAGCAGGGAAAGGTAGCTGTCTGGTTTCTGGGGCTCTGATGGCTGGGGCCTAGGGGCTAGAGACCTGGTCTGCTGGTACAGAGATGGGGCCTTACCTGTTCTCAGTCAGTGTAGGATGGGGCTTATGAGTCTGATAATTCTGATGGTTCGGTGGCTGGGCAGCTCCTTCCCTTGTGTTCTCTGGTTGAATTTTGCTTGTTCACCAACTCCTCAGGTGACCTTGTTTCCTCAGACTGCAGGCTGCAGGCTTCTGAAACCTCTCCGGAAAGGATCGTAACTAAACAGGTTGATCAGTAGGGCAATCTCACCAAGGCCTCCAAGCTGTTGGATTCTTAGGATCGGCAGCTGGGCCCTGGATCCGGCTTGGGGAGAATGCTCGGTCCGTTCTGGTCGAGTCCCACAGTGACAGCTCCTCCTTGAGTGCTCCTCTTTTTACTTTTAAGCCTTAATTGTAAAGTTTTAGATTCTTCAGCCTCCAAAGAACCATTTGCTTTATGTTTTTAAAAGATTTATTTTATGTGTATGTGTTTGCCTGCATATACATGCATGTTCACCACATGCATTCCAAAGGAGATTCGGAGAGGGTGTCAGGTCTCAGATTACCTGAAACTGGAGTTGTGGATGGATGAGAAACAACACATGGGTGCCAGGAAGTCCTCTAAACCACTGAGTCTTCTCTCTAGTGTCCAGTGTTTGTTTTCTCTATCCCGTTTTTGTTTTTATGAGACAGGGTCTTGGTAGAATAGATCAGGCTAGCCCAGAACATGGAAGCAATCTTCTCACTTTAGACTTCATTGTGTCAGAATATGAAGAGTAAGCTACCACATGCTATCATTTTCTAATCTCCTTTCTAGGCTGAGCTAAGAAAGACATTGTTTTTACTGTTGGACACAGAATGGGAATGAAAGCCTCATCTCTCTGGTCATTAGAAGTAGCCAGAATCAGGGTTCAAGAGATGGCTCAGAGGTTAAGAGCACTGCTTGCTCTTCCAAAGGTCCTGAGTTCAATTCCCAGCAACCACATGGTGGCTCACAACCATCTGTAATGGGATCTGGTGCCCTCTTCTGGCCTGCAAGGATATGTGCACTGTACACATATAAATAAATAAAAATAAATAAATAAAATAAAATAAAAAAGAAGTACCTGGAATCCTAACTGAATATCCAGTAGGACATCCTCCAGCTTCCTTCCACTCCTCTCTGTGTTTACATTTTTTTCTGGTCAGCTCTATACTTTTGCTTGTTCATCTGTGAATCAAGCAGGAGAAAGCTGTAAGCTTCTAGGTGTTCATGGATGTGACAAGTCACACTGAGGATGGCCTGCCCGTTCTCTGTCCTCTGATCCCCGTATAAATGTATTAGTGGGCTACACAGTATATCACCCCATGGACATGACAAGTCCCACGGAGGATGGCCTCCATTCTCTGTCTTCATGCTAGATTTCTAAGTCCTGGCATAATCCTGTCTAGGGAAGGGGTGGGGAATACAAAGGAAGCTGGTGAGGAGTCCATAGATTTTCAGAAATGGGCGACTCACTGCGGTTGGGAAGACATCTCAAAGAAAGCCTACTCTGAGCATGGGTCACCTTCAGTCACGGCTGACTACAAATTCTTCCACTTTGCTCTTCCCTCATTGTACTTTACACCTAATGTTGTGTAGGATCAAACCTGACCCTGCAATGCCAGTTACTCCCTTCTGGACTCCCCAGGGCTTGCTATCAGCAAATGTACCGTAAACCCTATGCGGTAAGAGGACAGTCATACAATACCAACAGTTTCTGCATCGAGAGTAAGAAGAATCTGAACCAAATCTTCAAGTCTGCCAGCTTCGATAACTAAGTTGATGAAGCTCTCAGGGAGTTTTCTCTGGGACTTGTCTCCTTCCTGATTGCTTCATCCCCAAGTTCTGACTGAGAACTTAGATGACATACTCCATCATTTTTGGCCAACAGGGACCAGGAGCTACTTTCTGCTGGTCTTTAATGAGATGCTTAGGGAGTCTATACCCAGTGGGATTGGACGCTGCAGGAAATGCCTGTCTAATTCTCCCAAACCTCCTTCCCACACAGAGGGTTAAGACAGCGATCCTCCATCCACTCTTCACTTTCTCAGAACCTTCCTACAGTCCTGAGACTTTCCAATCCTTTGAAAAAGCAACACTATTGCCCATCAACTCCAAAGTGAAAAAACAGAGCTTGCCTGTTCAGGTATGTTCAGCAGAGGTGACAATGTTTCTGTTACAGTGAGTCCTGCTCACTCTCACATAGAGGAGCAGCAGCATGAGTCACGGGCCTGTCAGTTGGAGCTTGAGATCTGTACAATAACTGGCAGCTTTTAGCTTTCTTTGAGCTGATAAGGGGTGGGAGAGAGACTGGAAACGTTACCATGTGAATGCTGTCATGTTATATTCAATAAAACCATAAGGGTGAACCTGGGAAACCAGCACCATGTAAAACTGGGATTTGTAAATTGAGTATGTGGAAACTATGAGTGATCTCAATTCAGAAACTTTAATGCAGGCTTAATAGAAACGTGATTGTGACATCTTAACCAGAAGACTGCATTCTGACCTCTGTCTCTGTTTTCTGTAGCTGGGCTCAGACCATGAGAGGCACCAACCAGTCTCCCAGTTCCTCCTCCTGGGACTCTCCAGGCAGCCCCAGCCGCAGCAGGTCCTCTTTCTGCTCTTCCTCATCATGTACCTGGCCACTGTCCTGGGAAACCTGCTCATCATCCTGGCCATCGGCACAGACTCCCGCCTGCACACCCCCATGTACTTCTTCCTCAGCAACCTGTCCTTTGTGGATGTCTGCTTCTCCTCCACCACTGTCCCCAAGGTGCTGGCCATTCACATCTCGGGAGTCAGGCCATTTCCTTCTCTGGGTGTCTTATGCAGATTTATTTTCTCTGTGTGTTTGCTGTCATGGACAATTTCCTGCTGGCTGTGATGGCCTATGACCGGTATGTGGCCATATGTCACCCCTTACACTACACAACAAAGATGACCCATCAGCTCTGCATCCTCATGATGGTTGGATCATGGGTGGTAGCCAGCCTGAATGCCTCTGTTGCACACACTGCTCATGGCTAGACTCTCATTCTGTGCAGACAACATCATCCCCCATTTCTTCTGTGATATCACTCCCCTCCTGAAACTCTCCTGCTCAGACACACACCTCAATGAGCTGATGATTCTTTTGGTTGCAGGACTGTTAATGATAGCACCGTTTGTTTGCATCCTCGTTTCTTATGTCCTTATTGCTTGTGCTATCCTGAGAGTCTCATCCCCAAGGGGCAGATGGAAAGCCTTCTCCACCTGCGGCTCCCACCTGGCTGTGGTCGGCCTCTTCTATGGCACCATCATATCCCTGTATTTCAACCCCTCCTCCTCTCACTCAGGTGGGAGTGACATGGCAGCTGCCATGATGTACACAGTGGTGACCCCCATGCTGAACCCTGTCATCTACAGCCTGAGGAACAGGGACCTGCAAGGAGCTTTAAGGAAAGTGCTTACCATGAAATATTTATCTATTCAATAATGTTAAAGGCTGTGAATATCACAGAGGAAACTAATGTCCAAAAATCCTTTGTGTTTTTATCAATTATCTGAAACTTCACTTGTCTTTTGTAAGAAAAGTATGTACTATCCATCCTGGATGCAAAACCCAGGTTACAATTCTTTAGATAAAGGAATGATAAAAACTCTAACTAATGTCTTTATTCAGATTGTCATGTCAATACCTTGGCAAAATCCGCCATGAACACACCTGTACTTTTCCTCTCACTGTGAGAGAGCACAGCTGTGGGGAATGGGAAGGAGTCTCAATGGGACAGTACTGGAAAGGGACTCATGATAAGCCAGAGCCCGCAGTGGGTGTGGTTGGAACTGGCAACTGATTTCTGTTCTGGATGGGATATACTTCCAGAGTCATGTAGATGATCAGGCTCTGATTGGCCAAGGAGTGTCAGCCACCTGTGTCCTCCATTTCAGGGCAGTGGATGCAGCTGTTTTTGTTGGGAGGGGGTGATCCTTGAGCTTGTGTTAAGATGTGGTCACAACATGGTCTTTTGTGTCTTGTTCTATCAATGTATCAGAGACCTTATTTGCTGCTGATGTTCTATGTAATTTTCCGTGTCCCTTAGCAGAGTGCCAGGACCCAGATGGGAGAGTCAGGCCACCTCTGGGACAGCACAGCTGTTCATTCTCTCTCACAGCAGAGACCTTGCCTGAGCCCACATCAGGGGAAGATCTGACCAGGTGGGTTGAGAAGGCAGAGTTCATTTGGAGCACCAGGAACCCCCAATTCTGCATCCCACAGGGCTTCCTGTGTTACTCTGTTATCCGGGCTTATGCAGCATACAACATGAGGCAGGAGATAGGTCAATCAATAAAGATGAAGTGTGCCTTCTACCACCCAGTGTCCAGACATGTCAGTCAGCTCCACGCTCTTCCCCCCTCTGCTCTGTTTGCCAGTGTTGTTCGTGGTTGCATGGAGCCACTTTTTTGTGTGTTTTTTGAGACAGAGTCTCTCTATGTAGCCTGACTGTCCTGGAACTTTCACTTCATTAAAAATGTCTCTCTTAGCTTTTATCATATCACAGAACTTTTTAAAACTGTCTACTTTTTCATTTTCACAGATCTTTCACATTTGTATTTACTGATACTTATTTTTCTCAGTTAAATGCCAAAATTATATTATGCTTTGAAATTTGTTTTGAAAATGAGTCCAAAGTTAAAAAATTGGGAAACAATTCATGTTTTCTTGATCACACCTAAAACCACAGCTCCCACAAGGCTGAGACAGGAGGATGGGGAGTTTCAGATTATCTGGATGTGTGCCTGCCCCACCTACAGTCTGAGACCCCAAGTTGTAAGAACAAAAGCAAGCTCTGTCACTGTAGTGGCATCCAGGCCTTCGGACCCCTAGGGAGGGTTCCAGGGACTGTGTGCTGATTTTACTTTCTCTGTTCATTTCACACACTACAAAGGCCAGCTGAAAATGTTGGTCCTTTGGTTAAGTCCTGTGTGCACGTGCATGTGTGTGTGTGTTTAAATTTTCATTAATTAGTTAATTAATACCTGTATGTGTGTTTTGCCTGCATGTACATCTGTGTACCATGTGCATGCCTGGTGCCCACAGCAGCCAGGAAAGGGTGTTGGGTGGAGTAACAGCTGGTTTTGATCTGCCATGTGTGTGGGGGACACCTTGATATCAACATATCCAATGGGAAGGTCACAGAATTGATGGGGCAAGAAGAGAAGGATTCATTTGGAGCTACAGAAAAACATAATTCTACTTGTTTGAGCTAGTGCTTTTATAATCTCATAAACTTTGTGTAGCATACAACATTAAAGCAGGAAAGTAGTTGATTGAAAGGGGAATATTTTCTACATTAAATATCCAGACATGTCAGTCAACTGCATCACTTCTCCTGCTCTGTCATATTTGTGTGAATGGGCTCAGATATTTTTACTCAAATACTGGTCTACATCCAAGTTTTCAAGTGTTATTTTATGAGAGGTTTCTAAATTATTGCATGTCTCTATAATTTTATGTATTTCCACTCTCTAGCAATCCTATTTTTGCTTTAAAACATAAAAAACTTATAGCATGCTTTGAAATTTATTTTGAAAATGAATAATATTTTTGACCTGGTATCACAGTTCTATTATAATGCCAGGACCAGGAGGCCTGAGCACAGTTCAGGGCCAGCTTAGGCTGTACTATGGATTCCAGATCATGCTAGGCTGCTCTGTCAAATCGTCTCATAAAACAAAAGAGATGAAAATTAATCTGAAACTATGAAATATTTTCTCTTCATCTTTTACTTTCAGCACTTTTTAAATGACACCTGACTTGATTTACGCTAGCACAGTAACGATCCTCAGGAGAGAAGAAGGTAGGTCAGTTCAACATGACTCAGTGGCCAATGTTGGTTCAAACTTCCAGACTCTGACACCCAGTGGTTTATTTTAGGCACATTTAAGCACAGCACAATTTGGCATGTTTCCTTGGGATAATTAACTCAATTCCAGGTGCACAACAAAGCTTAAGTCATGACTGCATCGAAACTCACTGTAAAGTACAAGTGACATCTTCCATAAAGATGGGTCCATAGATAACCGAGGTCACAGGCTCAAGGTGGACAAGCTCATGATAAGGGCCTGGGGGAGTACAGTGCTATAGACTGACTGAGACAAGTTCAAGATAAGGGGCTGGGGAACCCAGTGTGGCCTGGCCACTCAGATAGCTGAGAGCTGGTCACCAGGCTATTAACCATGTCTGCTCCTAGCTTCCTGGGTGGAAAACAGGTTATATACCTCTCTCCCTTTGAAGAGACAAACCTGTGTGTTTAACATTCCTGGCTCCCTAGTGCTTATCTCTGAGCACAAACCTCCTGTACTATCTTAAAATCGAATAGTTTCTGATGTCATTGTTAGTATGTGGGAAACCTCTACCAGATTCCATTGGTCCATCTGTCAGTTTTTATGCCAGTACCAAGCTGTTTTTATTACTATAGCTCTATAGTAGAGCTTGAGGTCAGGGATGGTGGTGCCTCCAGACATTGCTTTATTGTGCAGGATTCTTTTAGATATTCTGGGTTTTTTTTGTTTTTTTCATATGAAGTTGAATATTGTTCTTTCCAAGTCTATGAAGAACTGTGTTGGGATTTTGATGGGGATTGCATTGAATCTGTAGATTGCTTTTGGTAAGATTGCCATTTTTACTATGTTAATCCTACCTATCCATGAACATGGGAGATCCTTCCATTTTCTGATATCTTTTTCAACTTCTTTCTTTAGAGATTTAAAGTTCTTATCAAAAGATCCTTCACTTGTTTAGTTAGTGTTATCCCAAGGTATTTTATATTATTTGTGGCTATTGTAAAGGGTGATGTTTCTCTGACTTCTTTCTCAGCCCTTTTATCATTTGTGTATAGGAGGGCTACTGACTTTTTGAGTTGATCTCGTATCCTGCCACTTTACTAAGGAATTTATCAGCTATAGGAGTTCCCTGGTGGAATTTTGGGGGTCACTTATGTATACTACCATATCAGCTGCAAATAGTGAAAGTTGGACTTCTTCCTTTCCAATTTGTATATCCTTGATCTCCTTTTGTTGTCTTATTGCTCTAGCTAGAACTTCAAGTGCTATATTGAATAAATATGGGGAGAGTGGACAGCCATGTCTTGTTCCTAACTTTAGTGGAATCACTTTGAGGTTCTCTCCATTTAATTTGATGGTGGCTGTTGGCTTGCTGTAAGCCGCCTTTATAATGTTTAGGTATATTCCTTGTATTCCTGAGCTCTATAAGACCTTTGTCATGAAGGGGTGTTGAATTTTGTCAAAGGCTTTTTCAGCATCTAATGAAATGATCATGTGGTTTTTTTCTTTCAGTTTGTTTATATGGTATATTATATTGACAGATTTTCATATGTTGATCCATTTTTGCATCCCTGGGATGAAACCTATTTGGTCATGGTGAATAATTTTTTTGATGTGTTCTTGGATTTGGTTTGCCAATATTTTGTTGGGTATTTTTGCATCAATATTCATGAGGGAGATTGGTCTGTAATTCTCTTTCTTTGTTGCATCTTTGTGTGGTTTGGGTATCAGGGTAACCGCAGCCACATCAAAAGAGTTTGGCAATGTTCCTTCTGTTTCTATTGTGTGGAACTATTAGAAGAGTATTGGAAACAGCTCTTCTTTGAAAATCTGGTAGAATTCTGCACTGAAACCATTGGTCCTGTTTTTTTTTTCTTTTGTTTTTGTTTTTGTTTGTTTGTTTGTTTTGGTTGGGAGACTTTTTAATGATTGTTTCTATTTCCTTAGGGGTTATTGGTCTATTTAAATAGTTTATCTGGTCTTGATTTGACTTTGGTATGTGGTATCTATCCAGAAATTTGTCCATTTTTTTCCACATTTTCCAATTTTGTGGAGTACAGGGTTTTGAAGTATGACCTGATGATTCTCTGGATTTCCTCATTGTCTGTTGTTATGTCTCCCTTTTCATTTCTGATTTTGTTAATTTGGATGCTCTCTCTCTGCCTTTTGGTTAATTTGGCTAGGGATTTGTCTATCTTGTTGATTTTTTCCAAAGAACCAACTCTTTGTTTCATTGATTCTTTATATTGTTCTCTTTGTTTTTCTATTTCATTGATTTCAGCCCTCAATTTTATTATTTCCTGGTGTCTATTCCTTCTGGGTGAGTTTGTTTCTTTTTGTTCTAGAGCTTTCAGGTGTGCTGTTAAGTCACTAGTGTGAGATTTCTCCAACTTCTTTATGTGTGCATTTAGTGCTATGAATTTTCCTCTTAGCACTGCTTTCACAGTATCTCATGAGTTTGGGTATGTTGTACTTTCATTTTCATTGAATTCTATGAAAACTTTCATTTCTTTATTTCTTTGACCCATTGGAGCTTCAAGTGGGCATTATTCAGTTTTCATGAGATTGTAGGTTTCTATAGTTTTTGTTGTTGTTGAAATCTAACTTTAAGGCATGGTGGTCTGATAAAATACAGGAGGTTATTCCCATGTTTTTGTATCTGTTGAGATTTGCTTTGTGACTGAGCATGTGGTCAATTTTTGAGAAGGTTCCAAGGATGCTGAGAAGAAGGTATATTCTTTTGTGTTAGGGTGGAATGTTCTGTAGATATCTATTAAGTCCATTTGAGTCATAACATCTGTTAGGTCCTTTATTTCTTTGTTGAGTTTCAGTCTGGTAGTCTGTCTTTTGGTGAGAGTGGGGTGTTGAAATCTCCCACTGCTAGTGTGTGGGGTTTGATGTGCAATTTAAGCTTTAGTAATGTTTCTTTCACATATGTGGGTGCCTTTGTATTTGGGGCATAAATGTTCAGGACTGAGACTTCATCTTGGTGAATTTTCCCAGTGATAAATATGTAACGTCCTTCCTGATTTCTTTCCATTGATTTTAGTTTGAAATCTATTTTATTAATCAGGATAGCTACACCAGCTTTTTTTCTTAAGTCCATTTGATTGGAAAGCAGTTTCCCAGCCTTTTACTCTGAGGTAGTTTCTGTCTTTGAAGTTTAGGTGTGTTTTCTTATATGCAGCAGTTGGATGGATCCTGTTTTCATATCCATATTTCTGGTAGCCTGTGTCTTTTTATAGGTGAGTTGAGACCATTGATATTGATGGGTATTAATGACCAGTGATTGTTAATTCCTGTTATTTTTTGGTGGTAGTTTTGTGTTTTCCTTCTTTGGTATTTGTTGGTGTGGGATTGCCTATTGCCTGAGTTTTTCATGGGTATGTTTGATTTCCTTAGGTTGGATTTTTCTTTCTAGTGATTTCTGTAAGGCTGGATTTGTGGATAAGTATTATTTAAATCTGGGTTGATCATGGAATATTTTGTTTACTCCGTATATGGTGATTGAGAGTTTTGCTGGGTATAGTAGTCTGGGTTGGCATCCATGGTCTCTTAGTGTCTGCATAACATTTGTCCAGGACCTTCTAGCTTTCATAGTCTCTATTGAGAAGTCTGGTGTTATTATGAATGGTTTGCCTTTATATGTTACTTGGTCTTTTTCCTTTGAGGCTCTTAATATTTTTTCTTTGTTCTGTATGTTTAGTGTTTTGATTATTATGTGGTGAAGAGACTTTTTTTGGATCCATCCTATTTGGTGTTCTGTAAGTTTCTTGTATTTTCATGGGTATTTCTTTCTTTAGTTTGGGAAAGTTTTCTTCTATGATTTTTGTTGAATATATTTTCTGTGCCTTTGAGTTGGTATTCTTCTCCTTCTTCTATCCCTATTATTCTTAGGTTTAGTCTTTTCATGTTGTCCCAAATTTCCTGGATGTTTTGTGTTATGACTTTTTTGGCTTTAGTGTTTCTTGACTGATGGATCTATTCTCTCTATTGTATATTCAATGTCAGAGTCTCTGTTCCATCTCTTGCATTCTGTTGGTTATGCTTGCATCTGTAGTTCCTGATCGTTATCAGAATTTCTATTTCTAGCATTTTCTCAGTTTGTGTCTTCTTTATTGTCTTAATTTCAATTTTCAAATCTTGAATTGTTTCCTTCATCTGTTTAATTGCTTTTTCTTGGCTTTCTTTGATTTCTTCCAATTTTTTGTTTGTTTTCTTTCATTTCTTTAAGGGAATTTTTAATTTCCTCCTTAAGGGAGTTTTTCGTTTCTTCTTTAAGGACCTCTATCATCTTCTTAAAGTCATTTTTTATGATTGATTTCTTCTGCTTCTTCTGTGTTGGTATGTTCAGGTCTTACAGGTGTAGAATCACTAGGTTCTGATGGTGTCATATAGGTCTTAATATTGTTGCCTGTATTTTTGCACTGACATCTACTCATCTCTTCCTCTGCTCAGCACAGGTGGTATCTATGTCTGAGGGTGTCTCTCTTGTTCCAATAAATAGTCTTGGTCCACTGGGAGTTCTTGGTTGAATCAGTGTTGTTGGGCTCTGTTTTTCCAGGAGCAGCTTAGTCCAATCAGTGTTAGTGGGTTCTGTCTCAGGGAGCAGCTGTTCCCAATTGGTGCAGGGTGGGCTTATGGCTCTGGTGGTTGTTGGTGACACATGGGATAAATTTTCTTGGTGAGGGGGTAGGAAAAGAGGCCACTGTCTGGTCCCTGGGGTTCCAATGGCTGTTCCCAGTTGGTGCAGGGTGGGCTTATGACTTCAGTTGTTGGGTTTGTAGGAGCTGTTTTTTTGGTGAGGGAGCAGGGAAAGGTAGCTGTCTGGTTTTCTGGGGCTCTGATGGCTGGGGCCTAGGGGCTAGAGACCTGGTCTGCTGGTACAGAGATGGGGCCTTACCTGTTCTCAGTCAGTGTAGGATGGGGCTTATGAGTCTGATAATTCTGATGGTTCGGTGGCTGGGCAGCTCCTTCCCTTGTGTTCTCTGGTTGAATTTTGCTTGTTCACCAACTCCTCAGGTGACCTTGTTTCCTCAGACTGCAGGCTGCAGGCTTCTGAAACCTCTCCGGAAAGGATCGTAACTAAACAGGTTGATCAGTAGGGCAATCTCACCAAGGCCTCCAAGCTGTTGGATTCTTAGGATCGGCAGCTGGGCCCTGGATCCGGCTTGGGGAGAATGCTCGGTCCGTTCTGGTCGAGTCCCACAGTGACAGCTCCTCCTTGAGTGCTCCTCTTTTTACTTTTAAGCCTTAATTGTAAAGTTTTAGATTCTTCAGCCTCCAAAGAACCATTTGCTTTATGTTTTTAAAAGATTTATTTTATGTGTATGTGTTTGCCTGCATATACATGCATGTTCACCACATGCATTCCAAAGGAGATTCGGAGAGGGTGTCAGGTCTCAGATTACCTGAAACTGGAGTTGTGGATGGATGAGAAACAACACATGGGTGCCAGGAAGTCCTCTAAACCACTGAGTCTTCTCTCTAGTGTCCAGTGTTGTTTTCTCTATCCCGTTTTTGTTTTTATGAGACAGGGTCTTGGTAGAATAGATCAGGCTAGCCCCAGAACATGGAAGCAATCTTCTCACTTTAGACTTCATTGTGTCAGAATATGAAGAGTAAGCTACCACATGCTATCATTTTCTAATCTCCTTTCTAGGCTGAGCTAAGAAAGACATTGTTTTTACTGTTGGACACAGAATGGGAATGAAAGCCTCATCTCTCTGGTCATTAGAAGTAGCCAGAATCAGGGTTCAAGAGATGGCTCAGAGGTTAAGAGCACTGCTTGCTCTTCCAAAGGTCCTGAGTTCAATTCCCAGCAACCACATGGTGGCTCACAACCATCTGTAATGGGATCTGGTGCCCTCTTCTGGCCTGCAAGGATATGTGCACTGTACACATAATAAATAAATAAAAATAAATAAATAAAATAAAATAAAAAAGAAGTACCTGGAATCCTAACTGAATATCCAGTAGGACATCCTCCAGCTTCCTTCCACTCCTCTCTGTGTTTACATTTTTTTCTGGTCAGCTCTATACTTTTGCTTGTTCATCTGTGAATCAAGCAGGAGAAAGCTGTAAGCTTCTAGGTGTTCATGGATGTGACAAGTCACACTGAGGATGGCCTGCCCGTTCTCTGTCCTCTGATCCCCGTATAAATGTATTAGTGGGCTACACAGTATATCACCCCATGGACATGACAAGTCCCACGGAGGATGGCCTCCATTCTCTGTCTTCATGCTAGATTTCTAAGTCCTGGCATAATCCTGTCTAGGGAAGGGTGGGGAATACAAAGGAAGCTGGTGAGGAGTCCATAGATTTTCAGAAATGGGCGACTCACTGCGGTTGGGAAGACATCTCAAAGAAAGCCTACTCTGAGCATGGGTCACCTTCAGTCACGGCTGACTACAAATTCTTCCACTTTGCTCTTCCCTCATTGTACTTTACACCTAATGTTGTGTAGGATCAAACCTGACCCTGCAATGCCAGTTACTCCCTTCTGGACTCCCAGGGCTTGCTATCAGCAAATGTACCGTAAACCCTATGCGGTAAGAGGACAGTCATACAATACCAACAGTTTCTGCATCGAGAGTAAGAAGAATCTGAACCAAATCTTCAAGTCTGCCAGCTTCGATAACTAAGTTGATGAAGCTCTCAGGGAGTTTTCTCTGGGACTTGTCTCCTTCCTGATTGCTTCATCCCCAAGTTCTGACTGAGAACTTAGATGACATACTCCATCATTTTTGGCCAACAGGGACCAGGAGCTACTTTCTGCTGGTCTTTAATGAGATGCTTAGGGAGTCTATACCCAGTGGGATTGGACGCTGCAGGAAATGCCTGTCTAATTCTCCCAAACCTCCTTCCCACACAGAGGGTTAAGACAGCGATCCTCCATCCACTCTTCACTTTCTCAGAACCTTCCTACAGTCCTGAGACTTTCCAATCCTTTGAAAAAGCAACACTATTGCCCATCAAACTCCAAAGTTGAAAAAACAGAGCTTGCCTGTTCAGGTATGTTCAGCAGAGGTGACAATGTTTCTGTTACAGTGAGTCCTGCTCACTCTCACATAGAGGAGCAGCAGCATGAGTCACGGGCCTGTCAGTTGGAGCTTGAGATCTGTACAATAACTGGCAGCTTTTAGCTTTCTTTGAGCTGATAAGGGGTGGGAGAGAGACTGGAAACGTTACCATGTGAATGCTGTCATGTTATATTCAATAAAACCATAAGGGTGAACCTGGGAAACCAGCACCATGTAAAACTGGGATTTGTAAATTGAGTATGTGGAAACTATGAGTGATCTCAATTCAGAAACTTTAATGCAGGCTTAATAGAAACGTGATTGTGACATCTTAACCAGAAGACTGCATTCTGACCTCTGTCTCTGTTTTCTGTAGCTGGGCTCAGACCATGAGAGGCACCAACCAGTCGAGCGTCTCCCAGTTCCTCCTCCTGGGACTCTCCAGGCAGCCCCAGCCGCAGCAGGTCCTCTTTCTGCTCTTCCTCATCATGTACCTGGCCACTGTCCTGGGAAACCTGCTCATCATCCTGGCCATCGGCACAGACTCCCGCCTGCACACCCCCATGTACTTCTTCCTCAGCAACCTGTCCTTTGTGGATGTCTGCTTCTCCTCCACCACTGTCCCCAAGGTGCTGGCCATTCACATACTCGGGAGTCAGGCCATTTCCTTCTCTGGGTGTCTTATGCAGATTTATTTTCTCTGTGTGTTTGCTGTCATGGACAATTTCCTGCTGGCTGTGATGGCCTATGACCGGTATGTGGCCATATGTCACCCCTTACACTACACAACAAAGATGACCCATCAGCTCTGCATCCTCATGATGGTTGGATCATGGGTGGTAGCCAGCCTGAATGCTCTGTTGCACACACTGCTCATGGCTAGACTCTCATTCTGTGCAGACAACATCATCCCCCATTTCTTCTGTGATATCACTCCCCTCCTGAAACTCTCCTGCTCAGACACACACCTCAATGAGCTGATGATTCTTTTGGTTGCAGGACTGTTAATGATAGCACCGTTTGTTTGCATCCTCGTTTCTTAATGTCCTTATTGCTTGTGCTATCCTGAGAGTCTCATCCCCAAGGGGCAGATGGAAAGCCTTCTCCACCTGCGGCTCCCACCTGGCTGTGGTCGGCCTCTTCTATGGCACCATCATATCCCTGTATTTCAACCCCTCCTCCTCTCACTCAGGTGGGAGTGACATGGCAGCTGCCATGATGTACACAGTGGTGACCCCCATGCTGAACCCTGTCATCTACAGCCTGAGGAACAGGGACTGCAAGGAGCTTTAAGGAAAGTGCTTACCATGAAATATTTATCTATTCAATAATGTTAAAGGCTGTGAATATCACAGAGGAAACTAATGTCCAAAAATCCTTTGTGTTTTTATCAATTATCTGAAACTTCACTTGTCTTTTGTAAGAAAGTATGTACTATCCATCCTGGATGCAAAACCCAGGTTACAATTCTTTAGATAAAGGAATGATAAAACTCTAACTAATGTCTTTATTCAGATTGTCATGTCAATACCTTGGCAAAATCCGCCATGGAACACACCTGTACTTTTCCTCTCACTGTGAGAGAGCACAGCTGTGGGGAATGGGGAAGGAGTCTCAATGGGACAGTACTGGAAAGGGACTCATGATAAGCCAGAGCCCGCAGTGGGTGTGGTTGGAACTGGCAACTGATTTCTGTTCTGGGATGGGATATACTTCCAGAGTCATGTAGATGATCAGGCTCTGATTGGCCAAGGAGTGTCCAGCCCACCTGTGTCCTCCATTTCAGGGCAGTGGGATGCAGCTGTTTTTTGTTTGGGAGGGGGTGATCCTTGAGCTTGTGTTAAGATGTGGTCACAACATGGTCTTTTGTGTCTTGTTCTATCAATGTATCAGAGACCTTATTTGCTGCTGATGTTCTATGTAATTTTCCGTGTCCCTTAAGCAGAGTGCCAGGACCCAGATGGGAGAGTCAAGGCCACCTCTGGGACAGCAACAGCTGTTCATTCTCTCTCACAGCAGAGACCTTGCCTGAGCCCACATCAGGGGAAAGATCTGACCAAGGTGGGTTGAGAAGGCAGAGTTCATTTTGGAAGCACCAGGAACCCCCAATTCTGCATCCCACAGGGCTTCCTGTGTTACTCTGTTATCCGGGCTTATGCAGCATACAACATGAGGCAGGAGATAGGTCAATCATAAAGATGAAGTGTGCCTTCTACCACCCAGTGTCCAGACATGTCAGTCAGCTCCACGCTCTTCCCCCCTCTGCTCTGTTTGCCAGTGTTGTTCGTGGTTGCATGGAGCCACTTTTTTGTGTGTTTTTTGAGACAGAGTCTCTCTATGTAGCCTGACTGTCCTGGAACTTTCACTCATTAAAAAATGTCTCTCTTAGCTTTTATCATATCACAGAACTTTTTAAAACTGTCTACTTTTTTCATTTTCACAGATCTTTCACATTTGTATTTACTGATACTTATTTTTCTCAGTTAAATGCCAAAATTATATTATGCTTTGAAATTTGTTTTGAAAATGAGTCCAAAGTTAAAAAATTGGGAAACAATTCATGTTTTCTTGATCACACCTAAAACCACAGCTCCCACAAGGCTGAGACAGGAGGATGGGGAGTTTCAGATTATCTGGATGTGTGCCTGCCCCACCTACAGTCTGAGACCCCAAGTTGTAAGAACAAAAGCAAGCTCTGTCACTGTAGTGGCATCCAGGCCTTCGGACCCCTAGGGAGGGTTCCAGGGACTGTGTGCTGATTTTACTTTCTCTGTTCATTTCACACACTACAAAGGCCAGCTGAAAATGTTGGTCCTTTGGTTAAGTCCTGTGTGCACGTGCATGTGTGTGTGTGTTTAAATTTTCATTAATTAGTTAATTAATACCTGTATGTGTGTTTTGCCTGCATGTACATCTGTGTACCATGTGCATGCCTGGTGCCCACAGCAGCCAGGAAAGGGTGTTGGGTGGAGTAACAGCTGGTTTTGATCTGCCATGTGTGTGGGGGACACCTTGATATCAACATATCCAATGGGAAGGTCACAGAATTGATGGGGCAAGAAGAGAAGGATTCATTTGGAGCTACAGAAAAACATAATTCTACTTGTTTGAGCTAGTGCTTTTATAATCTCATAAACTTTGTGTAGCATACAACATTAAAGCAGGAAGTAGTTGATTGAAAGGGGAATATTTTCTACATTAAATATCCAGACATGTCAGTCAACTGCATCACTTCTCCTGCTCTGTCATATTTGTGTGAATGGGCTCAGATATTTTTACTCAAATACTGGTCTACATCCAAGTTTTCAAGTGTTATTTTATGAGAGGTTTCTAAATTATTGCATGTCTCTATAATTTTATGTATTTCCACTCTCTAGCAATCCTATTTTTGCTTTAAAACATAAAAAACTTATAGCATGCTTTGAAATTTATTTTGAAAATGAATAATATTTTTGACCTGGTATCACAGTTCTATTATAATGCCAGGACCAGGAGGCCTGAGCACAGTTCAGGGCCAGCTTAGGCTGTACTATGGATTCCCAGATCATGCTAGGCTGCTCTGTCAAATCGTCTCATAAAACAAAAGAGATGAAAATTAATCTGAAACTATGAAATATTTTCTCTTCATCTTTTACTTTCAGCACTTTTTAAATGACACCTGACTTGATTTACGCTAGCACAGTAACGATCCTCAGGAGAGAAGAAGGTAGGTCAGTTCAACATGACTCAGTGGCCAATGTTGGTTCAAACTTCCAGACTCTGACACCCAGTGGTTTATTTTAGGCACATTTAAGCACAGCACAATTTGGCATGTTTCCTTGGGATAATTAACTCAATTCCAGGTGCACAACAAAGCTTAAGTCATGACTGCATCGAAACTCACTGTAAAGTACAAGTGACATCTTCCATAAAGATGGGTCCATAGATAACCGAGGTCACAGGCTCAAGGTGGACAAGCTCATGATAAGGGCCTGGGGGAGTACAGTGCTATAGACTGACTGAGACAAGTTCAAGATAAGGGGCTGGGGAACCCAGTGTGGCCTGGCCACTCAGATAGCTGAGAGCTGGTCACCAGGCTATTAACCATGTCTGCTCCTAGCTTCCTGGGTGGAAAACAGGTTATATACCTCTCTCCCTTTGAAGAGACAAACCTGTGTGTTTAACATTCCTGGCTCCCTAGTGCTTATCTCTGAGCACAAACCTCCTGTACTATCTTAAAATCGAATAGTTTCTGATGTCATTGTTAGTAATGTGGGAAACCTCTACCAGATTCCATTGGTCCATCTGTCAGTTTTTATGCCAGTACCAAGCTGTTTTTATTACTATAGCTCTATAGTAGAGCTTGAGGTCAGGGATGGTGGTGCCTCCAGACATTGCTTTATTGTGGCAGGATTCTTTTAGATATTCTGGGTTTTTTTTGTTTTTTTCATATGAAGTTGAATATTGTTCTTTCCAAGTCTATGAAGAACTGTGTTGGGATTTTGATGGGGGATTGCATTGAATCTGTAGATTGCTTTTGGTAAGATTGCCATTTTTACTATGTTAATCCTACCTATCCATGAACATGGGAGATCCTTCCATTTTCTGATATCTTTTTCAACTTCTTTCTTTAGAGATTTAAAGTTCTTATCAAAAGATCCTTCACTTGTTTAGTTAGTGTTATCCCAAGGTATTTTATATTATTTGTGGCTATTGTAAAGGGTGATGTTTCTCTGACTTCTTTCTCAGCCCTTTTATCATTTGTGTATAGGAGGGCTACTGACTTTTTGAGTTGATCTCGTATCCTGCCACTTTACTAAGGAATTTATCAGCTATAGGAGTTCCCTGGTGGAATTTTGGGGGTCACTTATGTATACTACCATATCAGCTGCAAATAGTGAAAGTTGGACTTCTTCCTTTCCAATTTGTATATCCTTGATCTCCTTTTGTTGTCTTATTGCTCTAGCTAGAACTTCAAGTGCTATATTGAATAAATATGGGGAGAGTGGACAGCCATGTCTTGTTCCTAACTTTAGTGGAATCACTTTGAGGTTCTCTCCATTTAATTTGATGGTGGCTGTTGGCTTGCTGTAAGCCGCCTTTATAATGTTTAGGTATATTCCTTGTATTCCTGAGCTCTATAAGACCTTTGTCATGAAAGGGGTGTTGAATTTTGTCAAAGGCTTTTTCAGCATCTAATGAAATGATCATGTGGTTTTTTTCTTTCAGTTTGTTTATATGGTGTATTATATTGACAGATTTTCATATGTTGATCCATTTTTGCATCCCTGGGATGAAACCTATTTGGTCATGGTGAATAATTTTTTTGATGTGTTCTTGGATTTGGTTTGCCAATATTTTGTTGGGGTATTTTTGCATCAATATTCATGAGGGAGACTGGTCTGTAATTCTCTTTCTTTGTTGCATCTTTGTGTGGTTTGGGTATCAGGGTAACCGCAGCCACATCAAAAGAGTTTGGCAATGTTCCTTCTGTTTCTATTGTGTGGAACTATTAGAAGAGTATTGGAAACAGCTCTTCTTTGAAAATCTGGTAGAATTCTGCACTGAAACCATTGGTCCTGTTTTTTTTTCTTTTGTTTTTGTTTTTGTTTGTTTGTTTGTTTTGGTTGGGAGACTTTTTAATGATTGTTTCTATTTCCTTAGGGGTTATTGGTCTATTTAAATAGTTTATCTGGTCTTGATTTGACTTTGGTATGTGGTATCTATCCAGAAATTTGTCCATTTTTTTTCCACATTTTCCAATTTTGTGGAGTACAGGGTTTTGAAGTATGACCTGATGATTCTCTGGATTTCCTCATTGTCTGTTGTTATGTCTCCCTTTTCATTTCTGATTTTGTTAATTTGGATGCTCTCTCTCTGCCTTTTGGTTAATTTGGCTAGGGATTTGTCTATCTTGTTGATTTTTTTCCAAAGAACCAACTCTTTGTTTCATTGATTCTTTATATTGTTCTCTTTGTTTTTTCTATTTCATTGATTTCAGCCCTCAATTTTATTATTTCCTGGTGTCTATTCCTTCTGGGTGAGTTTGTTTCTTTTTGTTCTAGAGCTTTCAGGTGTGCTGTTAAGTCACTAGTGTGAGATTTCTCCAACTTCTTTATGTGTGCATTTAGTGCTATGAATTTTCCTCTTAGCACTGCTTTCACAGTATCTCATGAGTTTGGGTATGTTGTACTTTCATTTTCATTGAATTCTATGAAAACTTTCATTTCTTTATTTCTTTGACCCATTGGAGCTTCAAGTGGGCATTCAGTTTTCATGAGATTGTAGGTTTCTATAGTTTTTGTTGTTGTTGAAAATCTAACTTTAAGGCATGGTGGTCTGATAAAATACAGGAGGTTATTCCCATGTTTTGTATCTGTTGAGATTTGCTTTGTGACTGAGCATGTGGTCAATTTTTGAGAAGGTTCCAAGGATGCTGAGAAGAAGGTATATTCTTTTGTGTTAGGGTGGAATGTTCTGTAGATATCTATTAAGTCCATTTGAGTCATAACATCTGTTAGGTCCTTTATTTCTTTGTTGAGTTTCAGTCTGGTAGTCTGTCTTTTGGTGAGAGTGGGGTGTTGAAATCTCCCACTGCTAGTGTGTGGGGTTTGATGTGCAATTTAAGCTTTAGTAATGTTTCTTTCACATATGTGGGTGCCTTTGTATTTGGGGCATAAATGTTCAGGATTGAGACTTCATCTTGGTGGATTTTCCCAGTGATAAATATGTAACGTCCTTCCTGATTTCTTTCCATTGATTTTAGTTTGAAATCTATTTTATTAATCAGGATAGCTACACCAGCTTTTTTCTTAAGTCCATTTGATTGGAAAGCAGTTTCCCAGCCTTTTACTCTGAGGTAGTTTCTGTCTTTGAAGTTTAGGTGTGTTTCTTATATGCAGCAGTTGGATGGATCCTGTTTTTCATATCCATATTTCTGGTAGCCTGTGTCTTTTTATAGGTGAGTTGAGACCATTGATATTGATGGGTATTAATGACCAGTGATTGTTAATTCCTGTTATTTTTTGGTGGTAGTTTTGTGTTTTCCTTCTTTGGTATTTGTTGGTGTGGGATTGCCTATTGCCTGAGTTTTCATGGGTATGTTTGATTTCCTTAGGTTGGATTTTTCTTTCTAGTGATTTCTGTAAGGCTGGATTTGTGGATAAGTATTATTTAAATCTGGGTTGATCATGGAATATTTTGTTTACTCCGTATATGGTGATTGAGAGTTTTGCTGGTATAGTAGTCTGGGTTGGCATCCATGGTCTCTTAGTGTCTGCATAACATTTGTCCAGGACCTTCTAGCTTTCATAGTCTCTATGAGAAGTCTGGTGTTATTATGAATGGTTTGCCTTTATATGTTACTTGGTCTTTTTCCTTTGAGGCTCTTAATATTTTTTCTTTGTTCTGTATGTTTAGTGTTTTGATTATTATGTGGTGAAGAGACTTTTTTTGGATCCATCCTATTTGGTGTTCTGTAAGTTTCTTGTATTTTCATGGGTATTTCTTTCTTTAGTTTGGGAAAGTTTTCTTCTATGATTTTTGTTGAATATATTTTCTGTGCCTTTGAGTTGGTATTCTTCTCCTTCTTCTATCCCTATTATTCTTAGGTTTAGTCTTTTCATGTTGTCCCAAATTTCCTGGATGTTTTGTGTTATGACTTTTTTGGCTTTAGTGTTTTCTTGACTGATGGATCTATTCTCTCTATTGTATATTCAATGTCAGAGTCTCTGTTCCATCTCTTGCATTCTGTTGGTTATGCTTGCATCTGTAGTTCCTGATCGTTATTCAGAATTTCTATTTCTAGCATTTTCTCAGTTTGTGTCTTCTTTATTGTCTTAATTTCAATTTTCAAATCTTGAATTGTTTCCTTCATCTGTTTAATTGCTTTTTCTTGGCTTTCTTTGATTTCTTCCAATTTTTTGTTTGTTTTCTTTCATTTCTTTAAGGGAATTTTTAATTTCCTCCTTAAGGGAGTTTTTCATTTCTTCTTTAAGGACCTCTATCATCTTCTTAAAGTCATTTTTTATGATTGATTTCTTCTGCTTCTTCTGTGTTGGTATGTTCAGGTCTTACAGGTGTAGAATCACTAGGTTCTGATGGTGTCATATAGGTCTTAATATTGTTGCCTGTATTTTTGCACTGACATCTACTCATCTCTTCCTCTGCTCAGCACAGGTGGTATCTATGTCTGAGGGTGTCTCTCTTGTTCCAATAAATAGTCTTGGTCCACTGGGAGTTCTTGGTTGAATCAGTGTTGTTGGGCTCTGTTTTTCCAGGAGCAGCTTAGTCCAATCAGTGTTAGTGGGTTCTGTCTCAGGGAGCAGCTGTTCCCAATTGGTGCAGGGTGGGCTTATGGCTCTGGTGGTTGTTGGTGACACATGGGATAATTTTCTTGGTGAGGGGGTAGGAAAAGAGGCCACTGTCTGGTCCCTGGGGTTCCAATGGCTGTTCCCAGTTGGTGCAGGGTGGGCTTATGACTTCAGTTGTTGGGTTTGTAGGAGCTGTTTTTTTGGTGAGGGAGCAGGGAAAGGTAGCTGTCTGGTTTCTGGGGCTCTGATGGCTGGGGCCTAGGGGCTAGAGACCTGGTCTGCTGGTACAGAGATGGGGCCTTACCTGTTCTCCAGTCAGTGTAGGATGGGGCTTATGAGTCTGATAATTCTGATGGTTCGGTGGCTGGGCAGCTCCTTCCCTTGTGTTCTCTGGTTGAATTTTGCTTGTTCACCAACTCCTCAGGTGACCTTGTTTCCTCAGACTGCAGGCTGCAGGCTTCTGAAACCTCTCCGGAAAGGATCGTAACTAAACAGGTTGATCAGTAGGGCAATCTCACCAAGGCCTCCAAGCTGTTGGATTCTTAGGATCGGCAGCTGGGCCCTGGATCGGGCTTGGGGAGAATGCTCGGTCCGTTCTGGTCGAGTTCCACAGTGACAGCTCCTCCTTGAGTGCTCCTCTTTTTACTTTTAAGCCTTGATTGTAAAGTTTTAGATTCTTCAGCCTCCAAAGAACCATTTGCTTTATGTTTTTAAAAGATTTATTTTATGTGTATGTGTTTGCCTGCATATACATGCATGTTCACCACATGCATTCCAAAGGAGATTCGGAGAGGGTGTCAGGTCTCAGATTACCTGAAACTGGAGTTGTGGATGGATGAGAAACAACACATGGGTGCCAGGAAGTCCTCTAAACCACTGAGTCTTCTCTCTAGTGTCCAGTGTTTGTTTTCTCTATCCCGTTTTTGTTTTTATGAGACAGGGTCTTGGTAGAATAGATCAGGCTAGCCCAGAACATGGAAGCAATCTTCTCGCTTTAGACTTCATTGTGTCAGAATATGAAGAGTAAGCTACCACATGCTATCATTTTCTAATCTCCTTTCTAGGCTGAGCTAAGAAAGACATTGTTTTTACTGTTGGACACAGAATGGGAATGAAAGCCTCATCTCTCTGGTCATTAGAAGTAGCCAGAATCAGGGTTCAAGAGATGGCTCAGAGGTTAAGAGCACTGCTTGCTCTTCCAAAGGTCCTGAGTTCAATTCCCAGCAACCACATGGTGGCTCACAACCATCTGTAATGGGATCTGGTGCCCTCTTCTGGCCTGCAAGGATATGTGCACTGTACACATAATAAATAAATAAAAATAAATAAATAAAATAAAATAAAAAGAAGTACCTGGAATCCTAACTGAATATCCAGTAGGACATCCTCCAGCTTCCTTCCACTCCTCTCTGTGTTTACATTTTTTTCTGGTCAGCTCTATACTTTTGCTTGTTCATCTGTGAATCAAGCAGGAGAAAGCTGTAAGCTTCTAGGTGTTCATGGATGTGACAAGTCACACTGAGGATGGCCTGCCCGTTCTCTGTCCTCTGATCCCCGTATAAATGTATTAGTGGGCTACACAGTATATCACCCCATGGACATGACAAGTCCCACGGAGGATGGCCTCCATTCTCTGTCTTCATGCTAGATTTCTAAGTCCTGGCATAATCCTGTCTAGGGAAGGGGTGGGGAATACAAAGGAAGCTGGTGAGGAGTCCATAGATTTTCAGAAATGGGCGACTCACTGCGGTTGGGAAGACATCTCAAAGAAAGCCTACTCTGAGCATGGGTCACCTTCAGTCACGGCTGACTACAAATTCTTCCACTTTGCTCTTCCCTCATTGTACTTTACACCTAATGTTGTGTAGGATCAAACCTGACCCTGCAATGCCAGTTACTCCCTTCTGGACTCCCAGGGCTTGCTATCAGCAAATGTACCGTAAACCCTATGCGGTAAGAGGACAGTCATACAATACCAACAGTTTCTGCATCGAGAGTAAGAAGAATCTGAACCAAATCTTCAAGTCTGCCAGCTTCGATAACTAAGTTGATGAAGCTCTCAGGGAGTTTTCTCTGGGACTTGTCTCCTTCCTGATTGCTTCATCCCCAAGTTCTGACTGAGAACTTAGATGACATACTCCATCATTTTTGGCCAACAGGGACCAGGAGCTACTTTCTGCTGGTCTTTAATGAGATGCTTAGGGAGTCTATACCCAGTGGGATTGGACGCTGCAGGAAATGCCTGTCTAATTCTCCCAAACCTCCTTCCCACACAGAGGGTTAAGACAGCGATCCTCCATCCACTCTTCACTTTCTCAGAACCTTCCTACAGTCCTGAAACTTTCCAATCCTTTGAAAAAGCAACACTATTGCCCATCAACTCCAAAGTGAAAAAACAGAGCTTGCCTGTTCAGGTATGTTCAGCAGAGGTGACAATGTTTCTGTTACAGTGAGTCCTGCTCACTCTCACATAGAGGAGCAGCAGCATGAGTCACGGGCCTGTCAGTTGGAGCTTGAGATCTGTACAATAACTGGCAGCTTTTAGTTTTCTTTGAGCTGATAAGGGGTGGGAGAGAGACTGGAAACGTTACCATGTGAATGCTGTCATGTTATATTCAATAAAACCATAAGGGTGAACCTGGGAAACCAGCACCATGTAAAACTGGGATTTGTAAATTGAGTACGTGGAAACTATGAGTGATCTCAATTCAGAAACTTTAATGCAGGCTTAATAGAAACATGATTGTGACATCCTAACCAGAAGGCTGCATTCTGACCTCTGTCTCTGTTTTCTGTAGCTGGGCTCAGACCATGAGAGGCAGCAACCAGTCGAGCGTCTCCCAGTTCCTCCTCCTGGGACTCTCCAGGCAGCCCCAGCAGCAGCAGGTCCTCTTCCTGCTCTTCCTTATCATGTACCTGGCCACTGTCCTGGGAAACCTGCTCATCATCCTGGCCATCGGCACAGACTCCCGCCTGCACACCTCCATGTACTTCTTCCTCAGCAACCTGTCCTTTGTGGATGTCTGCTTCTCCTCCACCACTGTCCCCAAGGTGCTGGCCATTCACATACTTGGGAGTCAGGCCATTTCCTTCTCTGGGTGTCTCACACAGCTGTATTTTCTCTGTGTGCTTGCTGTCATGGACAATTTCCTGCTGGCTGTGATGGCCTATGACCGGTATGTGGCCATATGTCACCCCTTACACTACACAACAAAGATGACCCATCAGCTCTGCATCCTCATGGTGGTAGGGTCATGGGTGGTAGCCAGCCTGAATGCTCTGTTGCACACACTGCTCATGGCTAGACTCTCATTCTGTGCAGACAACACCATCCCCCATTTCTTCTGTGACATCACCTCCCCTCCTGAAACTCTCCTGCTCAGACACACATCTCAATGAGCTGATGATTCTTTTTGTTGGAGGGCTGTTATTGATTTCTCCATTTGTTTGCATCCTCGTTTCTTATGTCCTTATTGCTTGTGCTATCCTGAGAGTCTCATCCCCAAGGGGCAGATGGAAAGCCTTCTCCACCTGCGGCTCCCACCTGGCTGTGGTCGGCCTCTTCTATGGCACCATCATATCCCTGTATTTCAACCCCTCCTCCTCTCACTCAGGTGGGAGTGACATGGCAGCTGCCATGATGTACACAGTGGTGACCCCCATGCTGAACCCTTTCATCTACAGCCTGAGGAACAGGGACATGAAAGGAGCTTTAAGGAAAGTGATTACCATGAAATTCTCATCAACTCAGTAAGGTTAAAAAAGGCCATATAAAGAAGTAATTTCCAAGAAGATCATATTTACTCTACTGTGTGGTCTTACCTTTTGTTTTGTTAGGGAAGCATCTACTATCTTTCTTGGGAGAATAAAACCCAAGTTGTAGACTACATAGGAAAAGATGGAAAGTGGCTTGGGATGCAACTCAGTTGTAGTGTGCATATCTCACGTAAGAGGCCCAAGTTGATTTCCTGTCATGCCAAAATAAACATAAATTTCTTAAATGTCGAAAATGTGCTTGTGTGTGTGAGTTTGTGTGTGAGTTTGTGTGTCAGTGTGTGCCACACGTGTATGGGTGTCCAAAGTGCCAGAAGAGCATTACAAGTGTATTTGAATCACTCAACATGGTTCCTGGAAACCAAATTTGGGTCCTCTAGAAGAGCAGCAACTAACAGATGAGCTATTTCTCCTGCCCAATAAAAATGCTCCAATCAAATCATTTAATTCCAGTCATGAGTGCCCTCTCCTGACAAAGGGCATCACAAACCTGCTTATACTTTTTTCCTGATTAAAAGAGGAGAGAATGCACACAATTGGGTAACAGTGAGGTGTCTCAGTTGGAAGCTGCTAAAAAGGAATTATGATAAGTTGAGTTTGCTTTGGGTGATGTTGGAAAAGAATTGGGGACTGACTGTACCTTCAGATAGGATGCTGTTATTCAGGATGCTTGTGGGTAGGTAGCTCTCTTAGTTTATTTCATGTAGATGAAAGGAATAGATAAAACTTGAGCTCTTAGCTGGGCAGTGGTGGCACACGCCTGTAATCCCAGCACTCGGAAGGCAGAGGCAGGTGGATCTCTGTGAGTTCGAGACCAGCCTGGTCTATAGAGCTAGTCCAGGACAGGCTCTAAAGCTACAGAAAAACCCTGTCTTGAAAAACCAAACAACCAAACAAACAAAAAAAAAAAACTTTAGCTCTGGCCAAGTAGCACTAGCCATTCATGTGAATCCTATTAGAGCACAGGGTGTGGATCCTTATGTGGTTATATACACTGTTGTGATTGTTCTTTTGAGACAGGGTTTCTCTGTGTAGCTATGGCTACCCTAGAACTTGCTCTGTAGACCAGACGGCCTTGAACACACGTAGATCCACCTGCCTCTGCCTCCTGAGTGCTGGGATTACAGATGTGCAATACCACATCTGGCATAGGACAATATTCTTAATGTTTTCAGTGGTTCTTCCAGAATAACCTTTTGTGATGTTACAATCATAGAGACCTTACTTGCTACAGCTGTCTTATGAAAGTCATTATGTTCATTGGGAAAACTCCAAACTGTGCCCCCCAGCTCCTGGGTGACAGCACTAAGTTTCCTTTCACCACAGTCTTTGATGTGAGCACACCTGACAGGAAGACCCGACCCAGCAAAGTGATTTTAGCTATTCATACTATTTGCTCCTGTGTAAGGATTGATATGTGACTGTCTTAAAAAGAACTGGTCTGTTTCACCTATGTTTTACTACTTGTGAGCAGGTATGTTCATAGGACTCTTTTATCGCTCCTTTAAAATTGGAGATTTATTATGTATATGGGTGTTTGGCCTGTATGTAGGTCTGTGTATTTTGTGTGTGCAGTTCCTGAGGAGACCAGACGAGGGCACTGGGGCCTCTGGAACTGGAGTTACAGGGGTTAGCTGAGATATGGGGTTGGGGACCAAACTGGTTTCCCTGAAATAGTAGCCATTCTTTCAACCTCTGATCCATCTCTCCAGCTCCCTTTTATCATTCTCTTTTTGTAGACAGGGCTAGTAATGCTTCCTCGGTGATTTCTGAAACCTGTGTTTCAGGTTTATGTGTAGCAATTCTGATGGCTATTGGGAAGTGATGGGACCTTTGGGATAAAACATTGTGCAAAGCCAGGTCTAAACAGATGCTTAAGGGCACAGAGGGCTTTTGATTTTTTATTTTTTCAAGACAGGGTTTCTCTGTGTAGCTATGGAGCCTGTCCTAGAACTCAATCAGTAGACCAGCCTGGCCTCGAACTCACTGAGAACTCCCTACTTCTGCCTCCCAAGCACTGAAATGAAAGACCTGCACCGCCATCGCCCAGCCATATAAGACTGCTAACCTCTCCTGCGTCCTCCTTTGCTGGTAGGACCCCATGAGGTAAATAGACCCCCTTGAGTCCACATTCCCCTCTTGATATAGGAGCTTCCACAGATCCAAAGCAACAGGTCGTGCAAGTGTGGACGGAGAGCTCAGTGAGGAGTCACAATAAGCCCTCCCTTTCAGTTTTCTCAGGTCTGGTTACAGAAATGGAAAGCTAAACGTCATTCCTCTCAGATCTTGCTGGGATATACATTAGAGGGCAGATCCATCCCTGCTGCCACTCTTGCTTTATCTTGCACATTTTAGTACACTACATTCCCCCCACCTTGACCCATTTATTTAGAAGTGTTCTTTAATCTCAAAGTATTTGGGATTCATAATTCTTTGTGAAACTTTTCAGACAGAGGCAGGACCTTTCCTAACCTAATTTCTGCTCCTGGGTTTTAAGGCTAAGTGAGTTCTTTTGTGCCAGTTATGGGTTGACACCCAGGAAAATCTACTTTTTTTTTTTTTTTAAACAACTCAGCCTCATGACGCTGCAGATGAAGCACAAATTCTTCATTTTGAGGAAGGTTTTCCCACATTCTAGACACTTAACTATTTTCTCCCTTGCACGAATTCCTTCATGGTAACTCTGCTGAAAGTTTCTCCCACACTGAGAACAGGAACAGGGTTTCTCTCCTGCATGGAGTCACTTGTGCTTTTAACGATTGTGTTCCGATTGAATCCTTCCCACAGTGGCCACAGTCATAGAGCTTTCACCGATATGAATCCTCTGGTGGGAAATAAGGTAAGACCTTTCCTGGAACTGCTTCCCACACAGGACATGTGGACAATGTCTTTGTTTTCTCATCATGAGAAAGTGCAGTAATATTAATGTCCACATATTTCGAAAGATCTTCCAGGAGAACATTATTTTTCATTGTTAGCTAGAAGGCTTCTCAATTTCCTCTGATGTGGAATGATAATGTATCTGAAGCTTTACAATCTTGTTTCTGAAGACCTTCATCCTTGAGATCACTCTCTCATTGCCTTTTGAAATAGAAAACATTATACTGTTGTGTTATGACCACACTTGCCAGGAAATGTCAGGTTTCTTATGAAACAACTACCTTGATGAGCCATAGTGATGGATGCTTGTCATCCCACACAGGCAAGAGGAATGCTGTTAAGTTCAAGTCCAGCCTGGTCTACATAATGAGGTCCACCCAGTCAGGTCAGGTTTTGAAAAGACAAAAACAAAAAACAATAGAAGTGGCTGGATATGGAGACACTAGCCTTTAATCCCAGCACTTGCAACAGAGAGGCAAGGAGATCTATTAATTTGAGGCCAGTCTGCTCTACAGAGCAAGTTCCAGGCCAGCCAGGGCTACATAATTATGAGAGTCTGCAAATAAATTTTTTTTAAAAGTAATAAAATAAAATAAACACATTCTTAAAGTCAGAAATCTGAGGATTAACAGATAATCACTCTTTTTCAATTCTTACTGAGCATGGGATAATGACTAATAAATCTTCCTACCCCCACAGGACAAGAACACAATCCTCTTTACTTCTAAAAAAAAAATGCGTGGGATTGCACTGAAAGATTTCATGTTGTTCTGCAACAGGAACAACTTACAAACAAGCCCTTCTGGACTTTCTCTGTAGAGAACTACCTAAGTACTAGGAGCTGAAAGACTCCACTCGTAATCACAGTAATGAGGTAATCATCAGATGAACTGCTTCCAGACCTGTATACACACTGCAAGGCTACAGCACTGGGCAACACTAGAATATTCTATTCGAGGAAAACCTAGAAACAATTCAAATGGGCATAGCACATTCACACATGTATTTGGCCAACTAAAGAGATTTCTATCATAGATACAATAAAATTATTGCATTAAAAGTCAACAGTGGTTTTTCTCAACAAGAGTAATGACCAGATTGGGATGCTAGATAATTCCAGAGGTGCTCTGTACAGAAATTTTGAATGATAAATAAATACATACATTTTGTGAAAACTTCAGATTTTATTTATTTATTCGTTTGTTTTGGTTTTTTTTGAGACAAGTTTCTCTGTGTAGTCTTGGTGCCTTTCCTGGAACTTGCTCTGTAGACCAGGTTGACCTCAAACTCACAGAGATCCTCCTAGCTCTGCCTCCCAGGTGCTAGGATTAAAGGCATGTGCCACCACCGCCTGGCCTGAAAACTTTAGTTTTTATAATATATAGGCTTTTCTGAATTTAGCTTATACTTCACGATAAAGTCTTGGCCTAGGGAGATGGCTCAGTGGGTTCAGTGTTTGGCAGGTAAGCATGAGGACCTGAATTTAAATGTCAGCACCTATGTAAAGCCAAGCATGGTGTAGGCACCTGTAACCACAGAGGTAGACACCATGCTCACTGGCTAGCCAGTCAAGCATAAACAGTAAGCACTAGGTTTAAGGAGAGACTCTGCCTCAAAGAATAAGGTGGAGCTGGGCACAGTGGTTCACATTTTAATCCCAGCACTTGAAGGCAAAGGCAAATGGATCTTCAAATTTGTGGTCTATAAATTACCTGGTTAACCAGCACTACACAGTAAGAGCCTGTTTCTAAAACAAACACAAAACCATCCCCTCCATCCCCGGAAAAAAAAACCACCAAAAAATGTTCTAGTGGATCTGTTTAGTTTTTTAAAGCATAAATCATACTTTGTTTCCCCCCTTTTCTAATATCTATTCCTCTTAATTCCATTTTCTTATCTTACTGCTATATAAATTTTATTTAGTAGGTTTAATAAATGTCAGATTTCTAGTTTGTTTTCAATTTTAAGAAATTACCATCAGTTTTTTTTTTTTTTACCATAATTCCTGAATAAGTTTAAGTTAAGGGACTGAGGTTATAGCTCTGTTGATAGAGTTGGCATTCACAGTGTCCTAGGGTTGCTGCCCCAGCTATCTCAACCTGGCATGGTGGGGCTTGCCTATAATCCAGCATGTAGGAATTAAAGGAAATCAGTCAGTTCCAGGAGAAAGGCCTTTTGATGACGTTAAGTCTTCATAGTTAAAAAAAAAAAAAAGTTTCTTTCTATTCATTCAAATCAACTTTTTTATCCTTTCAAATTTTCCACATAGCAGAAATTTATTCCTAGACATTTGATCTTTCATGTCACTGTTTCAGTGGGGTTTCCACTGTCTGCCTGCATAGATGAAAGCTACTCTCTGTTCATCAACTTGACAGCCATTACCTTAGTGAATGCTCTGTTCAGACATGCTCTACAGCTTCCCAGTACAGCCTACCATACATCAACAGAGTTTTCTCTCAAATCCTAATGCATCGCATCTCTTACTCATGTACTTGCAGTAGCCAGACCTGAGACGAGATGCTAGGTAGGAGCATGCCAGTGGGATTTTTCACTGTGGTCTCAGTTTCAGTGGGATGTCTCCAGTAAAGAGGCATTTTAGGGGCTGATGACAAAGGTCAGTTGTAGAATGCCTGCCTATAGTGAACCAAGTCCATCTGGGTCTAACCTCCAGCACTCATAAACAGGGTGTGGGGGCACATGCCTGTAATCCCTTAGGTGATAGAGGAAGGAGAATCAGAAGTTCTAGGCCAGCCTGGGATTCACGAGATTTTTTTTTTTCTTTAAAGAAAAAAAAGGCATTTTAAAATCAGGAACTGGGGGCTGGAGAGATGGCTCAGCGGTTAAGAGCACTGGCTGCTCTTCTAGATGACACTGGTTCAATGCCCAGCACCCACATGGCAGCTCACACCTGTCTGTAACTCCAGTTCCAGGGTACTCGACACCCCCACACAGACATACATGCAGACAAAACACCAATGAACAGTAAATAAAAATAAATTATATAAAAAAATAAAAAACCAGGAACTGTAGCTCAGCCATAGAATGCTTGTTGACTCTGCGCTGGGTCTGACCCCTAATACAGAAAAAACACACATTAACACTGGTTTAATCTCTTTAGAGATTAAAACTCATTACTAACTCACTGGACTGTGGTGGTATTGTGTAACCTAATAAACTTATCTGGGGTCAGAGAATAGAACAGCCACTAGATTTAGAGGCCAGAAAATGATGGCACACATGGCTTTAATCCTATCACTTGGGAGGCAGAAATCCATCCGGATCTCTGTGAGTTAAACAGCCAGGTATGGTGACTCACACCTTTAATCCCAGGAAATGATGGCAGGGAGCAAAAAGGTATATAAGGCTTGAGGACCAGGAACTAGAGCTGGTTAAGCTTCAGGCTTTCGAGAAGCAGTTCAACTGAGATCCATTTGGATAAGGACTCGGAGGCTTCCAGTCTGAGGAAACAGGATCAGCTGAGGAATTGGTGAGGTGAGGTGAGATGGCTGTGGCTTGTTCTGCTTCTCTGATCTTCCAGTACTCACCCCAATACCTAGCTCCAGGTTTGTTTTTATTAATAAGACCTTTTAAAGATTCATGCTACACTGGACCTTCTTATGAAGAAGGGACTTGAATATTATCATTTCAGTAACTATGAAAATGACCATAATTTTTTTATTGTAAGATATTAGTAAAAGTCTGTTTTAAAAATATATATATTTTATTTTATTTTATTTTATGTGTGTGGTGGTTTTAGGTCCATATATTTGAATGCTTAGTCACCAGAGAGTGGCACTATTTAAAAGGATTATGAGGATCAGGAGTTAGGGCCAGTGTGTCACTGGGGGTGGGCTTTGATTTCAAAAGCCTACACCAGGCCCAGGCTCTTTGTCTCCGCTAGATCAGGATGTAGCTCTTAGCTACTGCTCTGGTGCCTGCCTGGATGCCACTATGCTCTCCACCATTATGATAGTGGACTCACCTTCTGAAACTGTAAGCCAGCCCCCAATTAAATGCTTTCTTTTATAAGAGTTGCTTTGGTCATGGTGTCTCTTCACAGCAATAGAAGAGTCTAAGACAATGTGTATGGGTATTTTACTTACATGTATGTTTGTTTGTGCACCATATGCATGCCTGGTGTCCATTGAAGTGAGAAGAGGGAATTGGGATCCCTTAGAACTGTCGTTATGGATGGTTGTGAGCCACCATATGAGTGCTAGGAATCAAACCTTGGTCCTCTGCAGGAACAAGTGTTCTTACCTTCTAAGTCACTTCTCCAGCTCCCTTACCAGACTTTAAAAAATTCAATGAGACAGGAGATGGTGGCACATGCCTTTAATCCCAGCATTTGGGAGGCAGAGGCAGGTGGAGCTCTGTGAGATTAAGGCCAGCCTGCTCTACAGAGTGAGTTCCAGGACGGCCAGGGCTACACACAGAGAAACCCTATCTTGAAAAAACAGGAAAACATAAAAAATAAACAAATAAATAAATAAATGAATTCAATGAAAGAGTTTCTTTTATTTTGATTCTATTAGTAGACTTTTTAGTAATTAGTAAATAGTAAATGACTATTAAGTTGTTTTTGCATTCTGGAGATAAATCTTTGATTCACACATGGTAGAAAAATGGTACCATTGAAAAATATCATAATTTTTCAGGTTTCAGTGTTTTTTGTTTGGTTTTTGTAGACAGGGTCTCTCTGTGCAACCCTGGCTGTCCTAGAAAAGCAATTTCTAAAGTTTCCTTCTTTTTTTCTATATTCTGGTGTGTGTGTATTCTTTGATTTGAATTGTCTAAAATTTAATGATTTCAAAGAATTTTCTGTGAAATAGCTGGAAACTAAAAATATTTTCCCCATAGGTAGAAGCAAATCTTTTAGTAATTTAAATTCCCTTTATGGAAGTTGTGTTATGTGGTTTTAAATTTTGACTTAATAATTTCTTTTTTCTAAAACTAACACATGAATTTTTAGTTTTACATTAATGTCTGTTATTTTAATTTATCCTGCTTTCTTACATTTCAATCAGAAGTTTAATTACCATCATTAAAAAAATTAATACATATGAATTACACATTAAATAAAATGAAGTTATGAATTTTATTGAGAATAATTTTAGTTTTCATCAGATTGTTTTTCTTTTTTGTTTTATTCTGTTTGACAGGGTCTCACTATGTAACCATGGCTGGCCTGAAACTTGCTATGTAGACTAGGCTAGCCTCCAGTTCACAGAGACCCGCCCGTCTCTGCCTCCTGAGTGCTGTGATTACAGGCAATATGCCTAGCCCTCATCATAAATGTACATGAGGTTCTGATAGTGTTCTCTAAAAAATTATTCAACTTGTATTTGTTTTTCTTCTTTTGGTCTAAAATTTTTTCTGGGGCTGGAGATGTAGCTCAGTAGATAAGAGTGCCGCCTCAGTTGCACAGAGGCCTGGGTTCAATTTCTAGCACCACATAAAGCAGGCGTGCTAACACATCCTTGTACTCTCAGTACTCAGGTGAGAGGCACGGGGATGAGGAGCTCAGGGTCATCCTTGCCAACATAGTGAGCTTGAGGCCTGCCTGGGCTACAGAGATCCCATCTCAGGGAAAAAACCTCCTTTTCTCTCTCTGTCATTTTGTTAAAGCGACACAACACTGACTGTCACTATCACACAGGGCTGGGACCTCTCCTGCTCTGTTCTTCCTTCCCTGGTTAACAGAACAACCCCACCCCCCCCCCCCCCACCCCCATTACATTTCAGGTCAGATTGTCAAACTCCATTTAAAAAAATAAAAAATCTTACTGCTATCATCAAAGGAATTATACCAAATTCCAAAATCAATTCTCAAGTCTCATGAAAGTCCTCCGTATGGGGAAAATAGTCACCCATAGGTGCAAGTCTGTGGTGGGGCTCTATTGATGAGCTGGAAGAGAAACATGACTGTGTACTTGCACTTTGTTAGGTGTGAATGCTGCCTCAGCCTCTCCAAAGACGAAAAACAGACGTGCAGGCTGAGCGTGCCGGGATACACCTATCCGCTGAGAGGACACTGAAACCCAGTTCCTTCTGGGAGGCCGGATGTTTCCGCTTCTGTGGGACCACTTCCAGTGAGGCACTTCCGGTGTGGAAGCCTGGTCTTCCCGCTCGAAGGGAGCTCTCAGTGCTTGGAAAGGTGAGGTTGGAGACTGGCTGCGGATGGAGCTCCTAGGGCCCAAGGGAGGCCGGCCGGGCAGGCGGGAACTATTCTCTGTGGCTCACTTCGGAGTCAAGAAGCAGGAAGCTACCTCTGGTCCTCCCTGGCGGGCGCGCATGTCGCCATGAGTGACCAATCTAGTGTCCAGTGCTCGCTGGGAAATGTAGTTCCCTCCAAACTGTGAGGGGAAACCACCTGGTGGGCGTGGGACAAGCGGAGATGCTTTGGGAAGTTGGCCACACCACGTCGCCAGGGTTTCCTTTGCAGCATTCCCGCGGGTTCAGGACCTCCTGGCGTGCGCCCTGGGTGTGTCCGGTGCTGGTGTCCGCCCCTCCTTGATACTCTAGCGGAACCTGCGTGCTGGGCTGTGCTTAGGTTCCAGTTTACTAACCTCTACATTGTCATTGTATTTTAAAAGGAGTTTCCATTTCCCTACTCATTTTTGGCCTCTTACAGACTTTCTGACCTGGAACTCATGGCGGTCTCCTGCCTCAGCTTCCCGAGTGTGAGGAAAACAAGTCCGACCCACCAACTCCGCTCTTTCGTCTCTCTTTCCGTACTCAGTTTATTCCTGGTGAAGCACTAATGAAGTTTAGGACAATCTATGGGCACTGGTTGCTTTCCTCTGTTGTGGTGTTCGAATCCACTGGGAGAAAGCAAAGACTTGGACTCAACTCAAATTAGGATGAAATGAATTTATTCTTACTGTTAGCAGAAGGACTGCTGCCTTAGAGAGTGACCTGGAAGAGGGATTGGGGTGGGTTTTTAAGGCAGGCATCAGAAAGGTATGCATTACAAATATCCATGGAATCCACAGCTGGGCAGGAAAATTGTTTTACCCTATATAGTAATAAAGAGACCATTCTGCTCCTTTCCCATAGCGATAAGCAGGGTTTACAGAAGCAACAGCAACTGTTAATACCTCACAGCCCATTAGCATAGTCTTTTTTTTTTGGTTTTTCAAGACCTGGGTTTCTCTGTGTAGCCCTGGCTGTCCTGGAAATCGCTGGCCTCGAACACAGACTGCCTGCTTCTGCCTCCGAGTGCTGGGATTAAAGGCGTGCACTACCACCGCCTGGCCTATTCTGTTCTTAATCTGAAAACCACTAGGATCTCCCAGGCATTAGAGAGCAAAAGGTCAAGGGCCCATAGGGGATTCCTGGCTCCATATTAAGTTTCGTTAGTCATCACAGGGGGGCTGTGTAAATTATTACTCAGGTCAGAGCACTCCAATGACCGGGATAGAGCAGTTCATTTCTGGTTAAGCAAAAACACAGTGCCATCAGGTTAGAGCTGACTGTCACAGCCCCACACCTCCAGGAATGAAAGGACAGCCTCCATCAGGATGTCGAACTTTTTTCTTTTTAAACGTGCCAACACTAGGGGTTGGGGATTTAGCTCAGTGGTAGAGTGCTTGCCTAGCAAGCACAAGGCCCTGGGTTTGATCCTCAGCTCCACAAAAAACAAACAACAACAACAAAAAAAAAACCATGCCAACACTAATAGCCAACTCACTCAACCATGGCTTAAAATACAGAGTATGGAAACTATCAACAAAATGAGTAAACATGTACGTGTGTGTTGTTGTTTAAAAAAAAAAAAAAAAGCCAGACACAGCTGGGTGATGGTGGCGCACGCCTTTAATCCCAGCACTGGGAAGCAGAGCCAGGTGGATCTCTGTGAGTTTGAGGCCAGCCTGGTCTCCAAAACCAAGTTCCACTAAAGGTGCAAAGCTACACAGAGAAACCCTGTCTCGAAAAACCAAGGGGGGAAAAAAAGCCAGACATAATCTCAATGCTGGGGAGACAGACATTGGGGGGTTCCCTGAGGCTTGCAAACCAGCTATCCTACTCTGCTTAGCCAGTTTCAGGCCAGTGAGAAACCCTGTGCAGAAAATCAAAAAAAGGATGGTATCTGAGGTTGATCTCTGCTCTCCATATGTCATATACACGCACATTTACACACACATGAACACCATCATGCAAACAGGCACACACCATATGCATTCATGCATACACCCAAAAGTAATACTGTTACCCAGTAAAATATGTACAGCCTACCTTCTAAGCTATGGTTAAATCATTATATGTTAATGTAGTACAATACAATACAACCAATAAATAGAATAAATTAAAAGGCAAGTTACAAAAGAGTATTTTGTAATGATAAGAATAGCAGCAGTCTGCCTAAAGGAAGCTGATACATAATTCCCTTCAGGTATGAGATTTATTAGAATATAAGGGTCTCTCGGCCATGATTGGGCCTTGAGATGGAGGAAGAGTGTTGGAGATACAATGCATGCAATAGAGAGCTAAATGTGCTGCCTTTAAAGGCATCACCTTCAAAACCCAGAGAGGTCAAATTGAGAACTAAGCTGTTCAGTGGTAGTGCACACCTTTAAATCCCAGCTCTTGGGAGGCAGAGGCAGATGAATCTCTGTGAGTTTGAGACCAGCCTGGTCTATAGAGTTATATTTCCCTTTCTGCTTGCCAGTACTTTGCACACTCCCAAACTCCACCTCCCAGTGATGGCAGCTGGAGTCAAGGCTAGGAGTATCCAGAGTGATGATGTAAGTTTAGAATCTTCGGGGACTGTCAGGCAGTAGGTATGATTTGTTTCCAAATCTCACACTCTTTATGTCAGAGAAGTTGAGGTTGGGGTGAGCAGTTGCTAGATCAGAATTCCGGAAACTGCAGGAAGAATAAGAACACCTGGCTGGGGGTGGGGATCTTTAGGCTTCACTCTAGGTTCTCCCCATCTAAGGCAGAGGGGACAGGGACATTCAGGGACCTGGTATACTAAGGCTACTACTTGCCTTGATCTAGGCACTTACCAGCTTGTTCCTGAGCACCAGTCAGTTCTGGAACTACAGAGGGGGAAAGATGGAATAAAGAAAGTTCTAAGCATATTTATCGAGGGAGTCTGAATTATACTATCCCCACAAGAGAAGATAGGATTCTCCTGCTTAGGGCTCTGCATCCTAGGTTAGTTATAACCCATGGCCTCCCAGGCACCCTAGAGACTGAAGAGGTTACTTCAATGAACTAGGCAGACCCAGGGACCAAACAGAGCTGAGGGGGCCTTTTATGACCTGTCTGATGCCTCTGTTCTAGGTGTTTCCCCATCTTCTAGTTCCCCCAAAGCAACAGATAAAGAACAATTACAAAAACTCTTGGTTAGCTTATATCTCCACCACCATACTTACAAATGAAGGCTTCCATTTCAAGAGAGATCTAATTTTTCGTTTGTTGTTCTGAGAAAGGGTCTCATGTAGCTTAGGCATGCCTTGGGTTTGCTGAGGCTGAAGGTAATCCTGAGGTTCTGATCCCCCAGCTTCCACTTCTGGGTAAAGTACTATAGCATAGTCCTGTGCATTTCCACCATCCCATTTTAGGTTCATGTTGGGAATCAAACCCTGGGCCTGTAGTCTGCTAGACCAATGCCCTCCCCATTTTGCCTCATCCACAGCACTGAATGTTTCCATTTCAGAGCGCAGTGTTTCTGAAATGGAGGAAAGGGAACAGAGAGTTAGGTCAGAAAGAAGCTAGGCAGGGTCATAAAGGCTTCAGTAGGTGGGGAAGTGAACGGACAGGCTCTGGGCTGCGTGGATTCAGGGAGGAAGTGAGCAGGTGCTTCCCCTCTCTCTTCAGGCTTGCTCACCTGAGAAATACTGCATACTCTTCTCCACAAACTTTGATCTCTGATAGAGCAGGTGGATCTTTTCTCTGACATCTGGAGGAGTGACCAGTGGCTCAGAGACAGTCACCATCTTGGCCCTAGAGACAAGAGATTGTTGGCCAGAGAAGACAAGAGCAAGATGTAGCCTGAGTCCCTATGAGGTGATAGTGAGACCATCCCCACTAAATACACGCATCCCAGTTTGGGTGACACAAAGAAATCTTCCCTAGTCTCAAAGTTCTGACACTGGTCCTCAACTTCAGCTGCAGATCAGCATTTCTGGGCCACTGTTATAAAAATCACAATGAGTTTAAATAACAGCCTTCAAATTGAGTTACTCTCGCTATCAGAATTCTCTATGTCAAATTAATTATACTTCTCTGCTGTTGCTATTGAAAGAAAAAAGGGAAAAAGGAGTACCACTTCACACCTATTAGAATGGCCCCATGCCAGGGCGGTGGTGGCGCACGCCTGTAATCCCAGCACTCAGAGGCAGAGGCAGGCGGATTCTGTGAGTTCGAGGCCAGCCTGGGCTACAAAGCAAGATCCAGGAAAGGCGCAAAGCTACACAGAGAAGAAACCCTGTCTCAAACCTCCCCTCCCCACCCCCAAAAAAGAATGGCCCTTATAATGGCAGTAAAATAATAACAGGAAATTACAAGTTGACAGTGGAGAAATTAGCACTGTGGGTGGGAATGCAAAATGGTGCTTCTACCGTGGGAAATAGTATGCAGATTCCTTAAAAATTTTAAATAGATGGACATACAATGATTCTACTTGTAAGTGTAAAATCCGAGCAATTGAAAGCAGAATCTCAAGTAGCACTTGTATATCCCTGGTCATAACAACACCATTCCCAATAGCCCAAAGGTGGAAACAGTCCAAATGTCCATCAGTAAGCGACTAGATAAGGATGATGTGATGTCTGTGTACAAAGGAGTGTCACTTGGCAATTAAAAGGAGTGGAGTTCTGATTCATGCTACACCATGAACTGTGAAAACATTATATTGAATGAAAGTAAGCCGAAGGCTACAGGACAAACTTTTTATGATTCTGCTAATGTGCAGTATTTAGAACAGCCAGACTAAGAAACCGGAAAAACAGAATGGTGGTTGCCAGGCAATAAGGGACGGAGGATGAGGAATGAGTGTTTAATGGTACAGAGTTCCTGTGTGGAAGATGAAAAGGTTCTGGAGGTGGACAGTGATAGTATGTTCACAGTTAGATGAATGTATGAATATCAGTACACTGCAGACATAAAATAGCTGAAAATTTATGTTATGCATATTTTACTGGAAAAATAATTTTTAAAAAACACTAATGTCCAAGTCCCAACCCCAAGATTGAGACTTAATTGGTGTGGCTGTGGCTTAGACACCAACATTTTGTAAAGCTCCCAAGTAATGATGAGATGTAGCCTTTTCTATCTCATCTCTCTCTTCCCCTTGCCTGCTAGGCTTAGCCTACCTCCAAACTGATCCCCAAGGACTCCCTAAAAGTGCTTGAGGCCAGAGGCCAATGTCATAAAACAAGTGGCATGGGATGCAATCCATTCAAGAGGATGCAAAGAAGCATCTGTGTCAGCAGGACTGGAATAAATCCCTTCTCAGTATTCCGTTCATGTCCTACACACTCCCACCTGGCCAAGCTCCCACACAAATCCAGAAAGGTTGATCTCAGGAAGCTTAAGGAAACAGGAGTCCTCAATTACAGACCCAGGTCTTTCCTAGGACTGTCCCATCCAAATACTTCCTGCAAGACACCAAAGGGGACACCATGGGACATCTGCAATGTGTACCTGTGCAACGTGACTCCAATGTCCTAGGAGAGAAGAGAGGGAAGCTCTCAGTTACCAGTCTCTAAGAGTCTGTGATTCCCAGGCTGCAAGATGCTCTCTGGTCTTTCAAGGACTCCCAGTCATAGGGTACCGACAAATAGGAACTTTCCTCCTTTATTGTAATTCTAACCACAAGGGTAGAAACCCTGCCAGAGCCCACTGTTCAACTGCATTGCAGTTTGTTTATCTTTTCTGGGCGATGCCAGGGGCATCTCAGATGCTGAGATGTTCTGGGCTCCCAAGAGACCTTATAAAAGAGATGTGAACCCAAGAGGCATGGGTCATTGAGACCAAGTCCCGTGCCAGACCTCAACGGCCTTGCTTCCTGCCTTGAGCAGTGACAAGAGTCTGAATTTCCCACTGGGCACAACAGGTAGGGAAAGGCCGAGCACACACACACCCACCTGCATCAGCTTCCACTCTGGCTGGTCTTGCTTGGCCTCTAGTTCTCCAATAATTTCATCCAGGAGGGCAATGTCTCGGGAAATTCGGGTGTCATATGTCTCTCGGACTTTGCCAATGGTCTGGCCTAGCTCCTGTAGCCAGGTCACAAAGAGTTGCTCTTGCTGCTCCAGGAATTGGTACAGCTTCTCTAGCTGACATGAAATCCTCTGCTGCTGGGTTTCTGTTTGTTTCTGGGGAACATAGAATTGGGAGATGTATGGGTGTGGGCTGGAAGTATATATCTAGGGATACCCTCAAAACCCACCTCACAGTGATGGATGAGAGGCAGGCTTCCTCAGTGTGAAGTTTGAGTGAGAACGGCCCCCATAGGCGTGCATGTGTACCATATGTGTGCCTGGTGCCCTCAGAAGTGAAAAGAGGGCTTCAGATGCCCTGGAACTGAAGTTGGGGTGGCTGTAAGCCACCATTTAAATAAATACTGTGACTTGAGCCCGGGTCCTCTGCAAGAGCAGCCAGTGCTCCTAACTGCCGAGCCATCTCTCCAGCCCCCGTCTTCACAGCAATTTAAATGTAACCAAGATTCTCAGCCTCTTAGAGACCTGGGCTCCAGAATAAGGAGCAGTCTGTATGGAACTTTCCAGAACAGACTGAGCATAAAAGGGGCTAGCTAGCTCTTGGGAAAATCTGCTGAATATGGTGCTAGCTTCAGTGATTTCCCCTCCAAAATTTCCATGTTGAAGTCCCAGTACCTCAGAATATGATTTTATCTGGAGGTAGGACACTTGTGGATTTATTTAGTTAAGATGAGGTCATTATTTGGGGCTGTGGGGTGCACGTCTTTAATCCCAGCACCCGGGAGGCAGAGGCAGGCAGATCTCTGAGTTTGAGGTCAGCCTGGTCCATAGAGTGAGTTCCAGGACAGCCAGGGCTACACAAAGAAACCCTGACTAAAAAAACAAACAAATAATCAAAAAAGAGGTCATTATAGTAGGTTGACATCCAGGCCATCCAGGAGTATATAATGAGATCTAGTCTCAAAAAGCCAAAAAATGGGAGCTGGAGGATTTATCTCCAGGATAAAACCCCTTCCTAGAAAATACAAAGTCCTAGGTCCTATCCCTAGAACTGGGGGAAAAAATCCAAAAGTCAATACAGTTTTTATAAAATTTATAAATAAAAATTATGTTATTATTACTACTGTCATCTAAGACAGGATCTCACTATGTAGCCCTGGCTAGCCTGGAACTTGTTATGTAGATCAGGCCGGCCTCAGACTTGTGGCAGTTTTCCTACCTTTTCCTCCTGAATGCTAGGATTACAAGTGCATGTCAACACTACCAGATTTGTTGCTATGTGTGGGAGTCTAATGTAGCCCATGGGACTTGCTGTGTTAATGATGAACTTGAATTGATCCTCTGGCCTCTACCCTCCAAATGGTGAGGTCACCCGTGTGCCCCCACATCTAGTTTTTACCACACTGGGGATGGGACTTGGGGCCTCATTGGTCCTGTGTTTCCACTCTCCCGGCTGAGCTACATCTTCAGCTGCAACAATAATTCTATAAACAATACAGAGAGTTTTTGAAGTGATCTCTCTAGTTTCTCTAAGCTCTTTAGTTGTAAGAAGGAGAGAATGAGCAGCCCTTGGAGGTGGCCCTCTCCCCTGACATGGAGCTGCAAGAAGGAATGAGCTCACCTTAAACCTCCCTACCATCCCACTGAGACCACCTCTGCTGCCCTGTGAGTCAGGGCAGAGCCTCAGGGACCATTGCACATGCTCCCTCCTCTTCCCTGCAGGTGTAAAGGGGCAAGGACTGGCTGCTGGGACTCACCAGGAAGTTCTTTGTCTTCTTATCTCCCTGTTGTAGTTTGTGTTTCTCCACACATCCCCTCAGCTCCCTCAGACGCTCCAGCTGCTTCTGGATTTGCTCCTGGAGAAGAATGTGGGTTTAGATGCTTACATTTGACTCTAGCCGTTTCAGTTCTAGAGGGAAGAATCTACTTGTGGAAGCAGAGCTGGGGTGCTGCAATTGGGAGCAAGAGGAGGGTTTTGGGAAAGAAATGGTGTGAATCCATCACCAAGGGGTCCCCATGGGGGCTCTGGATCCATTCTCAAAACCAGTGACCTTGGACTTCTGAGCAATATGAATTACCAGTTCCTTCTTCGCCCTCCTAGTCTGTCTTGCGTTTTGAACATTTAGAGCCAGGAATCCTGACTAACACAGCCACATCCCAGAGAGGTTGGATGAAGAAGAACACAAGCAGAGGCATCTACGTGGGAGTGAACACCTACTTTATACTCCAGTGCAGCCTCCTCCATGGGACGCACTCGATGGCCTTGATGTTCCTGACTCAGCCTGCAGATGAGGCATATGGGCTCCCTGTGGTCCTCACAGAAGAGCAGCTGCACCTGCTTCATGTGACGTGGGCACTGTGGTAGGGGCTGGGGGCTCTGGTCTCCACAGTTCTTTCCTGCAAGTGAACGTTGGCACTGGGAGCATATGGGTGAGCATTTGCCTGGGGCCTTGGGATCCCCAGGAGCAATGGAGCAGCTGCAGAAACTTTGCACACAGGTACCAGCATGCGGGTCTCCTTTCTGGGTGTGGCAAAGAGGACATGCAGCCTTGTCCTGTGACCTTCCTGGAGACACAGCAGTGGGAAAAAAAAAATCTCAGTGACAAACCCAAGATAGTTACAAGAGAGCAGTTGTTCATAGGATGCACACATTCTCAGTTAGAGTTGGCCACTTCCCAGCATGCTCTTCTCTGACTTCCATCCAAATGAAGCTATAAACAGGCCACTGAGGCTGAGAGCTGAGGGCGAAGCTTTTCTAGGCCCTCACATTCTCCGGCATTTATTTTGTGAGACACTTGTGGCCCTTTGCTATAAAGCCTATGCTTTCCCCCTTTTGCAGATACAGATCTAGTGGCTCATTTAAAAGAAAGCAAACCATGCTGACAGCATTTGCTTTTGTATTTCAAACCACCACAGATTGCCCACAACTCAAGCAAGAGCTCTTAGGAATGGTCACTGTGTGCCTCATGGACAGGTCTTCACTCCTAGCAGAAAATCTGGCCAGAGAATATAATATGGCAAGCATTTGAAACGTGTGTGTTGGGTGAGTCCTCTGCTCCCATTCAAGAAATAAAAGCAAAGCAAGGGACTTTATAAAGCTAGGAGGAGAATCTCACAGTGAGGACATAGCAGTTATGAAAGTTCTGCTCCGAGATTATAGGCAATGTTGTTTCTGCGTCAGAAACAACAGAGACACAAGAAGAAATAGAAACACACACACAATCCATTAGCTCTTCCTTCCTCCTCCCTCCCAGCCCCAGGGATTTGCCTCACAATCAAACATCATAGTGTTCCATAAGGACCCTTTTGCGTGACAGAATAAACTGTTTGCCTACACAGCTGCCCCTCCACCTCACTCCTCACTCCAGATTCGCAGCCTCCTGTTAGCAGAAGCCATTGATCAAATTCCAGTCAAAGGGAAGTGAGCGAGAACAAATGACTTGTAGAAACCTTTAAAAACTTTCTCTACATCATGATGTCCCTTCTGTCACTCCATACTCTTGAATGGAGCCAGGGGCTTATAACCTCTGAGGCTATGAATTTCAGGGGAAAAAAAAAAAACTTGAAGCAGAAAAACAGCTCAGCAGAAGTTTAGTTGTGGTCACACAAATGACTCACGTCTGTATGAAAGAGGAACAAACTTGTGTATTATTCATCTGAGCTGGTGGTTTCTATTTCTCACAGACAACACAATCCTGATGACTAATTTCCCAGTAAGAGGGTTTGGGGTCAACATCTTTCCCACTGCTCAGAGAAAGGTGGTTAGCAGAATCTCTGCCCCAAGACTACACTGTGGAGTCACTGTGGGAAAAGAATGTTTTAACCCCCTCTTTTTATATTCTTAACCTAGCCTGTGGCTCTATCCAAAAACTTCTGAGAGCTCAGGCACCAACTGAAATCGGATGCAACCCTTTGTGCAAGATGTGAAAATGTGCATCCTCCTGGGCCTGCGTCATGTTTGCAAAGGGACCCCTGGAGGCAACCAGGTATCCCAGCAATATAAATGTGATAAGAATAAAAGGAAATTCCGGAGAGCAGGGGAGGATACCTTTACAAGCTGTCGATCCTAAGGATGCTGGGTCTTCTGGGGCTTGGGCTGGTTTTCCACACAGTGGCAAAGGCTCTTCTGGACCGCAGGACTCACAGCACGTGCTGGCTGCCATCTTCCCCGAGCTCCCAGGGATCTCTGGACTCCCAGTTCCATTTTCCTTCCAGGATGTAGTACATTTCTCCTCTCCAGTCAACGATGTTTTGGAAGGTGTGTTCCTGAATGTTTCTTCATTGGGGACCATGGAAGGTTCTGGATTCTCTGAGCCCTTTTCTAGAGCCCCAGTAGGCCCTTCATTCAGGACGGCTATTCTCAGGGAAGAAGGAGCCAAGTGTGGATTCCCATCCGTTGTCTCCTCTGGAGTCAGAAGACCTTCTGAATCTGGGGGTTCTCCTTGGCTTGAATAAGTAGTAATTTCAAGACTTTTAGGTCGCTTCTTTCCTGAAGGCAGATATGCTTCAGCTTTCTTGCAATCTCTCTTCCCTGGGACATTGCTGCAGAGTCCCTGCAGCCTTCCCGCAGAGCTGGCATTCCTGCGGAGCTGGGCACTTGCCCTGCTCTCCTTGTCCCCTGGGGACTGGGTAGTGCCCGGGTTTCTTCTATGGGGTGGTGCTGTGCCCCTGGCCCATGGCTTGGGCTGTGAGTCCATGCTTTCAGGGCCCCTTGGATCTCTCCTTTTGACTAGAGACTTCTTCTGGGACCCCTTCTCCACTTCAGCCTGGCTGGGTAGCAGGCCATCCGATCCATCACCACTCTGCCTTGTCCCATCACCTTCCGGGACATCTGGTACCTTCACACTCTTGGGCTTATTCTCTCCAGAAGACTGGACAGGACCACCAATTCTATTTTCTTCAGTTAAATGTTCTAGAAAGACAGTCAGATAAAGGCATGAAGCTATCCTACATTCAAGGCTGAGGCTGGAGGAAGGAAGAAAGAATCTCCTCAGAAGTTACTAAAAGGAAAAGCACAGAACATTCTAGACAACAGCAGCTCAATTACACAGGATCATAAAATATAAAGTAAAATAAGCCAGGCGGTGGTGGCACATGCCTTTAATCCCAGCACTTGGGAGGCAGAGCCAGGCAGAATATATATATATATGAAGCTGGCTTATTGTTATGGATGAATGTATGATTATAGATGTGAAAATTGATTTATAAAGCAAAGCAATAAAGAAGAATTAAAGCAGACCAGCTCGGTGAGTAAAGGCACTTGCCAACGAGCTTGATGACTGAATTTGACCTCCAGAACCCACAGAGGGAAAGGAGAGACATAATTCCTTCAAGTTGTCCTCTGACCTCTATATGTGTAACATGGCATGCTAACACTCACTTGTATGTATGCAGACAGACACAAATACATATATAAAATATAATTAAAAATAAAAATTAATGAAGGCGGCTGGAGAGAGAGAGGTGGCTCAGCAGTTAAGAGCACTGGGGCTCTTCTACAACCCCAGATTCAGTTCCCAGTGTCCACATGGGTGGCTCACAACCGCCAGTAATTCCAATTCTAGGGAACAGGATGCCCTCTTGAACCAGGCATGCAAGTGGCACACACACATACTTGCAGACAAAACACCCGACACATAAAATTAATTAATTAGTAGGGACTTATAGGTGAATCTTTTTCATTCATTACACAAGCTGAAGGAAATCCCAGGTCACAAAGATAAGTTTAGAAAGCACTCGAAAACAAATTGGAGTGTGTGTGGTGGTGCACACCTTCTGATTGCAGCAATCTGGACACCGGGGTAGGTGGATCGCTATGAGTTTGAGGCCAGCCTGATCTTCATAGTGAGGCCCTATCTAAAAACCAAAACCAAAAAAAGAATAAAAATAGCAAGCAACCTTGCCTGAAATTTCAGAATGTTGCTGTTTAAAAGGCTTAATTCTAAAGTCTATATAATGAAGATAATCTCTAATCAGCAACCTATGTTTAATTCGAAGAAACCTTTCATTAAAAGTAAAAACTGTTTAAATATGCTTGCAAAGTATGCTAAAGAAGAATTCTAGCCAGGCGTTGGTGGCGCACACCTGTAATCCCAGCACTCGGGAGGCAGAGGCAGGTGGATCTCTGTGAGTTCGAGGCCAGCCTGGTCTACAGAGCTAGTTCAGGACAGGCTCCAAAGCTACAGAGAAACCCTGTCTCGAAAAACAAACAAACAATCAAAACAAAACAAAACAAAAAGAAGAAGAATTCTAAACTGAAATTAGGAAGTTAATGAGATTTTCAGCCATGTTAGTATGGTTGGATTTCCAGCCCTTTCTGCTAACCTAATGTTTGTCTGGGCATGTGTATTAATTGAAAAATGGAGTAAAGAATTCTCTAGGAACAGGCATTCCAGCTCTGCCTGTCCTGATTCTGACCCACATTCAGAATATCAGTTTTTATTTTTAAAGCCTTTAGGTGCTGTGGGAGCTTCAGTCAGCAGGCGACAAAGGCCAGAGAGGGACAAGATGTGCTGGATTGGCATTGCAGTGGACAGAGGCTTCCCAGCCGTTAAGCTAGAGAGCTTGGGTGTGAGCATTGCTTCCCTTCTCCACCAGCAGCCATCGTGGCTGGGAAGCGGCTTGGCCACTTACCTGGGCCTGTGGCCTTACGAAGCTCCTCTGCTAGGAGACGCTGGTTGGTGGCCCTCAGGATCTGCAGGGTCAGCCTTACAGCGTACTTCTCCCCATAGTAGGTGAGCAGCAGGCTGGCCAGCTTAACTGGCCTGGCCATCTGCAGATGACCCCGGGGGATGCGGGAGTGGCCCTTCTCCAGGCTGGTGTTCTGTAGCTTGAACTTGAACTTTTCAAAGTCATAGGGCAGCAGCTCCTCCAGGGTGTTTAGCAGATGGTCACCAAGGGTCCTGGCCATGGTGCTGGCCAGGAGGGACTGCAGCCGGCCACGTGGCTTCTGGTGGAAGATAAAGACCTCTCTCTTGAAACTTCAGAACAAGCAAGAAACAGCTTGTGAAATAACGGACAGGGTACAGGAAACACCACAGGCTTTGGTGGGAACTGAGACTGCCGGGGAGGGCGTGTCCGGGGTCCGGCCTGCCACGTCTTTTCTTTGAACTTTCATAGGATTTCCAATGGGGAGGGATTTGCTTGGCCAGCCTATGCCCTGGTTGAACAAAAGGCAGGCTAGACTGTAGAGGGTAGGGGGTGGGATCGGGATCCAGACCTTTCAGCTGCTCTCTTGCTCTTTCTTGTTCTCAAGACCCTGGGCTGATGGAAGAGGAGAGAGGTGGCCTTGCTCAGAGTTGGCCCCTCTGGCCAACTGCTTTCTTTGGACTCTTGGGGTTTAGTTTATAGACCTTAAAGCCAGCAACAGGTGAAGGGACAGACAGCAATAAATCCCGATAAGCTTTGCCTGGGCCTGCTCAAAAAAGCAGAAGAGGCCAGAAGGACAGTGGGATGCATTTCCAGTCCGTCTATCCAGCAGCCCAAAGTCCTCATGGTGGCACTGAGGACCACCATTCTCATGCATCTGTCCCCACAGCTGACTTGGCCCTTGCTCCCTGGGCATCAGGATGTTTTTCTCTGCACCCTTTGAAATATATTTTCTAGGCACTTGCCAGGATGCTTGAGGTGCGAGATTGGAGAGGTGCAGGCATCCTTTGGTACTTGCGGTTGAACCAGGGTGAGCCTCTCAAAGTGGTTCCAAAGCCAATAGGGATGCATGGGGCGGGGGGGGGGGCGGGGGCGGGGGCGGGGGCTGAACTCTACTTCATTTTCCTGTTTCAGCCTTTATTTTTGTCCTCGGTCTTTCATTTTGAAAATTTTCAACCTACAGAAAAATGGAGAGTACAAGGCACACTTCATATCCTTTACATAGGTCCTCTAACTGCTTCTATTTTACATTTCCTGCTCCATCCTTCACTGCTTCCTTTAACCATTTGATAATAAATGAAAGGTATTATTATGTATTGTCCTAAACACCCTAGATATCTGTGATGGCTTGTCTTGGTTGTCAGAGTGGCATGCTTAGGGAAGGTAACCTCAACTGAAATACCTCTTCTATCAGATTGGCCTGTAGGCTCGTCTGTGGGGCATTTGTCTTGACTGCTAGCTGATGGAGGAATGCACAACCCATTGTGTGTGACACCATTCCTAGGCAGGTGGGTTTGGCATGTACAAGAAATGTAGCTGAATGTGAGCCTAGGAGCAAGCCAGGAAGCAGTGCCTCTCTGCCACTTCTACTTCAAGCCCTTGCCTTTATTTCCTGTCTTGGCTTCCTTTGGTCATGGACTGTAAACTGGAAGATGAAATAAACCCTTTCCTTCTTCAATTGCTTTTGGTCATGACGTTTATCCCAGCAATGGAAACCAAACTAGGACAATGCCCTAAATACTTCTAATAATGTAGTAGGGCAGGCCCATAGGGTCAAGGAAATTGGCTCAGACCAATAGCCAAGGCATGCACATAACATACTCCTTAAGAGCCAACCTGGAGTCTGCCTGAGGGCCTAGCAACAGGAGCTGTCAGAGTTCCTAGTCAATATCAGAGTTCCTGATCGTGCCCAGCCAATGAGGGACAACCACACAGACTGGGCGCTGGGAGGAGGTTGTGTAAGGTCTACCCTGTTATTGAATAAATGAGTTTGTTATTTGCTTTCAATGGACTCCCAGTATCTGTACCATTGATGCCATGCCTTCTCACTCCCTCCCCTTCCCCGAGGGAGCTGTTAGAATCCAAGCAACATAATATATTACTTTATTGTGGATGTGTTTGTGGTGTGTGTTTGTGTGTGCACATGTGTTCAGGGGCATGTGTGCAAATGTATGCATTTATAGAGGCCAGAGATTGACATTGGGTGTCTTTCTTTATTGATTTCCATCTTATGTATGTATGTATGTATGTATGTATGTATGTATGTATGTATGTATTATTTATTTATTTATTTGTTTGTTTGTTTGTTTGTTTGTTTATTTGTTTGTTTATTTATTTGAGACATGGTTTCTCACCTAAACCTGGAGCTTACCACTTCAACTAGATGGAGAGGTCTGAGAACCCTTAGGATTCTCCACCCCTCTGGTACTAGGGTTGATTATACACATGTACCATGCCTGACTTTTTACATGGGTGCTGAAGATACAAACTCAGGTCCTTACGGTTGGATGCTGAACGTCAAACCCACTGAGCAAGCCCCCCAACCAATAAGGTGCTATTTTAAGTAACTGCAATTCAACTTTTACATTAAAGAAAGGTAACATTACAATAGAACAACCAGTCCATGAAATTTCTCCATTTGACCTTTGCTTCGTTTTTATTTCATATATTGACTTTTCCCCTTTTTTTATTACTTAAGATAATTTCTTTATTGATTCTTTGGGAATTTCACATTATGCACCCCCCTAATTCTACTCACCTCCTGGTTCCCCCATGTCCTCCCCTCACCCCTGCAGCATGCTCCCAAAAGAAAATTTTAAAAAAATCAACAAAACAAAATAAAATAAAGCAACCAAACAAACACAAACAAAAACAAGAACAAACCAACCAACCAACCAAACAAACAAACAAAAAACCTCTTCATTTCTCTGTCTTTCCTGCCTCTCCAACACCTCTCATTGGTCCTGGTGGCATTGGGAGAGGTGTGTCACATAGTATACCCTTTAGTCTAATCATCTTTATGAGCAAAATGTTCATTGCAGTGAGTCACTGGTCTGGTTCAAGGTCTCATCTGGTACAACATCATAACTGGGCCCTCACTGCCGTCCTCTAGGACATCCTATGGCTACCCCCCAGTCATGGAGATCCTGCAGGTATTGCTCCACAGGACCCATCCCTTCATGAGCTCCAGCAGGTCCTAGATGAGGTAGATGTTAGGGTAGGCCAACCCAAGGCCCAGCTGTAGGCCTCAGTGGTAGCTGAGCTGGTCATTCCAGGCCACTGGGGCCACCCACTTCAAGCAAGGGGGCAGAGCCAGCTCCCCTATGTCCATGCCATCAGGGTCAGAGCTCCCTTGCCAGCTCTCTTGCTGCAGTGTCCAGTGAGAGGCAGCGCCAGCTTTCCCTGAGCCAGCAAAGGACAGAATGGCCCTCTAATTTCATCACACATGGTTCCTATGCCCCCCTGAGGTGACACAGGCCACTGACATTAACACAGACCCCAGCTGAAGCTGGACCATGGACCCAGACATTGCCCTCGGCAGCAGCTTGGGCCTGAATGACATCCTGGCATCAGTAGAAGCCCTGGCACTCAGATTAGGATGGCTCTGGTGGCAACATGGACCCTGGACACCACCAAGGCCTCAGATTGTGGCCCCAACCCCAGGCTTATGTGTGACCTTTGGTGGCAATATGGCACTTGGACTTTGGCACAGACACCAACTACAGTAGGACTTAGGCAACTACACCAACTACCCAGACATGGTCCTTGGCAGCAGTCAGGTCTGAATGTCACCATTGTCCCAGGTGACAATGTATGTCACTTAGATCAGCATGGCCCTTAGCAGCCATGTGGCCCTTAGCCACCAACCTGGCTCCAGACCTTGGGTGTCTGCATGGCCTTCAATGGTAACAGGAACCTCGGGTATCAATACAGACCTTCAGCTGCAGTTCTGGCCCAAACATTACCATGGCATTTGGTAGCAGTGCAGGCCACTCAGATCTACATAGCCCTGACTGTATCATGGCCCTTGGACACCAACATAGACTTAGGTGGTTGACCTGACCCTGGGCAACCACATGGCCCTTGGTGGCAATAGGAGCCACATATGTCTGCCCAGACCCTGACTGCTGGTCCAGCCCAGGCCACACAGATCTGTATGGCAGCAGCTACAGCCTGGCTCCCAGACTCCAACAAGGCCACAGGTTGCAGCCCAGACCACGGGCCTCTGTGTGGGCTCTAGTGGGTGCCTGGCCACAGACTTCAACACGAACCCGAGTTGCAGCTGAACCACGGACCCACACATGGGCCCTAGGCAGCAGCTCGGCCTAGTCAGCATCCTGGCTCCAAATGGAAGCACCAGCCACTCAGATCGGAATGGCTGTGGCCGCAGCATGGCCCCCAGACATCAACAAGGCCACAGGTTGTGGCCCAGACCCTGGGCTTCCATGTGGCCTTTGGTAGCAACATGGGCCATGGGCTTCTACACAGACCCTAGCTGCAGTACGACCATTGACCCAGACATGGTCCTTGGTAGCAACCTGGGTCTGGATGTTACCATGGTCCCAGGTGACAGCAAAGGCCACCCAGATGGGCAGAGCCCCAGTGACATTGTGGCCCCTGGATAGCAACATGGCCCCAGGTGGAGGCCCAGACCCCTGGAACCAACATGACCCTCAATGGCAACAGGAACCACGGACATCAACACAGACCCTGGATGCAGTAAGGAAGACTTTTTTCCATTTTAATTTGATTTTGGTGTTTTATTCATATAGACTTTATTTTAAACTTAATTGGTTAATTTGCATTGATGTACATTCATTGTACATAGTACTGGATCACATAAGAATCACTTCATACAATAATATATACTTTGAACAAACTCCTCCCATTCCATCTTCCCCGTCCCTGCCTTAGTCCCTTTGTCCCCTAGACAGTGTTTTCTCTACTTCATGTCACAACTATATACATGATTTTTAATATCTACCGAAAACTTAGGTACTATAAATGAAGGAAAGTAGGTTAGCTGTCTGAGGTTGACTTAGTTTGTTTAATATGCTCATCTCTACTTGCAGGCATTTTCTGAAAATGATATATAATTTTATTCTTCTTTATTACTAAAAAATTCAAATGTATATTATATGTATTATATTTTCTATATCCATTCTTCATTTTTAAAAGAATCATTTTCTAAATGTCACTCTAATCTTTTACATTCAGACCAATATTGAATGCTTTATAATCTAAGTATTTCAACCTGATTTTCATTTCCCAAAGTAAAACTATATATATATTTTTAAATCTGAGCCTGTGTAATGACAATGAGATTTGGAAACATTTTAAGAATAAAGTAATATTTTGTTGGGTGAGTTTGCATATATTAAGATGAGAAAGTGTGTGGGAATGAACCTTCCTACACAAGCCTTGTGTAAAGGCTGAAGTCTCTTATATGGAGGGTTCTCTGACTAAAGATGGGAGCTTTCCTTGCCCCTTCAGAGGTCAAGTCCTAACCATGGAAGACAGGCAATACCAAAGGAAGGAATTCAGTGACTTCAGAATTATTTATTTTGAGGAAAGTCATATGATGACAGAGACAGGCACAGACATTAGCGTGGGAGTTGTCCACGGCGTCTTCTGGCCTGTTTGGTTGAGGAAGGCTTTCATTTAGGACAGGTGAGCCTGAAACTTGTTAATGTAGGTGAGGTTGGTCTTGAACTCCTGGTCCTCCCTCCTTTCAAGGCTGAGATTAGTGTTTGGATGTCACAGCAGGCCTTTTGAGGTTTTGGTTTGTAGTCGGTTTTCACACAGCCCAGGTCTCCTTGAACATGCTATGCTCCTAAGCATAGCCTTGGGCTTCTGATCCTCCTGTGCCTCCTAAGTGTTGGATTTACAAGTGGGCACTGCCACTTTAGGCTTTTTGATTTTTGTTGAAGGGGTGGTTTCTTTGCTTTGAAACCTCAAAAACTGTGATAAACACCACGACCAAAAGCAACTTGGGAAAGAAAGTGTTTATCTGGTGGACACTTCCACATCATAGTCCACCATCAAAGGAACTTGAGGCAGGAACTGAAAAAGCCACAGAAAAACGCTGCTTTCTGGCTTGTTCACTCAGCCTGCTTTGTCACACACCCCAGGATCGCCTGCCCTGGGGTGACACTAGCCAACAATGAGCTGGGACCTTCCACATTGATTATTGATCAAGAAAATGCCTCCCACCACATGCTCACAGGCCAATCCAGTAGAGGCATTTTTTTTTTTTTTTTTTTTTTTTTTTTGTCATTTGAAGTTTCTCCTTCCAAATGACTCTAGTTGCGTCAAGCTGACATAAAACTAACACACCTTCCCAACAGACCCTCAACGGTTTCCATACCTTCTGCAAGCCCACTCATAAAGCACCTCTACCAATTGGCATTCTCAAAACTACAGACATTGATTTTTTTTTAAGGTCTATTGCAGAGTGTCCCTTAGTATAGACTTGTATGGCTGGTTCTTGGTGAGCAGACTGCAGGTGACATTCACTACCCTCAAGATCTCTCTCGTGTCAAAGGACATCTTTCCCTTGCAGTGATGAACTGACCTTGAGAGCACGACAGTGTCTTCTACCCAGTGGTTCTAAGAATTCATTGATGAATCGTTCCTAAATATATTACTCCAAGTGATTGGCAAAGAGTGATATTTCCATTCTTCGTATTATTTGCATATCTTGATTAGACTTCTGTTCCCATCAAAGTTTTGCTTAAAACTTGTTTTGTGGCCAGGCGGTGGTGGCACACGCCTTTGATCCCAGCACTAGGGACACAGAGCCAGGCAGATCTCTGTGAGTTCGAGGCCACCCTGGTCTACAGAGCAAGGTCTAGGACAGGCACCAAAACTACAAGGAGAAACTCTGTCTTGAAAAACCAAACCAAACCAAACAAAAACCCAAAACAACAAAATCAAAAAACAAACAAACAAAACCAAAATAATTTGTTTTGTGAAAATACTGTAAACCTTCCAACAGCACCTATTTTATTCCAGGTATACTACTTACTCTGTTTTCCTTCTCTCTCTCTCTCTCTCTCTCTCTCTCTCTCTCTCTCTCTCTCTCTCTCTCTCTCTCTCCTCCATCATTGTGTGGGAATGCAATTGTACACCTGCTTCCAGGGCACACATGTTAAGGTCAGAGGCCAGGCAAGGTCTCATCACCACTGTATATGCCAGAGTAGCTGGTCCTCCAGCTCGGGTGGATTCTCCTATCTGCGTCTTCCATCTCTCCATAAGAACTTGGAGATTACAGACACACACTCTGCTGTAGCCAGATGACAGCCCCTATGTAGAAATTCCCAGGTTATGTCAGAAGGGTATTGAGTGACGTCTCACTGGGACCAGGACCTATACTAAACTCTGGGAGGCTGCTGCTATGCACTCTGGCGCCAGGCAGCTTCCTGCCTCTGCTGGGAGAAGTGGTGTGGTTTCGTGGCATGCAGAGTGTTGCAGGTTCCTGGGATTGGTGACTCCTTGAGTCATCACGGAACATCCTTGGAGGACTAGCCACAGAACCAGGCTAACAGCGGGGATTTCCAGCTCATGTTTTGCAATCCTAACCACTTTGTTTGTGACAGAGGCAATTCTGAGTCAGAGACTTCTGAAAGGCAGTGTTTTGATGCCCCTAGGGTCTTCCTAGGTCAAGAGACTCCCAAACATTTCATTTTGGGGGGCTTCTGATGAAATGTAAAAATAGGATTAAAGCCTTGGTGATTAAGGGTTTGATTTAAAAATGACAGTGGAATGGTAATGAGTTCCTTGTTTTTAATAATGTTTTTTTATTAGTCTTTGGTAATTTTATACATGTATACAATGTATCTTGATCATAACCATCTCCTCCTACTGACTCAAGATACTCCCCCAATACATCACCCTCCCATATATCAGGGCTTTTTTTTTTTTTTTTTTTAACTTACTGAGCCCTGTGAGTGATACCTGCTGGAATGTTGACTAAGCTTGTTGGCTTGATCTGGTTGGTGCAGGTGACCACAGCTTCAGTGAGGTCATGAATGCAATGGGCACGTCATGACCAGAAGACAGTGTTTTGCGGCACTCCTCCTCACCCTCCAGCTCTATTCTTTCCTCCTCTCTCCGAGGGTGCTCCCTGAGCTGTTGGAGTGGATATAGACGCCCTGTTTAGGGCAAAGCAAAATCTTTTTGGACTTCCTGAAACCAGATGTGTGCTCTTATTTGGTGTCAGCAATAAATCTGAACCTAACTCGGGCCCTTAAAGGATCCACCTTGTCTCTCAGTCCCCAGTAATGCACAGATCAGATGCCTCGGGCCTTGCTCACTGCACTCCTACTCATCAGATGTTTCCTAGTTTGGAATGCAGAGGCTCAAACCCGGGCCTTATGGATGCCCCAGCCAGCGGGGTTTCAACAGGGACGACCCACCTGTGGGAGCGAATGAAAGAGCAGGGGACACAAGAGACTGACAGCAAGACAGTATTCTGATCAAGCCGCCAAACTTTATTTTCCTCCGCATGGCTTATATAGCATAAGAGGGGAAGGGGGAGGAAGGAGGGAAGGGGAAGGGACGTGGAAGGCGTGCAGAATGTGGGAGACGTGCAGGTCGTGCAACTGCAAGAAGTCTGCTAAGGTGACTGGTCAGGGGCCATTTGTTCTGTTGCTAGGCTACCTGACCATGGAATGCTCTTCTCTTTGGGGGCCTCCAGTTAGTAAACAGGTGTTACTGCTCTGGGGGAGGGTGGTGGGCTTATGACTTGTTCTCTGGCTTAGCTAGTACTTTCCATGGTTCATGTTTGGTTCCTGAAATCTTGGTCCCTAACAATGCCTATGAAGGAAGAACACTCACTGAGATAGGTCTCCAGTCCTGTTTTTGGATAAAAAAAAAATACAATTTTGTATTACTTTTACAGTAAGAAAAAGATAGTCTTTTGAACTATTTTATTTATGCATGTGTATTTGCTTGTAAGTGTGCATATCCTGTGTGTTGGGGTGCTCAAAGAGAGACCAGAAGAGGTGGTCAGACCCCCTAGAGCTTGAGTTACAGGTGGCTGTGAATTACCCCCTGTAAAGTGCTGGGAATCAAACTTGGTTCCTCTGGAAGACCTGCGAATGTTTTTAACTGCTGGGTCATCTCTCCAGCTCCAAAGATAATCTTTAAGTCATTTGTAATTAGCTGATCCTCTAAAGGAATATCTAGTCTGTCCTCCAAAACATCAAGATAAAGGATGGTATTTCAATATATCTGTTATTGAGTCAACAGAAGGGAAGCCTGGGAAGGTCATGGAAGATTTCTTATGTTGATCTGGAGCCGAAAACAAATGGGTCTCATTGTGAGTCAGACTTTCCTCTCCTCCCACAGTATTTCTATCCTTTTATTTCTGTTTTAGAGCAGGATCCTAAAGTAGTCCAGGCCGGCCTTGAACTCACTAAGTAGCCAAAATAAACTTCTGATTTTTCTATCTTCTCCTCCCTCATGTGAGGATTACAGGGGTGTGCTGTAATGTCTGTTTGTCCACAGTATATTTAATTTAAGGGACAAATCTGAGACATCAAGATGGTAATCATTCAAGTTTGAAATGAGATTCCAGGTTTTGCTTGGTTGCTCTGTTGTGCCCAGAATCTGGACCCTCAAAGACCACCAAGAGACCAAATCCAATGCAAAAGCAAAGAGTCTTTTTATTGTGAGTTAACTCGGGCCTCTCCATCTGTCTGATGCAGCAGCAGAGCAGAGGAGACCCAGAGTAGTGATGGGGTAGGGTTTTTATAGGGGGTAAAGCAAGGCTGGGTCTTGGGGGTCTACAAACTACATAGGAACAGACTCAGGATTAATTTATGTGAATGGCAATCATGTTAGTAAGATTTAATTGGCTGGAGTTGGCCAGGGGTACAGTTATCCATTTGGGGGCAGGCTTGGACAAGTCCCAGGCTTTGTCCTTGAGCTGCTGTGGAGTCTGGCTGACCTAGCTTGTACTGACTGTGGAGGTTGGCTCAGGAGCCCAGGCTTGGTGCGTCCTATCTGCCTGTCCCTACTGACAGGGGCATCAGTGATTGTCTGTTGTTCATGGCCCTCCCAAAAACTGCTTTCTTGGTCTCAGGAAACTGAAATTGAGGCCTGATCTCTGAGAGAAGACTGAGCAGCCTGTTATGGAGTCTGCTTGTTCCTCACAGCTCAGCAGCCTCTTCCAGGGTAAGAAATCTGGTAAATGTTCTATGATCATTAATATTTTGTCCACCAGCTGGATATCAACCCCAAATCCAGTTCTCAACTTTAGCAGTGAGATTGTGCTTTCTAGAGTACTTTATAAATAAAAATTTATATGATGTGTGTGTGTGTGTGTGTGTGTGTGTGTGTGTGTGTGTGTGTGTGTGTGTGTGATTTTTCAAGACAAAGTTTCTCTGTGTAACAGTCCTGGCTGTTTTGGCATCTGCTTTGTAGACCAGGCTGGCTTTGAACTTAGAGAGATCTGCCTGCCTCTGCCTCCTGAGTGCTGGGATTAAAGGCCTGTGCTGGGCCAGTTAATGATATATTAGGAAGCCTAATACAAATGTATCTGTGACAAATAAGATTTGTCAAAAGTCGCAACATACTTTGATATAGCCAAACAGCTGTATCAAAATGACCAAAACTGGGGCTGGAGTGATGTCTCAGTATTTACTGTTCTATAGGTGGTGAGAGCTGGAAGAGTGGAGCCTAAAAATGAGCTGGACTAAAGTCTCCTGCCAACTTTATTCAGAGCATCAGACAATTTTACCCTGAGGGTTAAGAAGAGCCACAGGAGTGTACAATCGCAAGGACAAGTCACCCATGATGGGCAAAGTCAAACATAGCAAAACATGTTTTTCCATAGAGGCAAATAACAGTAGCCAGTTGTAACACATAATCTGAAGTCAACACCTATCAGCTTCACCTGGGAGGGGTACGAAAGCATAATCCAAGAACGGTTCAGTGTTTCGGAAGAAACTGAAGTCATGAGACTCTTGTCTTGGTTTCTTGGAGTTTTCTCACAAGCACTCAGAAAACTCAGGACTCCATTCTTGGACCCTGTTCCAGTATCTCAGCAGTTCTTTCAAAGGACCTACATTTGGTTTGCAGCAGCAATGTTGGGCAGCTTCTAATGCCTGTAGCTCCAGCTCCAAGAGAGATCGTGCTCTCTTCTGGCCTCTTCGGGTATTGTAGCACATACACACATACACTCAAATAAAAATCTTCTCTTTAAATGACCAAAACAAAACAATGGCTTGACTGTCTGGACTAGATGATGGGCATAGGTGTGGATCTGCAGTCAGGAGGGAATACAGGCTGCCAATAACACACCTACAATTCACTCTGACAGAACCTGACATGTATTAGTTTATACGTATGTTTTTCCTTTAATTACCACCCAACTCTGTGAGGAAGACACTTTGTTCTTTTTCTTTTCTTTCTTATATTTATTTGTTTATTCTTGTAGTGTAGGGATCAGATAAAGAGCCATACAGTAGTACTAAATACTCTACCACTGAGCTAGATCCTCAGCTTTTGGTGGCTTTTGTTTTGTTTTGGGGATTGTTTGTTGGCTCTGTGTGTGTGTGTGTGTTGTTTTGCTTTCTCCTTTGCAACAAGGTCTCATTTAGTCCAGGCTACCTCAAACTTGCTAAGTAGTTAGCATGACCTTGAATTTCTGATCCTCCTGCCTTTACCTCCCAAATACTGTAATGACAGGTACAAGGCACCACACCTGGTTTTCCTTGTTTTTTTGTTTTGTTTTGTTTTTTTATAGATGAGGAAATCTTGGTTTAGAGGTAAGATGACAGATATGTTTGTGGGACCAAAACACAGTTTGCTCAGTTTTAGCACTGAAAGTTTCCAAATAAGATATTCTTAGAATGCCTTCCATTCTGAGAAAACTTTAGAAGAGTTATTTGACTTGCTGAAAACTTACCAAGGAAGGAACATCCTAAGACCACACATTTAAGTCATAGTTACTGAGAACTTGGCACATGCTGAGTACCATTCTAGGTACTGTGGGTACAGATTTAAATGAAGTAGAACTCCTCACAGAGTTCACATTGTTATAGAAAAATGTGGACAGACAATAAACAAAAACACTTGCATGGCCAGGATAAGGAAGTTCACCAAATCACAACAGAATAAAAGGCTCTGTGAGTGCAGTGGACTGCGTTGGTATTTTGGGCAAGTGTTCTGCAAACATTGAGCTATATCCCTAGCAAGGTATAGTAGAGCAAGGCCTTTGTGCTTCAACTAAGACCCACAGAAAGTGAAGGGAAGAGGAGGAGAAGAAGGCTTTGCCTACTTCCAGTGAGTGTAAAGACACTAGGGGCGCTATGCTTAGTGTCTGAGGAAGAACAGTGTAGCTCGTGCATCAGAGGGAACGTGGAGGTGACAGAGGGAGCCAACAGCTGGATATGGTGGTGCTCATATTAATCACTGAAGCTGAGTCTGGAGGATCACCAGGAAAGTCAAGGACAGCCTTGGTTACATAGTAAATTCAGGATAGCCTCAGAAGCACTGTAACATCTTGTTTCCCCAAACAAAAGAGCAAAAGGGAACTTGGTGCCAGATCAAATAGGGCTTCTAGATCTCAGTAAGAATTTCATTATCTCCTGAGACGAGGGGAGACTGCAGAGTCTGAGCAGGGACAGGGGCTGACTTTTTGTTTTGTTTTGTTTATGATATTGTTAAAGGTAGCTCACCAGAGATGACCATTCAGACACAATTTATAGTGAATTGAAAATCTTGGTTACAGCCAGCTTGGACTATACACAAGTATTTGGGGGACCTTGCTGTAGCCCTAAATAGCCAGGTTTGTTTGCTTGTTTGTTTGTTTGTTTGTTTGTTTCTTTCTTTCTTTCTTTCTTTCTTACTTTTTAAGGTTTTTTCAAGACAAGCTTTCTCTGTGTAGCCCTGGCTGTCCTGGAACTCGCACTGTAGCCCAGGCTGGCCTCAAACTCACAGAGATCTGCCTACCTCTGCCTCCTGAGTGCTGGGATTAAAGGTGTGTGCCACCACTGCCTGGCTGAATATCCAGATTTTTTAAGGAAGAAACCACATTATGGCATCTCACTCATCAGTGGGTGGGTGGGTGGGTGGGGGTGTTCTAGTAAGCAAGCAGTTTGACGGAAGCTCAGATAAGCAGTTAGCTAGAGGGGGAGGTTTGCATAAGCAGGCAGTTCAACAGAAGCTAAGATAAATTAGCTAGGACAGCCTGATCTTGGGTTCCTTGAATAGAACTGGGTAGTTTTCCATGGGATTCTCCATCAGGGAGATCAAGTTCTAGTTAAATCTGAAACGGCCTCCACAAGAACACCAGCTGGAGGAACCTCTGCACTGTCTTGCCCTGTCACAATGTAGAAACTCGTGTAGCCCAAAGTGGCCTCTAACTGTCTATGCAGCTGAAGGTGGCCTCAAATGCTTGATCCTCTTATAACTGGCCTGGTAGAAATGAAAATATTCTAAAGAAACACAAACCACGAAGGCCCATTTTTCTTGATCCCAGCACGACTTAAGCTGGCAGCTCTGTAAAAGAACAACTAAGAACCATAAAGAAAAAAAAAAGACAGACAGAAGACAAGGAACAGAACTAATGGTCTCATAATGGCTACATTCAGGCTCACAGATTTTAAGGTATCTTCAAAAAGGGTTAGATGAGTTTCAGGAAGCCAATAAATGTTGCACAGAGCCATTCCTGAAAAGTAGGTACTACACCAGCTTGAAGAGGGTTGCAAAAAATGAAAATGCTTAGCTGGTATGCTACTGTTAACAAAAGAAGGTCAGTGACCTTCAGAGTTATCCTTAATCTCCAAGGTGTCTGGGTGACACGTTCTCAAACATACTTGAAAGAGCAGTTACCATACATTACCTTCTGAAGAATCCAACCGCATGGCTACAGTTCCTAGGCTTATGTTAATTCTTGCCAAGGCTGGCTGTATTGGGCTCTCAATCCCCATTGGCATCAGAAGAGGAGAGTTTTTCATGAAGGCCCAATTACGTCTCTGCCATGCTGGGATTCGGCAGCAGCCACAGGGCGCACACAGCACTCAGGAACCCAAAGAGGAACCTCATTGTCCTGAGGAAAGACACAAACAGAACCCCGGGCCCACACCAACACCGGATCGGGTTCCCCTCCAAGTGCCAGTAGAAAGATCCTTCCATCGCACCAGAGGGTGATTTGCAACAGGAGCCCTCCAGTGCTTATCTGCAGCGGATACTCCAGCAGAATCCACTGATAAGAAATTTTAAATATAATGTGGAGAGAAGAAATGAGTCCCTAGCTCCCCCCTTTTTACTTTAGCAATATATGATTTAAGGTACGACGGCAGTGTTCTACTATAGCCTGTCCTTGAGGATTATAAGGAAGGCCAGTCTTATTAACAATAGAAAAATCTTGGCAGAATTTTGAAAATCCTGTACTACTGTAGGCAGGACCATTATCAGTCTTTATGAATTTTGTCACTCCCATATAAGCAAAGGCATGAAGACAATGATTCTTCACATCCTTAACCTTTCCCCTTAATGGGCAGAGGCAAAACTTAGAGAGGAATATGTATTGATAGACAGATGGACATATTGTAATTTTCCAAAGGAAGGTACATGTGTGACGTCCATCTGCCACACATGATTAGGTAAAATTCCTCGGGGATTAACTCTCAAATGAGGAATAGGTAAAAATTCAGCACAAAGAGGACATGAGTTAACTGTCTGGATGGCTTGTTCCCAGGTTATGCCTGTTTGATGATGAAGAGATTCAGCATTAAGATGATAATGTTGATGCAACTGAGTAGCCTTTTCCAAGGCAGAACAAATTAATGTGACAGCCATACAAGTAATGGCATCTGCCCTCTGATTACCTTCCCTTAGAGGTCCAGGCAATTGGGTATGAACTCTAATATGGTCCACATAAAGGTTATGTGAGCGGGACCATATGAGTCCTTGCACTTGAAACAAATATTCATGAATGGGAGAAATGGATGGCATGCAGGCTGTTTTCTCCAAAGGTGTAATTGTGTGTGCCACATATTGGCTATCAGTATAAATATTTACACACTCATCAGAAAACATCTGTAAAGCAAGCAACAGTGCCTGTACTTCCGCCATCTGGGCGGAAGTGCCTTGGACTTTCATTCTTTACACTATGTTACCAGAAACTACCACAGCAAAACCACGTGATGTGCCATCAGTAAACACCACATGGGCCTGAGGAATAGGAGCCATCTGTACTATCTTGGGAAATACGACAGGATGCAGTTTAAAAAATTGACACACATCATTGGAGGGGTAGTGAGTATCAAACCGACCCTGCATGGAGTATGTCAGTATGGCCCAATCATTATCGTTAGCTTGCAATCATGCTATTTGAGACTGGATGTATGGGGTCACTACAATATCTGGCTCCTTACCAAAAGTTTGAACACTGATCTTTATTCCCTTAAATATAATCTGAGGATAAAGAGTAATGATTTTCACTGGAGAAGCTGGGGAATGTACCCATAGAATAGGACCTGTTTGCCAAAACACTCCAGTAGGTGAATGGGAAAAACAAAATATCAAATACAACAAGGGAGAAGAAAGATCTATATACTGCATGTGAGCCTGCTCCAGGGCCTCTTGCACTCGCTGTAGGGCCGTAAGCCCTTTAGCTGTTAATTCATGGGGAGATAAAGGGTCAGGGTCGCCCTTTAAGACAAGGGGCGAAGCTGACCTGTTGGAATCTTCAAAGTGGACCGAAGCCATTGAATATCTCCCAGAAAGGTTTGGAAATCATTAAGTGTGCATAGCTGATCTGTACGCAGAGTAATCTTTTGTGGATGTATGCCTGTGCGTAACAATTCATGACCTAAGTAATGACAGGGAAAAGATACCTGTACCTTTTCTAGGGCTATTTGTAAATTAGCCAGGCTAAGAACCTCTTGTAATTTAGAAAAGACATCAAAAACAAGTTTTTTTTTTAATCTTTGGCAGCCAATAAATTATCCATATAAGTCAATCACAATTAAATGCCAATGTTTAGGAATTGCCACAGGGGCAGGCAAGCCAGGCTGTGTTGCTCCCATGCGAAGCATGGTTTTATTTACAGCTCTAAGATCCTGTAACAGCCTCCATTTTCCTGACTTCTTGTAGAGGCCAGTTGGGATCTCAGGATTCTTGTGAAATTTTAGATATATCCAGCACCAGAATCCAATAATCTTTCAATCTCAATCCCATATAATTTTATTTTTAATTTAGGCTGTTTGTCATTGATAATTGTTTGTCAAAACACCTTTTCTCCTGTACTTCCAAAGCCTCCAGTTCTACATATAGGCACCATTTTGCATCTAAAATATGAAAGTAATAATAATTGAGCAATTCTATCACCAGCTTCTATTTCTATGGTCCCTTTTTCATATGCCAATTATAAAAGCATTAAATACAATCTCTATAGGATTTGAAGAAGTAACTTTAGGCAATACTCTTGAGTATGTTTATAAAATCTTAAGAGGATTCTTCTTTATATATTTCCAAGTAACACATTAATGTAAATCGCCAATTATTAACAGTGTGGACCAAACAATTTACCTGCATTTTATTTACTGGAAAAATAATTTTGTAACCTCTTTTTCAGTAAGAGATTATTTTTATTGGTTTATCTTAGCAACATTATTTAAAAAGCTAACAACCCAATCCATTTCAGGTGTTATATTTCTATAGCATTAAACCAAGAATTTCTAGAAAGCAACTTAAAGAGCAGAGCCAAGTTTTCAGTAATGATCAACAGATAAGAGCATACCTAATATATAGTTTAAAATTTTGAATCCTGTTCCTTTAGCTTATCTACCATGAGAATCAACCATTCATCCAAACATTTATTAAGACAATCAAAAGAACATAACATCCTTTACGCAATGAATGATTAATATTTCTGAAAATTCAGACTGCATTGACTTAGCATTCTATGTCCTGACTGAAACCTTTTTCACCAGAAGTTGTTGGACCTATTTAAACGTTTAGCACCTGTCCCTCTCCAGGCCTCTGCTCGCTTGGCATGGGCTTTGGCTTTGGTTCCGCTGGGTACATGGGCTCTAGTGTCAGCCTCCATTTGGCTGCGCTCCATTGCAGCTCCACCTCCCATGATGCGTACCTGCCTGCCTGCCTGGCCATCTCACAAGCCATCACAAGCGCCTTTGTCTGCCACACACACATGCACTCCCATTTAAACTTCCTCTTACTCCCATGAAGGGACTATCTATAATGAGTTATTCCCATTGTAAGGGAAAAAACAAAAACATTTCCCACTAAGGAATCCTAAATATTGAATTATTCCTACTCGGAGGGAAAAATAGACAACAAAACTTGAACCTCTGGGCTTGCTTGCTTGTTCAGCCAGCAGCAGTGAGGCCTACCTGCTGACTCTTTGTAATTCAGATGCTGCTGCTCTGCGCTGGCAAGTGGAAAGAGCTCGGAGCTCTAGCTATCCTGAAACTTCTACATCGGAAAGAGCCCTTTCTTCCTCCATCACCACTGGGAAGAGGCTTTTCTCTTTCCTTCATCCTTCCTCTACAGGGCCCAGAATCTTTAGGCTTAGTTTCAAAAAAATTTTCCCCTTTTTACCGGGAAAATCCTTTTTACTTGATTAAAATTTTCTCCCTTTTCTAACAGGAAATTTCCTTTCCTTCCCTCTTCTCCATTGGGAAGATTTCCTTTTTTATTTTAAATCTTTAGCTGTCTTGCCCTTTCTTAACTTTGGTGCCTTCAGCAGTCCAATTAACTGTGAGCTACCTGCACCCATTTCAATTCACCCTTCTCTTCTCTTTTTTCTTTAAATTGCTGGCGCCAGACTTACCCGGGTGTCCATCAGCTCTTCCCTTCTTTCTCGGATCTCGGTGGGACCTCCATTTGTTGCGGTAGCACCCATGATACCACTACCCGTTTTACCATGTCCGAGTGAGGGGCTGTGGATCAAAACACAGAGACAAAAGACAGCGGATCATACATGCCAACGGATGCTGAATGCTGTTTATTGAAGAAGGGAGGAAACCTTAAAAACAGGCTTACAGCACAATGGAAGAACCCCTGGAGGGCAGAAGTTCACTACTGAATGTTCTATATTCTTGCACCTAAACTGCTTACACCAAATGCAGGAAACACAAACAAAGAACCTCCAGTGAGCATTCAGGAGAGTGGAGGCCAGCAGGGAATCAACATAGGGAGGACATCTGGTCAAGGTCAGCAAGCAGAGCTGCAGTTACCCAACTTGGGAGTTCCAGGGCCCTACAGGTAAGAACTTGAGAGGAACAAACTGAGAAGAGGAAGAACTAGATTGAAGGGCTAGAAGAGAGAACTAGAGGAACGAGATGGAAGATGAAGAAGAGCCAGATGGGGAAGTACTAGCTGGGTAAGAACAAGCTTGAAGTCCGGTCTATCCTGTGTGTGTGGAGAATACAGCGTAAGCTGTGGGCCTCCCAGGCTGTTGGGGGAGGGGAGTGAACAGCCACGTGCTGAGAAAGAAGCAGCTGGTGTTTCCAGCTTTCATTTACACATTGTAACAAACAGAAGAAGGAGACATTTACACAATTTAGGATGGGAAAGCAGTCAGGAACAGAGAAAATAGATCTAATGTAGGAAGAATCCCAGCGTGGCCAGGGCAAACACTGGAGCCTGGTGAGCAAAGTTAAGGTGGGTGCTACCAGGAGAAAACAGCAGGATCAGCGGAGTTAGTGCATGGGGGAAACGGGGGAATGACTGAGAGAAAGGTCTTCTTAGGGTGAAGGCATGGGGAAGCTGGCTGGCAGGCTAGCAGGGAAGGAAGGGAGGGGGGAGGGAGGTGGTGGGAGATGCAGAGAAACAAAGATCAAGGAAGGGGTCAGAAGGCAAAGCTGGTAACCCTGGATGGGGGAGCTCAAACCATTGTTTGTTGTGAGACATCCCCAATTTGGATAAACTTTGTAGGAGACACCCCAAGGTGTCTGGAGATTGAACTTGGACCCACAAGTAACCATTCACAAGCCTTTAGCCAGAGACCGAAGGCTACAGGACAGTGTCCAGCTCTATAAACCTATGGCCTGGAGCAGTGTGCAGGATTGTCTCTGTGAAGAATATCTCCTGAAGAATCCCAAAGGACAGGGCTTGTCCCTGCTCCAGGAATAGGCCAGAGTTTTCTGGTGCTACAGCAGCCTTGGCATGGAATCTCGAAGTCTGGCCCAGAAGGAGTTAAAGACCTGGGAGGGATCCTGGCTACCTTTTAGGCTTTTGGTTTGCAGTGGGTGACTTACCACTTACAGAGCCAACTTCTGTCCAGTGTGGTGGAGGCAGGGTGGAAGGGAGAGTCAGAGTGGCTTCCCACCGCCATGTAGTCTTGGGAAAGACTCAGTTCTTCCCAAGTTTCAGCACCAGATGATAAGTATTTTTATTGAATATCCACCCCACACACACACACACCACCACCACCACCACCCCCGTACCTGCCCAGTGGAGTTTTCTTTCCAGAGTCTGGGGAAGACACCATAAGTGGCTGGGATCTAATCTAATATAAAATGAATCTATGCACACCGAGCTCTTTCAGTCCATTCACTTTATTCTTCTAAATCAAGTCTACAAGTGCTGTGGGGGTCCTGGCTTATATACACTTACAAGCAGGAATTCTTTGGCAATGCAATGTGAGGCTTGAAGTTTTCAGGGTCTCGGAGAGAGGTGATAAGATCCTCACATAGAGCTGTAATTGTCAGCTTTCATTTACAACCCAAACTGGGAGTGACGAAGGGAAGTTCTCTGGTAGGGTCAACTAAGGGCTGAAATTGATTAGGGGATCTAAAAAGAAATTTATGTGCTCAGACTATACTCTTAGAAGTGGCCAGATAGTATGTTAGGGGTCTGCATGCACTGTTAAGCCATGAGTAAATTAGATGGCCTGTTCTTCCTTTGACACCACTACTGTCTCAGCTTTCCCAGTGGCACCATTTTCTGGCAGGACAGGGGAAGTGTTCTTGGTTGCTAGGCAACATGTAGCATTTGGTCCATAAACGCACTTTCACCCTGAGTCAGTTGCTAAGGGAGACCTTTAGCGCTCAGGATAACCCCTGGGCTGCGGGTAAAGGAAGAGGATTTAAGCTTAATTTGCACAAGAAGCAACGCTTGGCACCAGCATCCACCTGCCCAGCCTTGGTAGTTGTCTCACTGGGTCAGTGGAAATGTTTACCTATCTCAGTAACTAGCAAAGGGCTGATCACCATCCTGGTAACTGCAAATGGTAAATCACTTAAATTAGGGTCTTGTGTTAATAAACTGGGGTGAAGGTAAGGAGTTAAGGAGTTAAGGTTAGTGAGGTTAGCTTCTCTTATCTGTAGGTGAGCTCAGGGCATGCTAGTGCTCATCTATGGGCAGTCTGTCCTTGGATGTTTGAGAAGTCTCTCAGATGAAATGCTTTTGTCCAGAGATGGCCCTGGCCAGATGTCTGCTAATGAAGATAGTTACAGGAAAGCAGACTCTAAGTCTATGCTTAGAGAATAAGAACAAAGGCCTGACTATGGGAAGGGGTCTTGACTGTGTGACTGTTTTCATACACAGCTGGGGATGTTTTCCACATACCCCAATTGTATAGGGGAAGTTGTGCCCAGTGAATGATCAACCACACTGTCAGAAGTTGTTGGGAAAAGAATCAAATGAGAAAGCTACAATAGCACATAAGAGATTCACTATAGGAAACAGTTAACACATTCAAAAGCCAGTGTCCCCAAGACTCCTTGAGTTTTGGCTTCCCTCTGGCAGAGTCCCTGGCTATTTAGCCTTGTCAGTGCCATCTGAATTCCTACTTCATATTTCTGCAGCTCACAGCATATTTTTAAGCCCTGCTTGTGGGTTTCTCTGCTGATACAATAAGCCAAATTAGTAAGACCAGGTTTAATGAGCAAAGCATTCACAGATGATTTTGTGGAAAGGAGAAATCACACCCTGCTCCCAAGGAGGGGGTCTTAAATACCCTGTAGGTGCAGTCTTGAGCAGCTCCAGGGGAGGAGCCGCTGCTTGGTGGGCTTTCTGAGGTGCAGAGTTTGGAGAGGGAGGAAGGGGTTGAGGCAGAGTTCCCAGGTAACACTCCCCATGAATCCATGGGGGACTTTTTAATTCAAACCACCACACCATGTACACTGCTGTGGGATCTCTTTCTGTATGCTGTGAATATGTGTTGCTATGATTGGTTAATAAAGAAGCTGCTCTGGCCTATGGTAAGTCAGGATATAGCTAGGTAAGGAATCCAAGAGAGAGACAGGAAGAAGAAAGGCAGAGGCAGAGGAGATGCCATCCTGCTGTCCAGGGAGTAGCATGTAATAGCACACAGGTAAAGCCACAGAACATGTGGCAACATATAGATTAATAGAAATGGCCTTAGTTTAGTTATAAGAGCTATCTGGCAAGAAGCTTGAGCCATAGGCCATGGCCATGAGTTTATAAATAATATTAAGCCTCTGAGTAATTATTTTACAAGTGGCTGCTGGACTGTGAGGCCGGGCGGGACCAGCCAAAACTTTCAACTACAGTACACAGATAAATGAACAGATAAATTCAAGATGAATTGGAATAAAGCAAAGTTATCAAGAGATATGAGATACTACCCTCATCAGATTTACACACATGCACATTTACATGCACATGTGTATACACACACACACACACAGAAACACATACACACAGGAGTACAGGGGAAAAAAGGAGAGAGGGAAATACAGATAGATGCCCATAAGACCATATGCTGAGTCCTGTATGGCTCCAGAGATGACTTGGCTAGGGAGGCGATGGAATGAAGAAAAGACACAGGGACGCTGGGGTCAGGTGGAATGAGCTCTCTGATGGAGGAGCTGAAGCAGCCTGGACGTCCGATGTGTTTATTATATACATTTGGACAGGGAGGTGGGGTTATTGCATCCAGCCAAACAAGGAAGCTGGGTCATTAAATACAGATAAACATGGCGGTAGGGTTATTTATATAGCTGAACAAGGAGGCAAATTGGCTAATCTTAGTCTCTGTAGGGATGCTGTCTTTAAACATCTCGTGTGGGGTGGAGGAAGCTATAGTAGATTTTCTACACACTGTCAACGTTCGCATTTGGATCTCGGGATGCCTTTACTACTCCCATTAGTCTGAGGCACTGGGATCCCTGACACGGCCACGTCAAGCAATATACATTCACTCCCTATAAATATGACAATAGTTTTCTTGGCCTTGCACCACGACCCTCTTTGAAACTCCTGTGCCATGAAAGCAAAGTGGAGAAAGAAGTGACTGTGAAGGGTGAAGCAAAAGAGGAGACAGACAGACAGACAGACCAAACTGGCTTGTGCGTCTATGAGCTACAGGAGAAGAAAGAAGGAGGGCTTCCTGCTCAAAGAGCTGAGTAAGAAATGATGGGCTGGAGAGGTGGCTCACAGGTGAAGAGCACCAGCTGCTCTTCCAGAGGTCCTGAGTTCAATTCCCAGCAACCACATGGTGGCTCACAACCATCTGTAATAAGGTCTGGTGCCCTCTTCTGGTCATACATGCTGTATACATAATAAATAAATACATCTTAAAAAAAGAAAAGAAAAGAAAGAAAGAAAGAAAGAAAAAAGAAATGATGGTGTTGGCCCAAACTGTTGGACAGCATGCTACTGACAGCACGGGCTGTCTCAGTGGCTCTGGAAGGTCCAGCACTGCGTGATTACTGATGCCACCTCTGGGAGACCTGCTGAGCTGATATCCCAAACAGACCAATTGCTACTGCATTCAGGACTATTCTGTTCTCAGTTGTGTCCAGGTGTAACGTGGACAATAACATCTCTTTTAATCTTTCGTATGAAGAATTGAAAAAAAAGACAATATGCATCCAAGACATGGGTGTATCTCGTGAGAATTGTACAGTGTTTTGACAAGAGCTATATGTGATTTTGTGATTTTCTAAGTTATATTGCTCAAAGGATATAATTTACAGTAGTATTTAAAGATTAAGCAAAGCTTTAAAAATAACTATAAAATGTATGATGCTATATATTTCTTTTTAGACAAGATCTTACATAGCTCAGGCTGAATGTCTGATTCCCTGATTCAGGTTCCTGAGTATAGGCATGTGCTACCACAGCCACCTTCTGTAAATATTTTAGTTTTATTTTTATCAGTTGTGTTAAATTTCCTGACTTCCAGCCAGATCCTGATGTGAGAACTTCTCCGCTTCTTATGGCTCCTCCATTTCCCATATTTTGGTCCTGACTCAAGCCCACACTGTGTGCAAAGCATTGCTCTGTGAATCGTGTATCGACTAGTACTATTGTTTAATCTTCACCCATGCCAGCCGGTGGTACAATATTACTCCAGAACAGGAGAGAAAATGGATGTTTATTATCTTAGTGAGAGTAGATAAATTGTCTGAGATCACATAGTAAATGCTAGGAAGAAAAGGACTATAGAATCTATAGTCCCTTGAAATGGAAATACCTAAAATATGAAAATGATAATAGGAGGTCACTTGACTTCACATGTCTTTCTTTAAAAAAAAAAAAATTATTTTTTGTGTGTTTGAATGTTTTTGTAAGACCAGGATTGACTGAGGCAGTGCAGAAATAAAGAAAGGGAGACCAGCCACTCGGAAGTAGAATGGGTTTGGGAGTTTTATAGGGCGGGAAAAGGAACTTTGAGGATGGAAGATTGCATCTGCAGGTCAGTTTGCCCGCAGTCTTAAAAGTGGTAAATGTAAGCATAACAGTCTGGATGGAAAGGCATCGTGGGCAGTGGGGAGCCAAGGAATACTCCAAAGTCACACTGCACAACAAACCTCACACAAGAGATTTATTGGGAGGGAAAAAACGAGGGTGGCTGCGTCTGCTCGCGTGAGAAACAGCTGAGAACTGAGCTGAAGGCAGGACTTGTATAGTTTCTTGAGGAGAGAGTTGGAACTTTTCAAAGTGAAGCCTTCCAGGGTGGGATTGGTGGGATTTTAAGTCCAGAGCTTGGGTTTTTACTCTGTAGGGTGGGAGCAGGGTACAGCCATTAGGGCAGTTAATAGTCTGTGGGTGGAACCTGGCAGTTGGAGGCCCTCGGGGGAGGGGCCTGGCCACTCTGGGAGGGGCTTATAGTAAACACCGGAGGTTGGTAGTTGATCTTAACAGAAGCTCCCTGAATCCTAACATCTCACAGGTGTTATCAGCCAAGTCAGCTTTCTTGTCTGAAGCTTTTAGGTCATTAATCCTTCAGTTTGGGCTGCAAAGACGTATATATATGCCTGGCATGCACCAGAGCCCTTGAAGGCCTGAAGAGGGTGTCAGATCCCCTGGAACTAAAACTACAAAAGGTTGTGAGCCACCACGTGATTGCTGGGAACAGAACCTAGGTCCCCTGGAAAAGGTTACGTTCTCTTAACCGCTGAGCCATCTCTAGCTCAACCTCACAAGCTTTACGAAGTTTTTCTGAATGAATCTATATCTGCCCATGTGCTAGTTAGCGTCTGGGTAAGCATTTGCCATGACAGCCTGCGGACCTTTGTACCTGTGATAAAACTAGGAAATACTCAGGACTCTACACAGTCATCCAAAACAAACCATTTTTATTTCCTCAGCCTAAGCTTTTGCAGTAAGATTAGCTGTGTGATCTTGGGCAAGAGACTTAGTTATTAACTGACACTCAATGCCGCAATCACAGAACTTAAAATAGAGCCTCCTTCATACAATATAGTGAAGGTCCTATTTCATGTCAACATGTGTTCAATAAGCGATTACTGGTTTTCGCGACACACTCCTAGGATCTGCGGACTCCATGAACTGTCACAGGCACGCTCCAGTTTCAGGCCTGGGCAGTTCTCTCTTCAAAAGAGAAGGGAGTCCTCCTGGTGTTTTTCACTCTCACAGCCATAGACCTGAGCTGGGAGAATGGAGAGAGAACAAATCATACCCAGCGAGTTCCTCTGGGTCGACCAGCCCCTAAAGTTGGAGGACTAGGGAACTGCTGCTCAAAGGGAGGATTAAGGATAGGAACCTCATATGGTTTACTGTAGTAGGTGGAACTCAAGACGGCTTTGGGACGCTTGATCCACAACGCAGGCGCAGGAAGAAGGGCGTGCCAGGAACTACATTTCCCGGCAGTCACCGCGCAGCTCGAGCGGATGAGCGCAGTGCACTGGTTTCCCCTGCAGGTTGTAGTTCTCCGGGGTGTTGGGATCGGCCTTCAGAGAGGTTTTCTTTGTGAGTTGTTAACAACGGATATTGCTGAGCCCCAACAAGACACTCTTACGCAGCTGGATTCTAGTTCAAGCGTGGCTCAGGAATGTACCTTTTGGCAAATTTTTGGCACATCTCCTAGAAATGTCTGACCTAGGTCATGCCCTGGCCACACTTGCCCAGGGACTCCCACGCCTGCGGCTTTCCACCTGGCTGCCACGCCCACTTGGTAGTCCCGCCTCTCATCAACACATGGCCAGTCTCCTCCCGCTCTTTAATGCAAATTTTCCAGTGTCGTGAGTCGGCAGTGAGTACGTGGCGAGACCCGACCCAAAGGGAGACAGAGTAAGCAAAACGTAAATCGGAAGTCCGTCCCGACGAGCGGCCGTTGGCTTATGACGCCTAACTCGCGCGCTGAAACTTCCGCCGCGGACGCTGAGGGCTAAGTTCTGTGCGGGCCCGAGAAGCCGGTCAGGTGGGGACTGGAGACGCTGCAGGGCTGTTTCCCGGACTTGGAACTGGGTTCTTCCGGCGGGATTTGGAGCCCCGGCCCACTCGGCTACTGCGGTCGTGCTCTACTGTTGGACGGAACTTAGGGCGTCTTTGGAGGCGGACGTAGCTGGTTTCGGGACCTAGGCACTCTGGGGGCATTGAGCATGGCTGCTGGTCCGGGCTCCCAGGAGCCGGAAGGGCTCCTGATAGTGAAACTGGAGGAGGACAGCACCTGGAGCCACGAGGTACCCCCGCCGGACCCAGACTCCAGCCCGGAGGCCTCCCACCTGCGTTTTCGACGGTTCCGCTTTCAAGAGGCCTCTGGTCCCCGAGAGGCCCTTAGCCAGCTTCAGGAGCTTTGCCATGGGTGGCTACGGCCGGAGTTGCGCACCAAGGAGCAGATACTGGAGCTATTGGTGCTGGAGCAGTTCTTGACTATCCTTCCCCAAGAGATTCAGAGCAGGGTGCAGGAGTTGCGCCCAGAGAGTGGCGAAGAAGCAGTAACCCTTGTGGAGCGTATGCAGAGAGAACTTGGGAAACTGAGGCAACAGGTGACAGAGCTGTTTTATCCGTGGTTTGGCCCGGAAGACTGGGACATTGTGCTAGCCTAGTTTTGTAGTCAAATCCACTTGATTGCCCTGAATAGACATTGCCCATATGACCAGTAGTTAGTGACCAGTAGTTAGTGCTGTCGTTAGTACTAGCTTTGTGACTTTGGGCAGACTACTTAATCTCTTTGGTCCTGTTTTTCTGTTGGTAAAATGAAGATGCCAAAGTGCTGTCTGGGGACAGTTTCCAGGGTCGGGAGAACAGTATGTCAAATTTGGACGCCACTGCTTGCGTTTGTTTATTTTGTGACAGGGTCTTATGTAGCCCAGATTGACTGTGACTCACCGTGTAGCTCAGCTCGGCTCCAGACCAGTGGTGATCCTCTAGGTTCAGTTTCCCAAACTCTGAGTTCTTCAGTTACAGGCGTGTGCCAGCGCCCTTGGCTCTACATATGTAACCCAAGCTTAAACTCGAGGCAATCCTCCTGCTTCAATCTCTCTAGTTTTGGGATTACCACAGGCATAGTACACCACCTCAGGCTTGTACTTAGTGGTTAATACCCACTATACCTTAGTCAACAGTCTCTGATGCAGAGTTGGATCTCAGTTCATTGACCTTTCAAAAACAGCTAAGCACTGAGGCTTTCTGGTCACTGCCAGATAAGTTTACCTTATCTGGTAGTGAATGGAGCATCCAGGAGAAGAGAGCGAGCGAGCTAGCAGAAGTGAGACGTATCAGAAGAGTTATGCTGAGGTGTGCGCTGGCTGTGGACCCTCACTTTTTCATGTTCCTGCACTCCTGTTTTCTCTGCCTCATACGATCTAAAAAGCCTTTAGCATTAACTGTCCTCTTGGTGAAGACCGAGGGATGCTCTGTGGGTCTCTGTTGAAGGCTTGACCTAAGAATCCTGTACTAATTTCCATTTCTGTCAGCCCGGTTGTGATGCTGAGTGATGTGGGTTGGTTCCCAGGTCACAAACCAAGGGCGGGGAGCAGAAGTACTTTTGGAGGAGCCTTTGCCACTGGAGACAGCAGGAGAGTCACCGAGCTTCAAGCTGGAGCCAATGGAGACTGAGCGAAGCCCTGGCCCCAGGCTGCAGGAGCTGCTAGACCCCAGCCCCCAAAGGGACCCCCAGGCTGTAAAGGAGAGGGGTGAGGGGCAGTTATCTGGGCAGGTGGGAGGGAGGAGGGACTTTGGGGTTGCCCTGACCCTAGTAGAATGTAGTACAGGTACCAAGGAAAAAAAATTTCTGAAGTTAAGGTTCTCAGATGTCTGAAAAACCTACAGCTGGTGGTGTGGGTTCTGCGAGGGGTAAGTGGGAAGAAAGGGTAGTCTCTTAGTAAAGCCCTTTGGTGTACAGCACTGGCAGTTTATAGTTGGATGATTGATGTGGGGATGTGTGTGGTTAGAACATTGTTGCTGGGATCAAAGCCCGTTCCATTACTTCAGATCCTCTGTTAGAACTTTTGCTACTTTTGTTTAATGTCAGTCTGAAAACTGAGACTGGGTGTCGGGGAATGCATATTGTGTTGTAATAATCTGTGGGTTGCCGAGATTCACTGTTTCTCATTATGATTTCTGTCATCTTCAGCATTATCTGCTCCCTGGCTCTCTCTCTTTCCTCCTGAAGGGAACATGGAAGATAAGGATATGACTGGGTCCCAGGTGATGTGGAAGTTCTCATTGCCTCTCCCCAGAATCCTCCTTTTCTCCTCTCCTTTTGGGGTGGGAGGTGCCCCTCTGCCTCTAGGAGGATCTTTTCTTTCTGATCAGATATCGCCCTTAGCTTGCCTTTTCAACCCATCACATATAGGCCTGGGACCCTTCTTTCCCCCGTGACGTATGTTCTTGGTACTCCTGGTTTTACCCCTTCAACCATAACTCAGCTTGAATTGTTGCTGTTACATGTCATGCTAAAGGAGATCTTGTGTTCTTGCAGTTGTCCGAGAACTTGGAAGACATGGCAATGTATATCTCTCAGGAGTGGGGCCATCAGGATCCTAGTAAGAGAGCTCTCTCAAGGGACATGGTACAAGATAGTTATGAGAATGTGGGCACACTAGGTAAGAACTGCTCTTCCTGGAATGATGGCATTTACGACCGAGTGTCCTGCTCCTTGGAACACACATTCCTTTGTACAGGAGCCCTTAGTTTTGTCAAGAGACACCCCCACACACAGAGTTTCTCCTACAATGGTCAGTTAAACATCTGCCAAGTGGCACAGTTGATAGACTTAATGGCGTCCTTAGGCCGCATTTCCGATGCTGGAGTTAAAGGCAGAGTCTGAGCTGTGGAGAACTTGCAAGAGCAACACAGAGCATAGCCAGTGACCACAGGCCACACCACCCATGTGACCACAGGCCACACCACCCATGTTCAGTCTCTGCATTCTTGCTTGCATGTGTGCCCTCTGTGCTCATTGGTAAATCTAGACTTTTTACCAAAGACAGAAAATCCATGGGTGCTGGCACCAATATACCAGTTTATTAGCTCTGTACAAATCCAGGAAGGGAGGAGGACTTGTAAATTTTGAACACTGTATATGCAAAGTAGGCTAGACAATACATTCATTAAAGTTTTGAACAAAGGTTAAAAATGATGTTAGTAAAATAAGATAAACTGATATGTAGGTGGATATGTGTAAATACTACGTAGTTCCTCAGCTTGCTTGTATATATGACAATTCTCATGATAAAAGTTGGAGGTGCTAGGCAGTGGTGGCGCACGCCTTTAATCCCAGCACTCTGGAGGCAGAGGCAGGAGGATCTCTGAGTTTGAGGCCAGCCTGGTCTACAGAGTAAGTTCCAGGACAGCCAGGCTACACCTGTCTCTAAAAAGCGCGCGCACACACACACACACACACACACACACACACACACACACACGCATGCATACACACACATAAGAAAAAGTTGGAGGCAATCTAACGAAGGCCGTGTGTCTGGTATGATTGGTTATATTGAAGCCCACACCAGGAAGATGCCACATTGCTGTTCTTTTGATCCACCTGCATGTTTGTGTGCAGCTCATTAGAACTGTCGTGCAGCACTGTAGCGCTTTTGCTTCCTTCACTGAGACCTTAATTTCATGGTCTTCTAAGAGCTGGAGTTCTTTTCCAGTTGATTTCATGTTTTTTTCTAGAGTTTTACAGTTAAGTAAAAGTAGCAACACTCTTTCATTAAAGTAAGTTGATTCTCAAAGCAGTGGTCATCCTGTGTTCATTTTATAGTTACTTGAATTACAAATTGTATATTCTCATTTTAAAAAATTCAAGTTCTTTGAAAGTATTAAAAAACCCATAGTCTTTTCTAATTTCTTATTTCTATAGAATAACTACAAGGAAGGGTTTGGTGTGTTTCTCCAGTAATACATGTTAGAATTAGGGCGAGTTTGTTTCTCTGCTGCTGACAGGGAACAAGACTGTTTTCTCTGTGTGGTAGAAGAATGTGGTGATGTTTCTTTCATTGTGAACAGAGTCTTGCATTCCCGGTCAGGAGGTCTTAAGCACCCAGGCGGAACAAGGAGGGAAGCCGTGGGACCCTAATGTGCTGAGCTGCAAGGGAGGCGGGAGCCCCAGAGAGCCAGTTCCAGGTGAGACGTATAGATAAACAGGGCTTCAAAGGGATCCCAAGGTGTGTGTGACATTTGGGGATCTGAGTACATGGCCAGTGCAGTGTCTCCTGCACACTCAGCAAGGCAAGTGAGGAATGTGGGCTGTACATCTGAGGAGGTTCTAACTCTTGGACTTACTCGGGACACTCTAGTCTCAGCCTTGGTCCATACCAGAAGGGTAAAAGCTAGTCAGAAAGCAGTGTGGGGCTTACAGAAGGGAGTTCCAAGACTAGTCTTAGCTCCAAGCTCCAAGTCTTTGAGTCTCTTTTCCACGTGCTTCTCTGGCATGCTTTCTGGACAAGGTCAGGGTGGGAAACTGAGCTAGAACTCTGTTTTCAGGGCCTTTCCATGAAAGGCATGTAGAGATTTCTTTTTCCCCCTGCTGTAAAATAATCTAGAGGTTTGTTTTTTTCTCTCTTCCTAGGGGTAGAAAAGTTTGAGAACCCGGAAAGAAGTGTTGAGTCTGTTTCTCCTGAAAGTACCCATCCTCCGGTACTGATGCCTGGCCAGGCCAGAAGGGAGATGCCCTGGAGTCCTGAGCAGGGAAGGGCTGATGACAGAGAAGAAGGACACTGGGAATGTCCCCCCGAGGACAAAGTAGAGGAGTCGTTAGTGGGAACCACAAGCTGTAGAGGACTGGCCCAACCAAAGGAACAGCCCAAGAAGCTCCATCTGTGTCCCTTGTGTGGCAAGAATTTTTCTAATAACTCAAACGTAATCAGGCACCAGAGAATACATGCAGCAGAAAAACTGTGTATGGATGTAGAGTGTGGGGAAGTCTTTGGTGGGCACCCACATTTTCTGTCACTGCATAGAACACATGTTGGGGAGGAAGCCCATAAGTGCCTTGAATGTGGGAAATGCTTCAGTCAAAATACCCACCTCACCCGCCATCAGCGCACCCACACGGGTGAAAAGCCCTATCAGTGCAGTGTTTGTGGAAAAAGCTTCTCCTGTAACTCCAACCTCCACAGACACCAGAGGACACACACGGGGGAGAAGCCTTACAAGTGCCCTGAGTGTGGGGAGATCTTTGCTCACAGCTCCAACCTGCTGCGGCACCAGAGGATCCACACTGGAGAGAGGCCCTACCGGTGTATCGAGTGTGGAAAGAGTTTCTCTCGAAGCTCACATCTTGTTATTCATGAAAGAACCCATGAGAAAGAGAGACTCGACCCTCTCCCTGAGTGTGGACAGGGAGTGGACGGCAGTGCCCCCCTTCTTACAAACCATGGAGCCCACAGAGTGGAGAAGAAACTCTTTGAATGTTCAACTTGTGGGAAAAGTTTCCGGCAGGGCATGCACCTTACCAGACACCAGAGAACACACACAGGAGAAAAACCATATAAGTGTACCCTTTGTGGGGAAAACTTCTCTCATAGATCCAACTTAATCAGGCACCAGAGAATTCACACAGGAGAAAAACCCTACACCTGTCATGAGTGTGGAGACAGCTTCTCCCACAGTTCTAACCGGATTCGCCACCTGAGAACCCATACAGGAGAAAGACCATATAAATGTTCTGAATGTGGAGAAAGCTTCGCTCGGAGCTCACGCCTTACAAGTCATCAGGGAACTCACACTGGCTAGAAACAACGGGCTTTCTTTTTGTCCTAGTTTTGGCAGAAAGTTGTCTTATCCAGAGCTGGTATTCTCTGTCCATGTGGTGTGTTTTGCTGGTAACTAATATAAAGAAATTGGAACTTATTTTAAGGGAGGTGCAGAGGTGAAGAACTAGCTTAAAACTAAAGTTTCCAGAAGTAAGAATTCAAGTTCTTTAAGGTAACCTGCTCAGGGCCACTTATCTGTGAAGTTCACCCTGTCCTCGGGCACACCCACCCTCTTTGTTGTTTTGACTAAGGTTTGGTTTGGGTGCTGAACTGATGCTGGTATTCCAACAGTTAGGGGAATACAAGTGACTTCAATTCCCTCCTTATTTGTGACATTTAGCAGGAGAGTTTGAGCTCCTGAGGCCCTTGAGACCAAAGAAGAAGGGCTAGGTCTCCTGGGAGACCAGTTGAAGGTCAACATGACCGATTTTAAGTTGCATCTTTTTGCAAAGCCCTGGCTGGGAAGTCCCAGACAGTCTAATTCTGCCACTACAGTACCTACTCCTAAGTAGTTTGGCAGGAGTGCTCATTAGCATATAAGGTGACCTCAGAAAAAAAGGGAACTAGAGAAATAGGAAGTCATAAGATAGAATCTGCAGATGAGCCCAGCATGTCACAGATTAAATGGGTATGGTGCATAGCTCTCTAAGACGTGTTTCTGGAAGGTTCCATGATTCCTCAGAAACAAAAACAGATCCTAAAGAAATTAGGAATTATGTCTTTCCCTGTTGAAAATGTTTGAAAGGTTTATAATAAATGTCTCCCAGGAAACATGAGTATGTATGAGTTTCATTGAGGGCCTTTGTGTTGATACATTTCAGACAAACTGCTCTTTCCTTGTGGAGGTTCTAAGAAAAGTAGCAATAGATTGGTTGAAGCAAGGTACTGGAGGCCTTTCTTGGGTTGGACTGTTCTGTGCTAGCAGGGTGTGCTAGTGAATGGTGGCCAGGGTGATGAAAGATCTGCCAAAATTATTCTCTCCCTTTTTATAGCAGTAAAGATGTTTGCAGGTCTGTTTAGGATGATGTGTTCCTGCGAAGGCTTTTTTTAAGTTTAAGTTAGTATGCAAAAGTAATGATTTCATCATTGGATCTTCATAGATCAGGCTTTTTAAAGACAGGTTGTTTTTATTTTGCAAAACTGGTTCCCAGGAGGGAATCTAATCATGGTCTTGATACAACAGCCATTGATCATTAATGATGCAGAGATTTTTTAAAAGGCACAATTATTGGGAAGTAAAACATTATGTCTAGAAGGTAGGCTTGAGATAGGAGTCATAATAGTGTTTATCTTAGATCCCAACCCTCTAGGATAAGGAAACCAGATGCCAGGAAGCCATCTCAATCATCCCCAGAGAAAGCTATCTAACTGGCTGCTCTTTTGGAGGACAGGGTGATGGAACAGTTTTTGCAGCAGTTTGTCAAAGCAATCCTTATTCTTATCCCAGCTCTTGTCTTAGATTAGTGTGTGCAAAAGCTTGGTTTTCTGGGCCAACTTTTAAAATACCATTTTCCCGTTTCTCTCCCTTTATCTTGTGGGCCTTTTCCATAGGAGGTGGGCAGTGGGAGTATGAAGTGGGGGAGGGGAGGAGATGAATGTAGATTAACTAGAGGTTAATGAAGGATCTGCTGTAGTAGGTCCTGGGCCTGTGGAGTAGGGCAGGCCTGATAAAGCTCCCACTGCCATGAATTGGGTGGAGTGGTACGCAGTTACTACCGTGCAGCTTGCTGGGATTATTACACACACACACACACACACACACACACACACACACACACACACACACCATAACATCACCTGTGCAGAGATTACATGATCTAACTGGTGTTGTGTTATGTGCCTTTTCCTGGGCAGATGTAAACAAATGTCTGTCACCCCAGATAAGATACCAATGGCTGACTAAAGAAAGGATTCCACCCATGTCAAGATTGGTGAGTCAGTGAGTGTCAGATGGGAACAGAGTTTCCTGAGCCTAGAGTTTCTTTAACTTTGTATGGGTGTTTGGGGAACAGATGACATACGGTGTCATTCTTCAGGAGCCGTCCACCTTTGAGACTGTCTCAGTGGAGCCTGGAGATTTCCTACCATTTAGGCAAGGCAGGCTGACTGGCTGACCAACAACAAGCTCCAGGGATCCATCAGTCTTGATGCTGACACCACAGCTGGCTTTTTATGTGGGTACTAGGGCCCAGACTCGGGTCTTGTGCTCGTTTTCATCCTCCTTAACATCTGGAGTATTAACTGGCTCTATTCTCTCTCCAGGAAAGAATGTTGCCATTCTGAGGAAATAGCTACTCCTCATGTTCTGCTTAGAACAATCCCAATTTCCATCGTTTTCTCTAACCCTGGCTTGAAAGTCTCTCTGAAGAGGGGCAAGCTAGAGATAATTATTGTCATTCTAGACAGATACAAATAAGTAAACAAACAAATACATAAATAAAATCAAGCCAGGTTCCATAGTACTATAAACTGAGCCAAGCAACCTAGAATTAAGGGTTAAAAAGGGCAGCCAGTGGCAATGTTAATAATTTTTCTCTGTAAGTTCTGTATAAAACATCTAAAAATAAAAACACAAAATCCTCTACTAACAATCCGATCTTGGTTGCTTAGAGCCTGGCACAGCACCCTGTGATGTCTCAGACAATTAGAGCCTAAGTTAGCCATTTGTAGTGATGTACACCCTTAATCTCAGCACTTGGGAGGCTGAGGCAGGTGGATCTATCTCTCTGAGTTTGAGACCAGTCTGGTCTGTATAGCTCCAGGCTAGCCAAGGCTACATAGACCCTGTCTCAAAATAATAATAACGATAATGGTAGTAGCTCATAACTTCTATGTAGCTGTCTATGTAGTTTGCTATGTTGCAAAAGATGACCTTGTTTCTGATCTTCCTGTCTGCTTCCCAAATGCTGGGATAACAGGCCTGCATCACCACCGCACCCAATTTATGTGGTGACTGAGATTGAACCCACGACTCCAAACATGTTAGTCATCTTCTGCCTCCTGGGCCATATCCACAGCCTCACAAATCTCTTTCCTTCTGGAACTACTTCAGAGCTGAGAAGGGGTTGGAGATGGGGGGATGCTAATAAGTGGTCTTTTTTGTTTGTTTGTTTTTTGTTTTTTCAAGACAGGGTTTCTCTGTGTAATTTTGGTGCCTGTCCTGGATCTCGCACTGTAGACCAGGCTGGCCTCAAACTCACAGAGATCCACCTGGCTCTGCCTCTCAGTGCTGGGATTAAAGGCATGCGCCACCACCACCGCCACCGCCGCCACCACCACCGCCACCGCTGGCTTAATAGGTGTTCTTAATCTGTTTTAGGGTCATGGGGCCTTAAGTCATAAAAAAAGGCTTGAGTCAGATTTTGGAGGTGGCAGGGTTAGTTAACAAAAAAGGATCAACCTTGGAATGTGACACTTGTTTGGAAGTCATGAGGCCCTCATTGGTGAGAGACAGACCTGAGTGTTGATGGCAATAGTTGATATCCCAAAGATAATACCATTTTGGAGTGTACTAGCCTATAATCTGGAAGATGCTAACCATACTAAAAGGTTAAGTAAGCAGGGGCTAGACACAGAATAGAATCACAAAAAGAAAGGAGCTGGGAACAGAAATAAAGGCGGGGAGCAGAGGTCATAGTGGTTTAGTGATTTCAGGAAGACAGATGAAAGAGTATGGTAATAGTGAGATGAGAAGCCCAGTAACAGTGAGATAAGGAAATGAGGCAGAGGTTAAAACTCAAGAGAAGCCGGCAGTGGTGGCGCACGCCTTTAATCCCAGCACTCGGGAGGCAGAGGCAGGCGGATCTTTGTGAGTCCGAGGCCAGCCCGGGCTATAGTGCGAGATCCAGGACAGGCGCAAAGCTACACAAAGAAACCCTGTCTCAAAAAACCAAAAAAAAAAAGAAAACGTCAAGAGAAGTGATGATCTCAGCCCTTAGGTTACTTGTTGGGGTCTGGAGATGGTGCTTGAAGTGATGAAGATCTCCAAGAGGCTGAGCTTCTAGGGATGGAACATCCTTAACTTTGTACAGATGAATATATGATGACAGGCCTTTTAATTGAACTGCAGTTGGGGATGTGAGAACTTAATAGTATGGTCCAGACAGCTTCTAGTGGCCTTTAACACAGTAGGGGAGTTTTAAGATAAACCAATCTCCCCAGTTAATGTGAAGAGTGACCTCAAAAAAGGTGGAGCTGGCTTGGAATTGTACCTGGTACTATACTTGGTCTTGATACTCAGTTGCAGCCTGCACTGTAGCCCCAGTGGTGATATTCCAAAACAGGCAGAGTGTCTGGGCCTAGTGAGAGGTCTGTCTGAATGGTCAATTCTACAGTGCTTTGAATGGGCTGAGGTGGGTGACTTGGAGTATGTGGGATCTTTGAAACAGTTTGTGAGTGTGTGTGTGTGTGTGTGTGTGTGTGTGTGTGTGTCTGTCTGTCTGTCTGTCTGTCTGGGAGTCGGTTCTGTCCTTATATAATGTAAATCTTGGGGATCAAACTCAGGTTGTCAGGTTTGACAGCAAGTATCTTTATACACTGAGCCATCTCCCAGCCCTCTTTATTCTTTTAGATTTTCATACATGTCTACAATGTATTTTGATCATATCTACCCCCTCAACCCCCATACACCTCCCTCAACATGCTCCCCTCCCCCCATTTACTGCCTTCTTTTTTTATAACCCAGACTCAGCTAGTGCTGCATGTGTGTGTCCATAGGTTTAAGACCATCCGACTGGAGCGTGGCCCACCCACCTACCAGCCACCCTCCCTGCAGTGTCCCCCTGCCAGGGGCTGTCAAGGTGGCGCCTCAGCTAGGGCTGGGCCTGTTGACTCTTTCTTCCCAAGCCGTGCTGGAATTTTGACTGTCCTTATCTTCTGCAGCTAACCACAGCTGCAGTGAGCACATGATGAGTTACGTCCAGAAGGCAGCATTTTACAGCGTTACTTCCCATCCTTCAGCTCTTCTTCCTTTCTTCCCAGCCTGTTTCACAATATTCCCTGAACCTTGGTGGGGGGAGGGGAGGTGGTAACACATGTCCTGTTTAGAGTTGACCGTTCACAGGTCATGTAAAATCTTGTAAGTCAGTTGGGAGGGAGGGAGGCCAAAAATGTGGAGTCTTGAGTTAGTGCAACGAATAAATAATCACATAATTAACCCAGCAGTTCTCAACCTGTGGGTCGTGACCCCATTGGGAGTCACATATCAGGTATCCTGCATATTAGATATTTATGTTATGGTTCACAACAGCTGCAAAATTAGTTATGAAGTAGCAACAAAACAGTTGTGTGGTTGGTAGTCACTATAGCATGAGGAACTGTACGAAAGAGTTGTGTGGTTGGTAGTCACTATAGCATGAGGAACTGTACGAAAGAGTTGCAGCATTAGGGAGGTTGGGAGCCATTGGATTATTAGCCCCTTTAACCTTACTGGAAGACTGAGAGTATCAGGCCATTTGGAGATAATTTGAAGAGCTTTACACACTTGGTGAGTGATACTCATAATGACAGACAGACCGTTATAAAATTGTATGAACTGAGCTGGGTGGTGGTGGCCTTTAATCCCAGCATTTGGGAAGCAGAGGCAGTATTTTTGTGAGTTCGAGGCCAGCCTTGTCTACAGAGTGAGTTCCAGGACAGACAAGGCTACACAGAGAAGCCCTGTTTCTGTATGGACTGAGGGAGCCTAAAGCAGCATTAAGACAGTGCCTACCTTTGGAACCCTTTCCATTTTAAAAGCAGACACTATCCATTTCTGTCCACTGGTTAAGGGATCTACTACCGAGTAAACGTTTGAGTCCTTTATGTGGAGGTCTGAGTGAAGTCTATTTGAACGTCTTCCCTCAGCATAGTTACTCTATGCTGGACAGGCTGTAAAGTGGGAACGCATTTTACATTCTTTCTGTCCCCTCTTCTACAGTGTCCCCCAAGCCTTGGAGTAGAGATTGATACAGATATGAAGAGGGTTCTTTCAGAGCTGGGCTGACCACAGGTGGAAACAGTTTTAGAAGTGGACCATAAAGTCTGAAGAATTCCCAAGACAATGACAGAGGCTCAGTGAGAATTTGGAGTGGCTGATGAAATTGTTAAGGATCTGGGTGGGGAGCAACAGCTTGTTTCCTGAGCTCTCACTGTCCCTATGTGGTTGGCAGCTGGGAAGTCCAACCTGTTGACTTTCCTGGGGAAATAGAGTTAGGAGAAAGGAGAGTGTTGAAAACTAGCACAGCCTGGAGTGGAGGCCAAGTTTGGAACAAGTGGAAACAAGGTTCACTGTTTGGCTTGTTGATCAAAGAAGCTTGGTTGTTACCCAGAATATCAGAGTGATCCTTTTGGTGGGCCTTGCCACCCGAATTAGAAGCCAGATGGCTTGTAGTGAGGTCAAAATCTCAATGGCATGTTTAATGAGGTATTAGGAACAGTGAAGAGACCAGTCTCTCCAGATAGCTGTATGGGTGTGGGTCACATGAAAATGGTAAGCTGAATCAGAGACAGACAAACAGGCAGAGACAGAGAGAGTGTGTGTTTTTCCTGTGCACAGGTGCATGCAGTACCTGAGGAGGCCAGAAAACAGAATCAGATCCCCTGGGGCTGGAGTTACAGATGATTGTGAACTAACATGAATACTAGGAATTGAACCTGGGTCACCTGAAGAGCAGCCTGTGTTCTTAACCACTGAGCCATCTCTCCAGCTCCTATTTTGTAATATTTTAATTATCTTTGGTTGTATTTCCCTACTGGGTATTAAGACTATGTAGGTGGCTAGAAATTTATCCGATTTGGGCTCATTTAGGCTCCGTGGGAGTCCTTTGCTCATTTAGTTCTCTGCCTGTTATGTCATCTAGTGGGATGGATCAGGGTCCTGATGACCATATTGCTTTCCCTCTGTAATGGCCCCCTCCTTGTAGAATGCACACTGTAGAGTCCATCTAGGCCCCCATGGCCTCACTAATCAGGAGCATAGGTGTCTTACTGGAACTTTAACACTTTTAGAGTTGTCTCATTGTCCAGTCTCATAGAACAGAGCTGACGCAGTAAGATCATAGCAAGGACCACTTGGAAGGCAAGGGCCAGCATAGTGCATGTCATCTTAGCACCTTTGTCCTTATTGATTTTGGTCTCTTGCGTATGCTTGTTGAACACCCAGGTTAGTTACCAGGTCTTAAAGAACAGTTTAAAATCCAGTTGTTTAACAGAAAAATTTTACAAAAACAGATTTTAAAATAAATCCTGAGTGTTTAAAAGTAGCTAAGAACCTGGTAAACTCAGTAGGAACTATGGGGGATTATCTTGACAAAGCATCAAATCTTTGTTCTGAAAGCATTTTTAAAAACTAACCAGGCATAAGCCTTTAATCCCAGCACTCAAGAAGCAGAGGCATGCAGATATTTGTGAACTGAAGGTGTGGCCAGGACAGGAGCCCTTAAGACCCAAGATCTAGATGTGCCAGCTCTCTTGGTTCCTCGTGGTCCTGGGTGCTGGATGGCAGACCAAGTCAGAGTTCTCCAGAGAACCCACTGGGCTGCTGGACTATGAAATGGGATCTCTGACACTCAGGTGTGGCATCAGTAGAGAAGGTAGTCCAAACCATCTTTCACAGTAGGTAAGCTAATTCCACAGTCTGTTTCCAGCTCCCCTATTTTTGGGCAGCTTTCTTTGTTATCTCACTTTTTGTCTTGAGGGGACAACCTTTTTCTTCTCGACTCCAGTTAACCAGACCCTGTCATCATCCAGCTAGTTTTCTAGCTCTGCTTCTTTCTCAGGAATTTCTCTACAGCCTCCACCTTCTAATCCTTGAAGGTCAAGACAGGTTCCTTTTTGTAAAGATTTTCCCATGCATTTCCTAATGTTGTTTGTTTTACTTCACCCCAATTTTTCGCCCAGTTAAAAACTGCACTTTTGGAGCTGGAGAGATGGCTCAGTGGTTAAAACACTGACTGCTCTTTCGGAGGACATGGGTTCAATTCCCAGTACCCACATGTCAGCTTACAAATGTCTAACTCCAACACCTTCACACAGACATACATGCAGGCAAAACACCAATGCACATAAAAAAAAAAAACACAGAAAACTAAAAACAAGATGCACTTTTCACATTGTAGATCTTAATCTTGGAAATTCCCTTTTATCCTGTTCATCTTCACTTTCTCAAAAAATGACAAGACTCTCTTCAAGTTGTTTCCATCCATAAAGTCATTTGCAGCTCAAGATCACACCTTGATTCGCTGGTTGTATCAAAATTGAAGTATTAGGGGGGAAGAACATGCATTTTATTCTACCATCCTCAGTGGTAACGGTTCAGCAGGTGGGTGAACTGGAGAACTGTTCAGAAGAAACAACACCCTGAGTCTTCCTCATGAAGTGTTAGAACATTAAATTGAAAATTCTGGACCTCTGGACAGAATCTTTGAAAGACCCACTCTGAAAACAAGTCTCTCCTGAACCAGACATCGTTACTAGGTTTATATTTCACAGGTAACATACCTGTGTCCTTCTGGGCACCTGTAACATACCTGTGCCACTTCTGGGCATCTTAGCTCACCCAGTGGTGACTGACTTTAGTTGAAGAGTTCCATCTGCATTTGCACATATGAGGGCAGCAGCCATTCTTTATTTCCCTCCCTGGTAGGCAGCTATGCCCTCCAAGAGGTCAGTCTCATCCCCACTAGATACCTGGGCTAAACATAGGTTTTCCTCTTTAATTATCATAGACAGTTTTTGTCTAAATGGCTCAATGAGTTCTGAGGCTGAACCATGGACATGCCCCTACATGCATTTTGATTCCTGCTGTGGAATAATTCTTTTGCACACTGTGAAGATGTTTTGTCCTCATTGGTTTAATAAAGAGCCAACTGGTCAATGGTTAGGCAGAAAGAGGTTAGGCAAGAGAGCCAGACTGAGAAAACGCTGGGAAGGAGGGTGGATTCACCAGCCAGATGCAGAGGAAGCAGAGGAACAGGCCATGCTTGTTAAGAAATAGATATGAAATGTGGGCTAATTTAAGTTGAGAGAGCTAGTTAGTAACAAACCTAAAGCTATGAGCCAAGCATTTGTAATTAATAATAAGTCTCTGTGTGGTTACTGGGGAGCAGGTGGTCCTGATGAAAAACTCCGCTTACAGGTTCCCAATTGCATGCCTATTTTGAAATCTAAAGAGCCAACCTGTACAGGCCTTAAATTCTGTTCACCCAAAACACTGCATATCTTTCTGCAGCAGCCTGAGGCTCCACGCCTTTAGCAGGGACACCAGACAAGTGCTTCTGTTGGTACCACATATAAACTGTATCACTGATGTCACCATATCTGGCTCCTGTCATCCTCTTTCTCTTTCAGTCCCTACTAATGGCATATCGTGTTTCAGCACAAAATCCAAAACCAACTTTGGTTCTTCTTAATGTGGTAAGACGCTGATTTACTGATACCAAATTCCCCCATCACACTTTCAAGAGATTGCCCAGCTTCAGTCCTACTTAGAACCTTCATTTTCTCCTCCAAATTCAGTGGAGTATATTTCCCTCCTCTTCTTCATTCTGAATTTGACTAAAGACAACAAACAGGAGAAATGGGGAAAGCCTTAGAAAACTGGGGAAAGGTCTTTGTTTAAAGGCTGCAGAGGGTTACAAGCTTTTGCAGCAGAAAAGTAACCGACTGAAAATGGTCAGGGTTCATGATTGAAGTGTGACCTAGAGAGGTAAGGACCTACTCAAAGCTGCCACTGTCCAAGTACTGTCTGGTTCTTCCCATTGCGAAACAGAGGAAGTCAGTCTTCAGAGCTCTGCCCCCTCCCCCAGTCAGGAAGAACAGGGACACTTGCAGATTTTCCCTAACTCAACACAGGGAATGGGACAAAATAAAGAAGGAAGCAACTGAGAGACGTTCCCACAAGAACAGATGAGGATGGGATGCTTGAGAAAGTGGGACAGACTCGATGACAGAGTCACTTATTTTAGCTTCTCCTCTTCCTGAACAACCTGATTCTACCTCACTGTTAGAAAAAAAAGAGAATGGTGTTCAGGTTGCTGTAGATATAGCATTGTCTGAGCACGGTTATCTGTTTAGTGAGACCATAAACCTCAAGGACCCTGACACTGGAAATCTGGCTAGCAGGAACTTGGAAATAGTGTAGTCTGTTAAGTGAAGACAACTTAGTAGGTTGTACACATGACTGCAATCTAATTTTTATTTCAGTCAAAATAGCAGTGAACTTTGACTGTCATTAAGTTCCAAGAGCAATCTGTAAACAGGCAAATAGCATTTAGTGACGCTTTTCCATTCTCAGATCTTCTTCCTTGAGTAATCTAGGTATAGATGTAATGAAATGGTTTCATATTTAGGATCTTATCTAATCCTCAGAATTATGTAATTCTTATTTAGGAATCTATAAGGTTTGCAAAATATTGTACTGGAATTAAAAAAATCTGCCCTTTTATTTGTTTTCCTAAATTTACACCAGGATATTAAATGACACGTGTTTTGTATTTCAGAGTTTAATTTTTCTTCAGTATAAATTTTACTTCTGAAACAGAGCCCAAACAAAGGAAGGTGAACTCAAAAGGTGCAACTTTTGTAGCTCCACAGGAAGGATAAGCAGCTGTGGCACCAGACTTTATACCATGAAAACTATCACTGGTCCTGCTTCGCTTCTTCCCCACAGGGTCACTTTAACCTTCTCCCTTTAATCAGTGTTCTCCTTATGTTATGACTAAGGCTTGTCAGTGATATATAAGGACAATAGTTGGAGCATTTCATTCATTCAGTTAATAGTGCTTTATTGTTTGTTTGTTTGTTTGTTTTTGAGACACGGTTTCTCTGTGTAGTCCTGGCTGTCCTGGAACTCACTCTATTGACCAAGCTGGCCTCGGAACTCAGAGAGTAAAGGCATGCACCACCACCACCTGGCTTAATAGTTTTAATTATATGCTCAACACTGGGCAACACAATTGGCATCTCAGTACTAAAGGCTTTGCCGTCCACTGGTTCTGAGACTGGGAGAAATAACTAGGTTTTAAGAAAGTAAGGTGCAATCAGATTGAGATTCTAAGGAGAATGTTCTTTGACATACTCTAGTGGCAAACATGCTCATTAGTGTCTGTTTAATCTGTAAGCTTAGAAAGGATCAAGATCTGTGCCTCATTCTATCTAAACACTATCCCAGAGCAAAAATAAAACAGCATCTCATTTTTTTAAAAAATTTTTTTTTTTCCCAGAGCTGAGGACTGAACCCAGGGCCTTGCGCTTGCTAGGCAAGTGCTCTACCACTGCGCTAAATCCCCAACCCCAGCATCTATTTTTGAAATGGCCGTCCCCTCTTATAACAGTACCGAACCTAACGGCCAGCTTTTCCCCCTGCCTTCAATCGGACCCTCAGAAAGTAGTCCAGTCTGGTAGCCACTCAGGGTCCTACCTGGCCACAAGCAGGAACTGTTTTGCCCTTTTCAGTCAGACAGGCCCCTGACACAGCAAACAGATCCCTGACACCACAACCACAGCTGCTGACCAAATGTCATGAGCTAATCAAAATGATTCCTGTACCAGTGGGGATCTATACCCAATCACTTTCAGTACACTTAACCATAGCTGGAATTCCCCTAATCCTGCTTTAAAAGGAGCCCGCGAGCTTCTCTCTGGGTCGCCATTTGCCACTCTGTCAGACGTTTTGACCCCAGCATGCTGGATGTTTTTATGAAATGCTCTTGTTGATTGCATATGTGACTGGTGGTCTTTTATGAGACTTCTCACAGACCCCAACAATTTTCATTCTTACCTTAAGTTTACCTCCAGATAAACTTCCCTAGAAATCTCAAAAGCAAAACAAAACCTTGTTTCCTTTTCTAAATGCAATTTTAAGATCTTACAAAATATAGAGTATATTTTGTTTATGTATGTATATGTATATATGTACACACACACACACACACACACACACACACACACACACATATATATAACAAAATCAGTAAGGAGGAAAGCATCACACGACTCAGTAGGCATTCAAAACACTCATGGTCGTCAAAGGAAGGTGCGAAGGGCCCGGGGAGCACAGCTGGAGCATGAAGAGGAGCCCAGACAGGGAGCACAGTGTACACAGGGCGGCTGCCATACCACGCGATGACCCACACACCAGCCGTCAAAGCTCGGCGGGGCTGTCCGTCAGTGCGCAGCTACTCTAGGCTCCCGCAGGTCGGGAAACTCAGTGGCGTTAACCCCCTGGATGCTCGCACAAGCACAGAACCTCTTGAAGGAAGGGTGACATCTGTGCGGGAAGCCTAGCGCGGTTGCTGGGCGAGGCTGGGCGGCGCTGGCCTCCCGGCGCGGTTCTCCCGCTGCCTCCCGCTGGCGTTCGTGAAGAGCTGCACCGGCCGGGGGCGGCGGCTCGCCGGGATCTGCACCTGCACCGGGCCGGCGTGGGACCGCAGCGCAGCATCCGCCGTGGCCCTAAGAGAAACTTCCCTGTCTTCGCTGACGCTAATACCTGGTCACTGCTAGCGTGAGAAGTCTGGCCAGTGTAGTCTCAAAAGCAGCTTATGCTGATGCAAAGGCAGGAAGAGGCTCGGTGCCTCCACAGCCCCGGTGGACAAGAAACTGATCATTTATTGGAATGCTCCTAACATGTTGGGCAAAATTTCAGTTTACCTCAAAGAAAGGAGGCCCACAAAACCTCACTTACAGTTCTAAATAGCCCTTGAAGAAATATTAAGCTAGTAAAATAACACCTTAACCACCAGCCCTGCTCTCTCTGTTCTCTTCTCCCCCACCGCACATCCCCGTCTGACAAGGGCTCACTCTAGCTCTGGCTGGCCTGGATTCGAGTCCCAGCATCCACAAAGCAGTTCACAATAACCTATAACTGGTTCCAGGGGGGATCTGACGCCCTCTGCGGGCACCAGGCACGCAAGTGATATAGAGACATACATACATGCAAGCAAGACACCCATAGACACAAAAAAGAAACAAAAGCCTGGTGGTTTTTTTAATTATTTTTTTAAAGATTTGCCTACACGTATGTGTGTACACCACCTGTGTACCTGGTGCCAGTGGAGGTCAGAAGAAGGCATCAGATCCTCTGGAATTGGATTTACAGACAGCTGTGAGGGGCCCTGTGACTGACCAGTCATTCTGGGGCCTCTGCCAGCGCGGCAAGTGCTCTTAACTGCTGAACCGTCTCTTTAGCCCAGAGTAGTTTACTTTAAAGGGGGACAAGTCAGGACCTTCCCTGTTCTGCTTTCTTTCGTTAAGTGGCAAATCTTAGATTCTCGTGAGTTTTTGTTGACGAGCACTTCCCTTCTCCTCTGTCTTTAGGAAGAAGACTCTTTCACTGGATTTTAAGCCAGATCAGCTTCTGCTTGAGTTGTCAAGGCTGGCACCTGTGAAACGTGGAGTGTAGGAGCAACTCTGGTAAAAGAGCAGATTGGTGATGGTGAATCTGAAAGTGGTTGAGTATTTGGACCCTCAGATCAAGGCTTTATGGTATCCCAAGGAGCTCGACACAGAGAGGGCCAGTCGAAGCAAAAAAAAAAAAAATCCATCTCACAAAAGACAGTCCTAAACCTAAGAACTTTTGCTGGCACGTCTGGAACTCAGTTATCCCAAAGCGGCTGGACCCCGTGAGGCTGTCAGCCGGCTTCAAGAATTTTGCCACCCGTGGCTGAGATCAGAGATCCACTCAAAAGAGCAAATTCCGGAAGTACTTGTGCTAGAACAGTTTCTGACCATTCTGCCAAGGGAGGTGCAATCTCAGCTAGAGAAGCAGCATCCGTAGAGCACTGAAGAGGCAGTGACCCTGGTTGAATGCCCGCAGAGGGACTCTGAGCAAGTGAGGAATGGGGTGAGGGGAACTTTGGTCCTGTATAGTGAAATGGGAGGATATCGGATATCGTGGGGATGGGGAAAGTTAGTTTAAAAAATGAAAGATTAAATCACTTCTATTGTTCTTTAGGGCACTTAAGGTAGGACCTGAAGTATAAACACATAGGAAAACTCAGTCTAGTATGTTAGAGATCATGACCATCTTGGGTCACTTTAGGGAAAAAGTTGAATTTTGCTTTTTGGAGCTATGTTGAATGAAGAGTATTGGCTTTGGCTAAGGAGATAGAAATCAAATTCTCTTTCTCAGTGCTAGAGGTTGGAACTAGGGTATGCTGGGCAAGCGCTCTGCTGCTGCTGCTGCTGCTGTGCTGTGTGTGTGTGTGTGTGTGTGTGTGTGTGTGTGTGAGAGAGAGAGAGAGAGAGAGAGAGAGAGAGAGAGAGAGAGAGAGCATACAAGTACAAATGAGGAGCCCTTGGAGTCCCAAAGAAGGTGTTGGATCTCCTGGAGCTGGAGTTACAGGTGATGGGGAGTTGTCTGAGGTGGGAACTGAACTTGGGTCCTATCCAAGAGAGCAGCAAGTTCTCTGTCTCTGAGCCCTCTCTCCAGCTCTGCTGCACGGCATTCTTCAATGAAGAATATGATTTGTATTCTTTCCCAGGGCACCAGCACCCTTGATGGTGTGGTTCATCTCCTTTGTCCACTCCCTTATTAATTTTCTTTGGTCACATTATGGTTTTTCCAGTTTCCTGATTTTGCCATACTCACTTTACATTCACTTTTCGTCTGTGTAGCATACATTTTTTTTCCATATGGCAAGGACCATGTTGAGCTTTTTGTTCAAATACTACTTTCTCAAAGAATTCTATAAAACCTTATCTGAAATAGGTTTCAAAGAGCAAATGTTAGAATTCCTTCTTGTCATGTTTAGTTTTTTGCACATCACGTTCTAACAGTCTGGGGTTTTTTTAGATTTATTTATTTAGTACACAGAAGAGGGTGCCAGATCTTATTATAGATGGCTGTGAGCCACCATGTGGTTGCTGGGAATTGAACTCAGGACCTCTGGAAGAACAGTCAGTGCTCTTAACCTCTGAGCCATCTCTCCAGCCCCATTCTGTGTTTTTTAAATGATGTATTGCCTCATCACTCTACCAGAACTCAAGCCTTATGAAATCACAGACTTTGACTTCACCATTACATCCTATCTATCATGTATCTATCATGTCATACCAACCCAATACATATTCACCTCTTCTGAGTGCTGAGTATTGAAATCAGGGCCCTGTGTATGTGCTTTACTTTGGACTTAACCTCTCCCAGCCACTTAGAATAATTACTGAAATGGTTGATAATCCAGGCATGGTGACTGACTCCTATAATTCTACTACCTAGAAACTGAAGCAGGTGGGTGCTCCAAGTTTGAGGCCAGCCTGAGCTACAGTGTGAGTTCCAGAATAGCATGGGCTAACACTATAATGCCCCGTCAAATATTGAATGACAAAAACTTCTCATACTGGATAAAAATGTCCATCAAGTGCTTTGGTGTCTCTTCTAGCTGGATATGGAGGAGTGAGTGATGGAGGGCAGCCAGCAGGTAAAAGGCACTTACTGAGCAAGCCTCAAAACAGGAGTTCAGTTCTCCAGAGCTCACATAAAGATGGAAGGAGAGAACTGGATCTATGAAGTTGTCCTCTGGCCTTCACATGTATGCTGGGGCACTCATCCTCTTCCCACCAAGGCACACAATAATTTTGTAACATTGAGAACAATTGATTTAGTCAGGCAGTGGTGGTGCACGCCTTTAATCCCAGCACTCAGAAGGCAGAGGCAGGCGGATCTCTGAGTTTGAGGCCAGCCTGGTCTACAAAGTGAGTTTGAAGAGAGCCAGGAATGATACACAGAGAAACCCTGTTTCCAAAAACCAAACCAAACAAACAAACCAACAAACCAACAAACCAACAAACCAACAAACCAACAAACAAACAAAAGTGATTTGCAAAGAATAGAAATCTATCCTTGGGCCTAGTGCTAAATAAATAAAAACAAAATAAGGAAGTGTAGTCATAACAGTAATCATTTATGCATGTGCTACCCAACTTTCTCTCTTTTGTACAATAAATCTTTTAAGAAACTGGTTTTTGTGGGGCTGGAGAGATGGCACTGTGTTTATGAGCTCACACTGCTCTTTAGAGAGTTCAGGTTCAATCTCCAGCCCATGTCAGGTAGCCTCAGCTGCCTGACACTCTGGCTCCAGGGGTCTGACACCTCCTTCTAGTCTCTGTGGGTACTCTACTCTACCCCACCCCATTTAAATAATAAAATACTTTAGGAAAAATATTCTGACCTGTCTGTATTCCTCACAACCCCTGGAATTTGGTTAAATGTAGGAATTCCTTGGTGACAGAAAAGGACAAATACACTGGCTTTTCCTTCCCCATATCATTTTCATTAATATACATTGGGATTAATTTTGTAGTCTCAACATGACTCTGGATATAGAAGTCTGTCACCTGAGATAACACACCATAAAAGAGTCTTTCTTCTGGAGTAGCCTAAAATTAATTTATAGCCCTTGAATTCACTTTTTCCATTTACAGCATTATATGTGCTCAGATAGACCCAAGGTGGTTTCCTGTCTAGAAAGAACAAGGAGAAGAGCCATGGTTTCAAGGTTCCTCAGACTTCAAAGACAGTCTCAGAGAATCTTCTGCGGGTAATCACACATGGGGAGAAAAAAGAGAGACCTTGGTGTGAACCTTTACAAGGACTTAACCTTTCAATGTTTTGCTCCTCTATTTTAGTTTAGTTTAGAGAAAGAGAGAGAGAGTTGGTTTCATTGTATATATATATATATATATATATATATATATATATATATATATATATATATGATTTTTTTCAAGACAGGGTTTCTCTGTGTAACAGTGCTGGCTGTCCTGGAACTCCCTTTGTAGACATGGCTGACCTCTGACTCACAGAAATCCACCTGCCTCTGCCTCCTGAGTGCTGGGATTAAAGGCGTGCGCCACCACACCTGGCAGTGTCATGACTTTTAAGCACTGAAATAATTGAATTTCGATTTCTGTTCCTGTGGCTTCCCTTTTCATGGCAGATTCCTGTGTTTATTCCACCAGGGCTGAAGCAGAAAGTTGACACTGCACCTCTTTCTGAGACACAAACACCAAGTACCAGCCTGCACCTCTTTCTGAGACACAAACACCAAGTACCAGCCTGCACCTCTTTCTGAGACACAAACACCAAGTACCAGCCTGCACCTCTTTCTGAGACACAAACACCAGTGCAGTGTCAAAAAAAAAAAAAAAAGCCCAAAGTGAAAGTTTCCCAGAAAGCAACAGTCAAACAAAATCCTAGTGAGACACACAGAGCGAGGAAATGCCAACCGGTGAGCAGCCTTACACATGTGATCTATGCAAGAGAAGCTTCAGTAGACGGCCAAGCCTTCTCAGACACCAGAAACTCCATCAAGGAAGAGACACTAGTCCACTGTCCTCAGACTGAAGAAAGTCACCAAACAGAGTTCGGCTCTGAAGTTGAGAAATTCAAAATTAGAAGAACAACATTTCGTTAGATATATTGGAGACAAAAACGTGCTTTACAGAAAGGAATCAAGGTTTGCTCTATAGGGAATATGTTACTTGTGCTATCTGCTATTTTTAGCTAGACTTCTCAGAGAAGTTCTTAGCGAGAGCTTTAAGAGCATTCTAAATAAGAAAGGGGGCTGTTTGGAGATTGTATCAGGGATCTACTAACTTCAACTTTGTGTTTCAGAGTCGCTCAATCCATAGTCTGTGGTCACAGCTAGTATCAGTCTTGGAACATAGAGAGTAGAAACACTTGGAGCATAGACTTCTAAAAGAAAAAGCATTAACACGTGTTTATGTGCAAATCATAGCAGAGCAGAGGTGAAACCTGATGAAAAGTTTTGTGTTGTTAACAAAGCTGGGTATCAACTGTGTTTCCTCTTTAACTTTAGGAACCTTGCCTCTCAGTCCTGTCAGCACAACTTACTGAACTCGCAATTACTTCAGCTCTAGGAAACCCAGATGAACTAATAGTGCAGGTTTATGCCTCTCATTCAGACTTTTGGAAAGTGAAAACATCTCAAAGAAGATAGATAGATAGATAGATAGATAGATAGATAGATAGATAGATAGATAGATAGAGAGAATGGGTTGGAATTTGTAGCCATGAACATGTATTAGATTTTTATGGAATAAAGGAAACTATTTCTTTTCCTTATAATGTCAATAGGAAAAAGCGGCCATGGAAATCAGCACTTGAGCAAGGCATGAATGAAAAGTAGTGGCAGTTGAGCATGATCGTCTTAAAGTATGTGTGTCACCTTTTTAATGTAGCTTTTGTTTGTGACTCAGAACAAGGCACTTGTTTGTATAAGAACTACAAGGCAGAGTCTTATGCCCAGTTGATGTGAAGACCTGGGTATCTAGTCATCAGATTAAGTTCCCAGATGGGAAGGCTTGAGAACTGACCCTCAGTGTTGGGCAAGGATGAGGAAATGGACATCCATGCTTTATCTTATACTGAAAGCTCCTAGGTTGTACCTACCTGTGCCTCTTGGGCACAATATTTGAACTACAACTTCACCTTTTATAAGTTGGTAATAGAATATACAGCTCACAGATTTCAGGTTTTATAAATCAGCTGTTAAATGTAACAGTGACTTTTGTATGGTTCTGACAGCATTTGTGTATATCAGGAAAGAGATTAAAGAGATGGTCTCTTCTAACTCTTTTAAAAAATGAAGGTGATGACGATGTGTTGGGGGGTTGTGGTAATATTGTGTTCCTCAAAATATTGTGCACCCTAATAAACTTATCTGGGGTCAGAGAACAGAACAGCCACTAGATATAGAGGCCAGAAAATGGTGACATACATGCCTTTAATCCTAGCATTCCAGAGGCAGAGATCCATCTGGATCTCTGTGAGTTCAAAGCCACACTGGAAACAACCAGGCATGGTGGCTCACCTTTAATCCCAGGAAGTAATGGCAGAAAGCAGAAAGGTATTTAAGGCGTGAGGACCAGGAACTAGAGCTGGTTAAGCTTTTAGGCTTTTGAGCAGCAGTTCAGCTGAGACTCATTCAGATGAGGACTCAGAGGCTTCCAGTCTGAGGAAACAGGATCAGCTGAGGAATTGGCAAGGTGAGGTGGCTGTGGTTTGTTCTGCTTCTCTGATCTTCCAGCATTCACCCCAGTACCTGGCCTCAGGTTTGTTTTTATTAGTAAGACCCTCTAACAGTTCCTGCTGCAGGGAGTGGATGCCTATTTCTGCACAGAGAGTGTGGAAGTGATAGGCTAGCTTCTGCACTCAGGTCCTTGGGCTTGGTCAACAATTCACTCTGAGCCATGTCGCCAGTTCTCATCCTGGTCTTACAGATGAGGAAGTTGAGGCTCAGTGCTGTACAGGGGTTTTCTCAGTACCCCACCATTAGTGAGTTTATTGGTTATTGCATAGCTTGGGTGTGAAGACAGGATGGTGGTTTAAGTAGGATAGGGTCTTATCCCTGGTAACCAACCTTGGGAACATTGTGTTGTATCCATTTCTAGTTTAGAAACCATTTGTTTCTTGATTGGTTCCTCAAAGGAGGGGGTGTTTTATTTTGTTTTTGTATATGTGTGTGCATTTGGTTTTAGTTCTTTGAGACAGGGTCTTCTGTAGCCCACACTGACCTCATACTTGCTATAAAGGGATATCATTGAATTGTTGATTCTTATTCTATCTGATTGCTAAGATTATAAGCATATATCACCATGTCTGGCTTTCTTTTCCTTAAGACTGGCTATATGCTGCCCATGGTGGTCTTGAACTCTTGCCTCATTTTCCCAAGTAGAGTGATTACAGGCTTGTGCCACTGCACCTGGCCTGCAATACACTCTAAAAACAAAATATTAATGTGTATAGAAGTGTATGCATGCTGGTATAATAGTGAGGCGATGACTTTATGGGGTTAGTTCCATCTTTCCACCTTAAATGGATTACAGGTCACCAGGCTTTGCATAGCACCTACCTTCCCCACTGAGCCATCTTGCCAGCCCTCCTAAAATATTCTTAAATCTGCATTTTTCTCTAAATATTATTTCATTGTAGTAAGCAAATTTTTTATAGTTCAAAAACTATTTCCCCTCCTCAAAGGAGCTTATGTTTCCAGTTTTATTATTTGAATTAAGAGAGTAATTCAAGTCTTCCCTTGGATATCTTCAAAGCCCCACATTCCAAAACCAAGACTTTCACCAAGCCCATCCTAACAGTTAATTGAGTGGTTCCCTTTTCCTTTTCCTACTAGGACACTGTACTTCTTGCCTTGAACACTATTTTTATTTCTTTCTAGCATGTTTCAACAACTTCATTGTTAAGTACTTTGTTTGGGATGTTATTCCCCACTAGAATGTAGAAATTGAGAGAGAAGTTTGCATCTTTCTTTCACAGCCTTGACTCGAAGGTTGAGCACAAGCCTAACTCAAGAACTAAACATACCTGTCGAACAGGAGAAACTGATATGGCCACTTGAGCATCAGTTATGATGTCCCTTCTTCAGGTATCAGGTGTATGACTGCTGTGTCATATGGCCGTGTGTCCTGGTCTTGTTACCCAGAAGAGATGAGAAAGCAGAATATGTGGGTCCTGTGGAGAAGTGGACCCTGAACTCATCTGAGGCCATCATCCCAGCTATGTAAATATTTGGGCTATGTAAATGTTGCCTGGCTTTACACTGGAGTAGAAAACCAGATTCCATGTGGACCCTGGGTTCTTTACCCTGCCGGCACCATCCCGGCTACCCATGACTCAGCAGTAACAAGGGCCAAAATGCTCACACATACTTGAGGGATTGCAAGCAATTGCTCCCCCCCCCCCCCCCGCCCTGCTTCTACAGAACCTCAACAACAAGGGATAGACAAAGATCTTTGGAATCTGGCCACTTCAGTTGGTCTCTAATTGGACTCAGAGAACACTATGACATGTACAGAGGCATATCAAGAAAAAATATTCTGGGGCTGGAAAGACAGCTCTGTTAAGAGTGCTTACTGCTCAGCCGGGCAGTGGTGGTGCACGCCTTTAATCCCAGCACTCGGGAGGCAGAGGCAGGCGGATCTCTGTGAGTTCGAGGCCAGCCTGGTCTACAGAGTGAGACAGAGAAACCCTGTCTGGAAAACCATAAAAAAGAAGAAGAAGAAAGAGTGCTTGCTACTCTTCTAGAGTACCTGAGTTTGGTTTCCAGCACTCACATGGAGTAGCTCATACCCACCTGTAACTCTAGCTACACCGGGATCTGAAGCTTCTGACATCTGGGGGCACTTGGACTCACATGCACATATTCATATTCACACACACATACACATAATCTTAAAAATCAAGCAAAATCTTTTTTGTATAAAAAGAGTCACACAATCAGCTGTGTTTGGTGCCAATGAATTTAATATCCATGTTTTGTTGTAGAAGGAATTCTCAAATTACTTATTAATTTTTATGACAGTTTCACTTTGTAGCCCAATCTGGCCTTGAACTCACCAGTCTCCTGCCTCAGCCACCCATGTCCTGAAATTATAGATGTGCACCACAGTTAACATGGAGCATTTATATTGATATGCATAGAGTGAACCTAGCGGGTGGAGGGAAGAGTATAAACATGCTGTACTTGCTGGCCTTATTTATCCATGTTAGTGGTATGTGATATATTACACCTAACATCACAGAACAATTTTCTGTGAGCACCACTTAGGGGAATGCTGACCTAATAAACCCTTTTCACTACTACAAGGAATCAAAGAAATCCAGCTTGGAGCAAAATTGGATGCCATGTCACCTGGTCAGTGAAATGTCCCCCACTCCTCACAGCTGCTCAACAGGTGTCACTGTTACATCATTAGAAGGTGGATACTTCAGAGCCCCTGACTGGGTGGTGTTGCCAGGTGACTAGAAGCTGGGTAGCCCTCTTTTGGAAGATGGTGTGAGGGGGGCTGGAGAGCTGGCTCAGCAGTTAAGAGCACTAGCTTCTCTTCCAAAGGACCCAGGTTGAATTCCCAGAACCCACATGGCAACAACTCACAACTGTGCTCATAACTGCCTCTCTTCCTGGGGATCAGACACCCTCATACAGACTTACATGCAGGCAAAACACCAATGCACACGGAATAAATATAAAGTTTTTTAAAAAGCTTACAAAAAAAAGAAGATGGGCTGGACACCAGTGGCACACGCCTTTAATCCCAGCACTCAGGAGGCAGAGCCAGGCGGATCTCTGTGAGTTCGAGGATAGCCTGGTCTACACAGCAAGATCCAGGATGGGCACCAAAACTACATGGAGAAACCCTGTCTTGGAAAACAAACAAACAAAAAACCCAACAACAACCAAAAAAGAAGATGACATGAAGACTATCCTTCAGACCGATTCAGAAGGATTCACTTCTTCCAGGTCAATACAAGCAGTTCTGCTTAGTATATTAAAAAAAAAAAAAATCATTGTGTATGTGTATGTACTCTCCCTCCCCTGCCACCCTGTGTCACAGTGTACATGTGGAGATCAGTGGACAGCCTCTGGGGTTTCAGTCCTCTCCCACCCTGGGTCCAGGGGTTGAGCTCAAGTTTTCAGGCTTGGCAGAAAGTGCCTCAATCAGCAGAGCTAGTCCGTGTCCCTCCCCATCTCTTCCTTTATTTCTATCTTCTCCTCTCCCTCCCTCGCTTCTTTCCTCTCCTTCCCTGAGACTCGTATGACCTGGAACTCTACTCTTGCCTGCCCTTCCCAAGTTCTCCAAGTTCTGGGACTACAGATGTGCACTACCACTCCCCATTTGTGTGCTGCCGGGGATGGAACCCAGGATTTGTGCATGCTCAGCAAGGGCACTGCCTACTGATCACGTCCTGAGACCCCTCCTTATGTCTTTTGATTTCTTAAGAGCTCATTTTTCAAGTGTGGAATAATATTTTGTCTGGATGTAACAGTAGATCTATTCACCTATTGGTTGTTTCTAGGTTTTGGCAATTATGAATATATCTACTATAAATATTCTTGTACAGTTTTGTGTATTTGTAAGTTTTCTACTAATTTGGGTAAATGCAATGAAACGTTATGTATTTCATAATAAGTATATTTAATTCTGTCAGACACCACCAAACTTTTTCAGAATAGCTATTCCATTTTATATTCCACCAGCAAAAGGTAAACATTACTGTTGTTTCCCATCCTCTCCAAAGTTGTGCTGCCAGGGTTCTGTGTCTTTGCTTTTCTAATAGATGTGTATGGTGTCTCGTTTCCCAGTGATATAAGATGCTCATCTCTTTGTACACATATTTGTCATCTGTGTCTTTGGTGAATTACCCAGGTCTTTTGACAGTTTTATTGGGGCATTTGTTTTTATTGTGACTCTTTAGACTGACTTACTTCCATACGTTTGGATGACAGTCTTTATTACATATATTTTTGATGAGCATGTTTTCTTAATTTGTGCCTTATTTTCTCATTGTCTGGGCAGTGTTTTCAGGGCACTTTTAAACTTTTTTGAGCACAAGCGCTACATTTATGTTATTTCCACTCCTCCCTTTCTCCTCTGCGACTCCTCCATCTGTGGTTCTCATTCCCTCTCAAAGTCATGACCTTCATCTTTATTATTGTTATATGTATGTGCAGCCTGCTGAGTTGACTTAATGTTGCCTTACATCAACAGGGGAGGACTGTTGATTGCTTTTCTTTCCTGGCAGCTTGCATAGAACCTTCAGATACTATGAGAGCTGGTCCTTGGGTAGGAGGCTTCCAGGTCAGATCCAGCTCAATTCCTCCAAGTCCTGTATCTGAAGTTTTTGGTGTCTTCAGCAATACAGTCTCACCTTCAAATTCTGGGAGGCAACCAAGGGCATTGGCAGAAATCTGTATTGTTTGGGTAGTCTCTTGGACCCTCCTGACCAACAACTCAAAAGGAGGTTGTAGGAGCCTGTGTAAGAAAGCAATGAATTCACTGTGAACTATGGATGTGGGAAAATGCAGATTGTTGTTCCCACAAGGCATCCTTCTAGAAAAAAACTGCACAAACTCTAAGTGAATATGCTTGAAAGTAAGGACTTGAAGGGAATGCTCTGCCGTGTCCACATTATAATACATGTAAGTAGCCCAGCGACCGGTGACAGTCTTCTTGAAGTTAGGAGACCTAAGCTTTACTATGAAACCAATGCCAAGGAAAGAAGAGCAAATGATGGAAACTTGGTCCTTGGCTACATCATTGAGCAGCAGGGTCAAGCATCCCTTGAGGCCTATGCCTTCCCTGGACTTTCCATCTACATGAATTCTGTGCACTCCATTTATTGTTAAGGCTAATGTGAATAGGAATTTCTGTTCATTTATATCTGAAAGAACCCATAAGAACATAGAGCAATAACTAACTTAATATACAGATGAAAATCTTTTTTATATAGCTATCTAATAGTTTTTTAGAAAGAAATTATCAAGCATACATAAAGGTAGTATGATGAATGTTCTGTATGCCTCAAAAATTACGTTGACATGGCACCCTGTCTCAAAATTATCAACATTTTGCAATCTCATTTAATTTATCCTCTTCAGTGTTATAGTTTTAGTTTGTTGTGACAGTGTTGTTTGCATTATGGAGTTTAAAACAAACCCCAGACATTGCACACTGACCTGTCAATAGTTTATAAGCAGGGAAATGGTACTGACAACCTCTACTCTAAACGGCCTTTGAGAAGTTCTCAGTAGACAGAGCTGTCTTTCCCACGGGGACAAGACTGAAAACAAAGGCAGCCTTCAGCTACCCTATAGTACAACAAAACTTGACCTGTAACTTCTCAGGTGGCTTTGTAAGAGGACCCTCTTGGCCTCCTGCCTGGGGTATTCATTTATGAGAACATCAGATATCCCAAATGTCTCATAATGAGGGCTTCCCAGAAGGGATACTAGATGTCTGTAATGATCACCAGAGCAACTTATTAATGACTTGAAACTACATGTTCTACTGTTGTACTTTTAATGAGCCCCAGAGTGACTCATTCATTAAGAGTTCAGGAACATTGGTTTATTATTGGTTTTCTGGAAGCCTAAAGAACAAAATAATGACATTCACCTCCCCCCCAGTGTACATAGAGCAAGTCTCCAAGAGCCTAGTATATACTCAGAATAATTTCTCATTATCCACTTACACTGGTGTTAAGTATCTTTTTTAAAATGATGTATAAATGAGTATTTAAATTAAAATTTCATAGGCATTCACCTCCCTCTACTCCTCCTTCATTTTTTACATTTGTCTGTTCTGTTTGTGGGACTGCTTAGAAGGAAGATGACCTGAAAACTCAAAATCTTCATTCTTAATGAAGAACTCGCCTATCCTTTAGGGTTAGTGTGCATTCCAGCCCTTAATTCTCCGTACTTTAATACCCAGTGCCCTGCTAGTCCATAATCATCATACAAACCACTCTAGAAGATTCTTTATGCCCAGTCAGCACTTATCATAGTTTATAGTTTATGAGTTACCATTTATAAAAACCTACTTAGCCAACTAAGAGTCCATTGCAACCTGAATTCCTGGTGCTGTATTTATTACCTTCTGTAATCCCCAAATTAATATATACTAACTTTTGCCCAAGACCGATTTCTTGTTTCACTCTGCCTAAGGATGTTTACTTCCTAAAATTTCCTGAAAGACATGTACTCTGTATGTTGATTGGTTGGTTTTAATGGTTTGTTTTTATTTGGGATTCTAAAGAAATTTTTTTTGGATTTAACAAGAAGAGAAGGACATTTTCTAAGCTTCATTATACTGTTTAAATAAATAATAGGTATGATACTTACATCATTTCATTTGGTAACAATCTGCTTTTCCTGGTCAGTTTCAAATGACACCTTATTTTCACTTCCAGTTTCCCCAAAATGGAATAAGGAAAACATCTTTCTCCAATTTTACACATGGGTTATTCAGTTTTTTAAAAGGGATTGATTGAATTGGCTTAGATTCTACCTTTTTAAGAGTAGACTTAAGTATTCATGTTTGAGAGAAATACCAAAACATTTACAAAGATTTTTCAAAAAGCCTTGCAGACACAGACACATACACAATTAGATTATTAAGTTCTCACACACTGAGACACAAAGCAAATGCTTTTTTAAGAAATAATTTATTTATTTTTATTTTATGTGCATTGGTGTTTTACCTGCATATGTGTCTATGTGAGGATGCCATGTCATCTGGAGCTGGAGTTACAGACAGTTGTAAGGGGCCATGTGGGTGCTGGGAATTGAACCCAGGTCCTCTGGAAGAGCAGCCACTTAGCCATCTCTAGCCCCACAGAGCAAACTCTTAAGAAAATTGTAGGCACTTCAGCCCATTAGTAGGTATAGTCGATTGTCCTCTCACAGTGGAGATAGATTCTAAGAAATGTACTGTTCGGTGATTTCTCATGGTGCAAACATGGACTCAAAGGTGGCTCTAGTGTGCCTAGATTACATAATCTTATGGGGCCACAACCATGCAAGTGCTCTGTGGTTGGCTGAAGTACCATGTGCCGCATGGCTGTGACTCTACACTATGATCCAAGTGTTAGTTCCAAAAGTCCGATGTAGCCACTGGCTGTTCTAAGAGGCAAGGACTAATGGGAGGTCATGAGACCATGAAGTCACAGCTTGCCCTCCTGCCTTCCGAGGTGAGAGGATACAATGTTCCCTTCCTCTGTAGCATGAATCATCAAGGTAGCATCTTGGAAACAGAAAGATGCCCATTAGATGATTCAACTTGTTGGCACCTTGATCTTGTGCTTTCCAGCCTGCAGAACTGTGAGAACATCTAGTTATATTGCTTATAAATTATAAACAAAAGATAAAAATAGACTTCTCACTAAAAGGCAATTATTTATTTATTTTTCTGTGTTCCAAACTTCTATTACAATCAGCCCCCAAAGATCAGAAAGGTTGTCACAAGTATCAACATTTAAAGTCATATGATGGGCAGAGGATGTAGTTTGGAGGTAGAATGGCCTCTTAGAGTGTGCAGGGCCCTGAGTTCAATCTCTAGCACCTTAAACAAACAAAAAACCATAAGAGCTAGTCCCGGTAGTGCACAACTGTACTCTCAGCTGCTTGGGAAGCTGAGGCAGGAGAATCACAAGCTCCATTCTTTCCTGCTATAGTATTTGGTTCCATGTTGGATAATCTGACAACACCTTGCCTCAAAAGGGGGCTGGGAGTGGGGAGGACACAGGGTAATTCATTGGAAGAGCACCTGCCTAGTGTGTCAAAGGCCCTAGTACCACAAAATTAACAGAAACTATATGGAAAAAAACCAATAATAATAGACAAACTAATTTTCAACAACAAAATATTAAAATGATTCAAAATAATACATAAAACAGCCAATTGTCATACAGAAAGACTCAAAATCCTTCGTCACCAGGAAAGTGCAAACCAAAGTCAGTGAAACTTCACAGAAACTAGAATGGTATAATAAAAGATAATACAGTGTTCGAGAAATCAGAACCCTCATACACTGCCAATAGAAATGTAAACATGGTAGAAAATGGTCCAGAAGCTTAAAAAGCTAAATATAGGGGTTGAGGGATGTGTGGCTTCAAAGTGGAACCCTTGTCTAGTGTGTGTGAGCCCCTGGGCTTGTCCCTAGCACTAGGGTGGGGAGGAAGCCATGTAAGTAGAGAACTTCCTTGTTTGCCAGCCCACTATTCCATTCCTCTCCAAAAGGAAAAGATGTCTACATAAAAATGGGCCTGTACAGTTGGCCATGGTGGCTTACACCTATAACCCCAACACTCATGAGGCTGAGGTAGAGACTTCTGTGACTTCAAGGCCAGCCTGGGTTCTAGAGTGATAGTGTGTGTCAAAGAAGAAACAAAACTATCTTGTCCCAAAATGTAATCAGCATTATTCACAGTAGGCCAAAACTAGGTACAGCTTAGATGTTCACTGATTTCTAAATGGATAAATAAAATGTGTTATATCATACACAGTGGAATATTATTCAGCAACTACTGCCATGAATTTGATATGCATACAATATTTTCTACTTAATGAATAGTATTGCTTTTTGCGTAGCATGTTTCCCATGAATGATATATTGTACGTCACATTCTGAAATTGTTTTGCTTATTACTTTTTTAGATTAATCACACTGATACCTACAAATTTTATCAATGACACAATTTTTACAAACTACAACTTATTCATTTCCCATTGACTTGACTATTTCTACTTTTTGTTTTATTTTTGAGACTATTTAGCTCGTATTTGTCTTTTTTCCTCCATAATCCTCCTGCCTCAGCCTCCTGCTACTGTAGTGTTTTTTTCTTTATAAGGATGCAGCGATGTTTGCCCAAACCTTCCCAGGCAGATCTGAAGGCGTCTCTTTGGTAGTAGTGAACCGAGCGAGTTTGAGCATTGCTTAAATTCCAGACGCCAGTTTCCCCAACTGTAAGATGAGGGTATGCCATGTACTTCATTCCATTCTTAATGTCAAATGAGGTGAAAGGGAAAAATCAGTAGCCCATCTTGAGAGATGCTCCCCCATCCTCTAAAGGTATTTGCTGGTCAGCAGTTTTAGAACTGACCAGAAGTTGAACTCATAGGAAGATAAGGCTGGAAGAATAAATCTATATATCCTGGACTAGGTAAAACAGGATATGGGGAGTAATGGACTCAACTGACCAGAAACTGAATTTATGGGAGAATAGGACTGGAACAATAAATCTGAATGTATCTATTCTGGGTTCAGCAAAAGCAGGACAGTAAAAATTTATGTCTCTGTAGATATCCTGAATCCTGTTAGCCATTAGTAACCTCATGCTTATAGTTCAGCCAGTAACTTCAAAGAACTACCTCATCTCATCCCTCTTGTCCAATCCCAAACTGCATGTAAACTTTTCCTATATAAATCCCTTCAAGTGAGTGCTGGGGCCATCCTCCTCCACCCACTGTGTCGGATGTTGGACTGGGACCAAGCTTGCTTGTTTTGTTATTAAAAAGCTCTGTGTGCTTGCATCGGATATTGGCTCTGTGGTGGTCTTGCTTGGGGGTCTTGTGACCTGGCACAACAGAGGTAGCATATATAAGCACTTCATATATTCCTTATAAACTTTAAATTAGATTTATGATAGACAGTACATGGCTAAACATCAATTTAAGTGTATACTTGAATACACCTAATATATCTCCTGAGTTCTGTGTGCAAACTTCTAACTGAGCCTCTGGATCCCTCTGAACTTCAGTGTATCTAGTACTTTCTTTGTTTGTTTTTGTTTTTGTTTTGTTTTGTTTTTTTTGAGATAGGGTTTCTCTGGGTAGTTTTGGTGCCTGTCCTGGATCTCTCTCTGTAGACCAGGCTGGCCTTGATCTCATAGAGATCTGCCTGGCTTTGCCTCCTGAGTGCTGGGATTAAAGGCATGTGCCACCACCCGTCCAGTGTATCTAGTATTGAACTCACTTTCTTCTTCTCTCTCCAGCCAGTTACTGCCCTCCCATGTGCCTTTGCTATTTTGTGGATGTTACATTCCAATTCCTCCAATGGAGCTTTCAGAACTGCTGAAACACCTATGAGCATCCCACTGCTGAGAGCTATAACCATGCAAGTCTCCCAGTTGCCTTTAAGACTTGCATCCAGCAGGAAAGGAGTATCAGAATCTGTTTCAGTGGTATGGCCATCTGAGGTGTTGCAGAGACCCGTGCAACTGATGCTGGGTTGCCTGTGATTGTCGTTAGCTGTGCTCCCTGCCTTCTCAGCTCCTGTGTCTTATATCTTCTCCAGTTCAGGTTTCCATTAGTGAGCAACTATATATTCTTCGAACAACATTTCTTTTCTACTTATTTCAACCAAATTGTTTTCTCTAGAACCTAAATCAGCTTATGAGCCAAGCACTCTGATGCTCTTGTGTACTTGAAATGAATTCTCAAGACAATGGAGCAATGCCATTTACTGACTTGTTCAGCCTGCTTTCTTATACACTTCAGGACTACCTGCCCAGGGGTGGCATCACCCGTAGTGGGCTGAGCCCTTCTACTTCAATTATCAGTCAAGAAAATGCCCTACAGGCATGCTTACAGGTCAATCTGATGGGGGACATTTTCAGGGAGTCCTGGAGTTCGCCTGGTCTAGATGCCGTAAGAGGTCAAAGGTTTTCAGGTTAGAGGCTGTGTTTCCTGAGAAACTGAAGAAGCCCCTCAGGGAGTGGAGCATCCAGGCCACCTGTGTGTCTCTGTGTTACCTAGAAGTCAGAGAAGCATATGGAAGCTTGGCTGGACAAATGGTCTTATACATTCATCTTGTGTAGCCTGTTTGGCTTGCAAATATCATTGTATTCTGGCACAATGTAGTCTCCCTGGCAACAGCCATTGTACTTGTTTCTGATAATGGGGATAAAAGTCTGATTGCTTGCAATAAACTTGTCTCAGCCTCAGTGTTGCGGAGACCCTCCAACACAGCCTGATTTTAATTCTCACTGATCATATCAAGAGACCCTGGTTTGATAAGTAAGTGCTGATGTTTACAGGCATTTTCTCAGCTGAGGGTCCCTCTTCCCAATGACCTAGCTTGTATCAAGTTGACAAAAAACATTAACTATCACAAACATCAACCCAGAGTAGTATAGCTATCAGAAAGGTTTAAGTGAAAACCTGTAGCAATGGCAAGAGTCTCTCTTCCTCTTCTCGGCCTTGTAAATACCATTTTCAGTGTAAATTAATCACTTTTTAAATAGCATGAATAAGAAGTCGTGCTTTAAAGGCTTATCATGACGTTAACTATGGCTGCTATTTATGGGGCGGCCACCATCACTTGTAGTGTACATTGGTTAGCTGCCGATCAATATCCACTTTCCTAACAGAATAACAATATCCTCCTTCTTAACAGAGCCCTGACTGTTTTCAGGGATATCTCACTCAGCTCCTTGGACAGAACTAGTTATGTAATTGTTAGTTATGAAGAAAGGAGTGTTTTATGACGCCTGGACCAATATCACCTGAGAAAGAGTATGCAAACGCTTCTGGAAAATTCTCCCTCAAAGACAAGCCCACAGAAAACACAGTCCCTCTGTATCCAGACATGAGCGTGCACCTGTGTGAGCCTGGGACAGCTGCAGCGCTAGCTAGTACTGTTGCTGTGTGAGGATGGCGAAGAGCCACAGTTGGGAAACAATGTCTGCAGCGCGGAAGTCCTGAACCCACTCAGCCTTCCTCTACCCGGGTCTCCAATTAGGTGAGCTAATGTATTCCTTTATGGTTTATGTTACTTGCTTCTGAAAGAATCTTAATGAATTCACATTCCAAGCTCATTATGTCATTCATGATTTCAGGGATGAACAAACTGACTTACCAAGGTTACATACCTGACATTCGCTCTCTAAAGTAAATACAAGAGGACGTCGGGCTAGGATTCAGCATTGCCACATTTACCATTCTACTTAGGTCAACACTATCAGGAAGAATGAAATGTGTTTGCTTACTGTTTCCATACCGTTTACATGTGTGTATGTGTTTATTTACTTAAGTGTGTGGGGCATGTGTGTGCAAGTATGCTCACATGAAGGCCAGAAGACAAGCTGCAGGGGTCAGTTCTTTCCTTACACTATGCGTCCTAGGCATTGTCCTCAGCAGCTCTTACTTAACAAAGCCATCTCATGGGCCCTCCATGGCATTTACTATCACTCACCTTGGTGAGAACAATGAGCCAGGAGACTCCAGTCCTATCATAAGTCCCAGGAAGATAATATGAAAACCAAGTCAACCTAACTCCTCCCAAAATTACTAATCCAAAGGTAATTTAATTAATAAGTATAAATGTGTTCAAAGAAATTAAGCTCTTGAAAGACTCTCAAAAGAGTACAAACAGCTGAATGAACTGAAGTTGTTGATACAAGATATGAAACAAGAATCCAGTAAAGAGGTAAGAATAGCAAAGAAAAACCTTGTGTAACTACTGGAAATGAAAAATATAAGTCAGGTAAAAAAATTCTGTGGAAAGCCTCATTGTTGTGGGTCATTATTGTTGTTGTTGTTGTTTGAGGGTTTCTCTGTGTAGCTTTGGAGCCTGTTCTGGATCTCACTCTGTAGACCAGACTATCCTCGAACTCACAGAGATCCTCCTGCCTCTGCCTCCTGATTGCTGGGATTAAAGGTGTGTGCCACCACCACCTCGGGCAATGGAATATTATTTTAAGGTATGTTATATTTGTTTATGCTGTGGAACATTTGTTTAATGATGTAAAGTTTAAATGATGTGTTGCATTCTTTTATGTTGCATTTAACTCTGTGAAGCTGTGTCACTGTGCCTGTCTAAAATACCTGATTGGTCTAATAAAGAGGTGAATGGCCAATAGTAAGTCAGGAGAAAGGATAGAAGGGGCTGGCAAGCAGAGAGAATAAATAGGAGAAAAAGAAAGAAATGAGATCAAAGAGAGAGAAAAGAAGGGGCCAGTCACCAGGCACACAGCCAGCCACGTAGTAAGAGTGAAAGTAAGATCCACAGAAGTAAGAGAAGGAAAAGCCCAGAGGCAAAAGGTAGATGGGATAATTTAAGTTAAGAAAAGCTGGCTAGAAACAAGCCAAGCTAAGGCCGGGCATTCATAAGAAAGAATAAGCCTCTGTGTGTGTTTATTTGGGAGCTGGGTGGCGGGCCTCTCAAAGAGCCAAAGAGTAAAAACAACCAACTACATCTCACCAACAGAATGAATGATGGGGAAGAAAGAATATCTGAGCTTGAAAATGATTTGGAGAAAGTGGATCATTCCACCAAAGACAAAGACAGGTTAATAAGATATGAGCTAGACTTAATTAAGATAGTTGGGACACCATGAAAAGATCAAACTGAAGACTTGTGGGCATAAAGAAGGATAATAATTCCATTCCAAAGGTATAGAAAACAGATGACTACCTAGATGCAGGAGGCATTTCAAACACCAAGTAGACAAGACCAGAAAAAAAGCCCCCACATCATATTACAATTAAACTAGCAAATATTAGAACAAAGAAAATAAACTGAAATTGGTAAGAGAGAAACACCAAGTCACATAAAATGGAGGCCCACCGTAATAGCATATTTCTCCACAGAAGCTGTTCTAATTTGGTTTCCACAGCTAAACACCATGACCAAAAGCAACTTGGGGAGAGGGGTTATTTTGCCTTGCAGCTCACAGTCCAAGGGAAATCAGGGCAGGAACTGAAGCTGAGACCTTGGAAGCATGTTGCTTACTGGATTGCTTCCTATGGCCTGCTCAGCCTGCTTTCTTACACAGCCCAGTACAACATGCTCGGGGTGTCCCTGACCTTGGGGACTGATCCCTCCTACATCAAACATTAATTGAGAAAATACCCTATAGATTTGTCCACAGGCAAGTCTGATGCAGACATTTTCTTAGTTGAGGTTTCCTCTCCTCAAATGACTTTAGCTTGTATCAAGTTGACAAAAAACTAACAAACAAAGCAAAAAACAAACAAACAAAAAACCCGAAAGCTAACAGAGTGCTGGATGTATCGGTTGGGGAAGAATCAGTGTGCCATAGTTACCTTTCTAGAGCTTTATTGGGAGAGAGAGGGAGGGAGAGAGAGGGAGGGAGAGAGAGAGAAAGAAAGAGACCACTTGGGAGGGGAGGGGTACAGAAGGAGAGAGAGTGTGGGAAAGGAGAGAACGCACAGAGGGCATGCCTGCTTTTTAGGCTGGGACACCATCGCAGGCTGGTGACATAATTAAGGACATAGTCCTTACACTAACTAGGACAGAGGCCCTGGAATGAAGTTTTTCTAATTTGGAAAGACAACAGCTGCCAGACTGTACCCAAGCACTGCTATCCAGCATGGCTGAAGAAAACATTTACATGATAATCCAGGCTTAAGGAATTCAGGACCACTAAGTCCACTCTATAAATTCTTCAGGCAGACAGAAAGACAAACATATCCCTGAAGGTACAGGGAAAAATAAACCACTCTTTACTGTCAAGCCAGAGGATGCAAAAACACCAAACACTACAAAATCAACAGTGACAGGAGTTAATACATACCTTTCAATAATAACTTTGAATATTATGATAGTAATGCTTCAATCAAAAGATACAAATCAATTGACTAGATTAAAAGGCAAGATGCGGGTTGAGGATTTAGCTCAGTGGGGATTTAGCTAAGTGGTAGAGTGCTTGCCTAGCAAGTGCAATGCCCTGGGTTCAGTCCTCAGCTCTGGAAAAAAAAAGATAAAAAATAAAAAGGCAAGATGCACCTACTTTTTGTGTTCAAGAAACACCTCAACATAAACAAGTGAATACATATTTCCAAAAAAATGGAACTATGAGATAAACTGATCTATTCCAAATTCTGACCAAATAGACTTTAACCCAAAAGTCAGCAGAGAGATCTCTTTGCATTCAAGGCCACCCTGGTCTACAGAGTGAGTTCCAGTATTGAATACTCCCCAGGTACCTGCCCTGAGGATAATTCTCCCAGAGTCCAGGGGAAGATGCTACAAGTGGCTGGGAATCTAATCTGAAGGATATCAAATGATTCTAAGCACACCGAGCTCTTTAGTCCATTCACGTTATTCTTTTCAGTGAATTCTATCTACACAGCTTCTTTTCTGTTCTCACACTTAGCTCCTCTCTGTCCCTTCTTCTGCTGTTCTCTCATTGTTCTATCTTAGTTCTTTCCATCTTTGTTCTCCCCCAAGTCTCTGAAGTTTCTAGTTTACATACACATACAATCAGCCATTCTCTGGCCAAAAGCAAGGTCACAAGGCTTGAATTCTTTCAGGGTCATAAAAGCAGATAAGAGTTTACACCAGGCTATGACTGTCAGGCTTTCATTTACAACCCAAAAGGAGAGTGACTAATGGAGGTAGGGAGTTAAAGATTTAAGGTTAGTGAGGTTATCTTCTCTTAGCTGTGAGATGAGCTCAAGGCACACTAATGCTTATCTATCTTCAGTCTGTCCTTGGATGTTTGAGAAGTATCGCAGATGAAATACTTTTGTCCAGAGATGGCTGTGGGAAAGAGGTATTGACTGTGTGACTTATCAAACACAGCCGGGGATGTTATCCAAATACTCCAATTGTATAGGAGAAGTTGTGCCCAATAAATGATCAACCACACTGTCAGAAGTTCTTGTGAAAAGAATCAAATGGGAAAGATACAATAGCACAAGAAATTCACTGCAGGAAAATACTTCATATTTCTGCAGCTCACAGCATTCCAGAACAGCCAGGACTACATAGAGAGACCCTGCCTCAAAAACACAAAAATAGCCAGGCAGTGGTGGCTGTGCACACCTTTAATCCTAGCACTCGGGAGGCAGAGGCAGGTGGACCTCTATGAATTCAAGGCCAGCCTGGTCTACAGAGTGAGTTCCAGGACAGGCTCCAAAAGCTACACAGAGAAACCCTGTCTTGAAAAACCAAAATAAAAATAAAGACTCCATAAGAAAACTCTTGGAACTGATAAGCACTTTGAACAAAGTGGCAATATATAAAATTAATGTGCAAAATCTTATATGCCAATAATAAACACTGTGAGTTAGAAATTAGAAAAACACATTCAGTATTGACTTTAAAAAGCCTTTGAAATAATCCCACTCAAGGAAGTAAACAACTTCTTGAGTAAAAATTTTGAAAAACCAAAGAGATGGGGAGAGATGGCTTAGTGGTTAAGAGCACTGGCTGCTCTTCCAGAGGACTGGGGTTCAATTTCCAGCTCCCACATGGCCGCTCACAATTGTCTAAAACTCCAGTTCCAGGGGATCTAACTCCCTCATGTAGACACACATGCAAGCAAAACACCAATGCACATTAAAAAAAAAAATAATAAACCGAAACAACAATACCAGAGAGAGACCTTGAAGAAGACAGAAAGGCCCTCCCATGCTTCGGATTGGAAGAATCAATATTGTGAAAATGGCCATCTTACCAATAGTCTATAGTTTAAATGCAATACCTACCAAAATACATTGTTTCTACTGACAAAGGAAACAATCTTCAAATTCATCGGAAAGTACAAAAGACCTTGAGTAGCCAAAGCAATAGAATAAGCAAAAGACTAATGGTACAGATGTCATTATACCCAATTTCAAGCTATATACAAAGCCATACTAATAAAAAAAATAGCCTTATACCCACATAAAAGCAAACAGTGATTAATGGAATACAATAGAAGACCCAGACATAAGCCTACATAGTTATAGCTACCTAATTTGACAATGACACCAAAAACAGTTACTGGAGGAAAAATAGACTCTTTAATAACTGGTTTTCCATTGGGGAAATCTTCCCCTTCAGAGCTACAACACCTCCACTGGGGAGGCTTTTCCCCTCAGAGCTGTAATACTCACAAAGGTAACTTAGCAATCATGAGCCAAAAAATACCACAAAATCACACCATGAAACAAACCTCATATAAGAGATTTATTGGGGAGAAACACAAGGTGGTGGCTGCAGCACAGGAAGAGAGACAGCAGAGGGCTCTACAGAGAGGGTAGGCTTTTAAAGACTTTTTGGAGCATCCACAGTGTGCTATAAAGTACATCATGGCCATACACATTGTTTGGTCATTAAAGTTGAGTCACAGGGGCAGGAATTTCCAAATCTCAGGAGCTCTAGGTCAGGTCAGGGTCAGGGTGCTTTCCCTGGCCCCTTTCCCTACATTTCCCCCTTTTTTGTTTACTATCGATAACTAGTCAGGGGTCTGGAAAGAGGGTGATGTCATCATTAAACTACTTCCTGTTATATGGGTGCTGGACAACTGAGAACTGCCCACATTCTGGAACCTGGAGCTCCTCTACTCCTCCCCACCTTCAATGACACAGTGATAATGGCCCTGCTATCACTAATGGCCAATGTGACACAATTCTATCATTGACACCATTGCCATATTCCCTATGTGCATGCTTCATACCTCCCATAAAACCCACCATCACGACCTGGTCTGCTGCCATCCACACTCAGAGGTAGCCATTTTGCATCCTACTTCCTCAATAAAACTCTTGTGTGAGGTCTGTTGCATGGTGTGATTTTTATGGCATTTCTTGGTGCCTGGTTATCTTGGTAACCAAGGCACTTTCACTTCAAAACCCTTTTTTTTTTTTTTTTTTGTCAGAGCTGAGGACTGAACCCAGGGCCTCTACCACTGAGCTAAATCCCCAACCCCCTTGTCTTTTATTTATTTATTTATCTATCTATTTATTTATTTATTTACTTACTTACTTACTTAGTTAATTAATTAATTATTTTATTTTTGGTTTTTCGAGACAGGGTTTTTCTATATCTTTGGAGGCTGTCCTGGAACTCTCTTTGTAGACCAGGCTGGCCTTGGACTCACAAAGATCCACCTGCCTCTGCCTCCCGAGTGCTGGGACTACAGGCATGCGCCACCACCGCTCGGCCCCCTTGTCTTTTATTATACCTAACTGGCTGACATAGAAGCACCATTCCCCCCTGAGGAAGAGGCAAAGGTCACCCTTCTCTGCTGTTAGTAGATCCAATCCTTGCAGATTTTCTAATGCTTTTCAAGCAGTTTGCATAGAAACAAGAATTTTTCTTAAAGCCATAAATAACTTTCTCCTGCATAAAGCAGGTAGAGTGCCCTATCACATTGTAGAACTATGTCAACTAATGAATTTACTTGTGGATAGATTTGGGTCTAGCAGGTACCTATGGTTGGTTTTAACAGATACCCTTCCTGGACAACAGGCGCTGTAAATAACCATTTTGTCCCCTATGCCTGAGAGTTTCCTTTTGACCTAAAACTCCAGCCTTTTGTAGAGGATAGGGGGTGCTGTATTCTCTTCTGTAACTAGTTCCTGCTGAAATTAGGATGGTGTTGTCAGGGCCCAGAAAGGCTAGAATGCTGGTCAAAGGTCAGGAGAGGATCCAGGCAATAGAGCATTCATCAGGAGCATCTGGTTCACTGATTCTCTGAAGACACAGAGAGAAATCACCTTGGTTGGATTGGTTCACATCAGCTTTCAGCAAGTCCAGGGCTCTCAGCCATATGGGGCAGTTTGTAGTCCACAGCTGAATGGTATCTGTCAGCTGAGTAAAGATCTGCTGAAACTAATATAAACTAGGGACAGAAGTTAAAGTTTAGGAACTTAAAGGAAAATCTTGCATTTGGAACTTTCAGGTCCATAGTCCTGGTTTGGGGGAGGGGAGGAGTCCCAAGAGCAGGAGAAAGAGAGATCACACCCTCAGGATGTGGAATGGGCAGGTGGGGAAACTTACACTGTACTTATCTGGAGTCTATTTGACCTGTGAGAGGTGGGTCCAAGTCTTGGACCGAAATATCATTAGCATGGTGAGAAGCACCTTTAAGTCTATACTTAGAAGACAACCAAAGTAAATTTAAAATCTTGAGTGTGTGACTGATAATAATAGTCAGCACTTTATCAGCTTATCAGAACTCCATTGATCAATATTAAAACTCTGAACCTTCAAAATAGAGGGGAAAGAAATCTGAAACAGTTTTCATTACCTTATATTACTTTCTTACACCTTTACAACTTGCATTTACATATCTTAAAACACTAGTTTCCTGAGGCTGGAGAAATGGCTCAGAGGTTAAGAACACTGAATGTTCTTCCAGTCTTCCAATAGGTCTTGAGTTCAATTCCCAGCAACCACATGGTGGCTCACAGCCATCTGTAATGAGATCTGGTGCCCTCTTCTGGCCTGCAGGCAGAACACTGTATACACAATAAATAAATAAATCTTTAAAAAAAAAACCACACACACACACACACACACACACACACACACACACACACTAGCTTCCACATCCTCAGACACTTTCGTAGACCCTCAGAACTTACTTAAATTTTCACATCTTCCATTTAGGCATTTACCAGAGAGACAAGTAGTTATTGCTGAGCTCAGTCCCTGTAAAGCAAGTTCCTTTAAATCCTTTTGTCTTGTTTTTCCTCTCCCCTCTGTCACAGTCAGGTGGCCTGCCTGCCACTGGACAGAGATTTTGAAGGAACCTTTAAACAAACATGCTTGGGTCTAGAGGAGGGGGAGCCACAACCCAGCTCCAACTTCCCAATGAAGCGGAACAACATAAAACATCTTTACTATTATCCACAGTCAAAAGACATTTGAAGGGTTGGGGATTTAGCTCAGTGGTAGAGCGCTTGCCTAGCAAGCACAAGTCCCTGGGTTCGATCCTCAGCTCAAAAAAAAAAAAAAAAAAAGACATTTGAATCTCTGCTAAACTGGATCCAGTGAGCAGAAAGCCCAGAGATGAATTCTGAGCCCTGGCCATCAAGGCCATGGCAAGTGGCATTAGCAATAGTGGCTGGTGTCGGGCAGTAGCAAAGAAAGCAAACAAACAAACAAACAAAATAAGAAAAGAAAAAGAAAATCCAACAAAAACAAAAACCTAGTCAACACGGAACACAGAAAGCTCCCACACTCAAAGGAGACCAGTCAGAAACAAGACATACAATGAACAATATCATTAATACATTCAGTTGAGCCTGACCTGTTTCCATCTTGGCTGCCATGTTTACCACAAGACTTTACCACACACCAGAAAACACAGACCATCCACCACACACACAAAACAGACAGACAAAACTTTCCAAACACCCAGAACCAAGTGGTGGGGGATGGTGTTTTTCTTTTTTTTTTTTTTTTTTTTTTTTTGAGCTGAGGATCGAACCCAGGACAGGAGTGAAAGGATTTTATAGTTGGACAATCAGAGGGAGATGATGTTTGGCTCTAGAGGGGTTTAGGGTGCCCCATACTCGGGGATGCATCTGGGAGGCCGGTAAGGGAAAGGTGTGTCAGATGAGTGATTTGGAAGAGAAGGGAGGGAAGAACCAGTGAGACTCTGGTCAAGCAGATGGGGGAGCGAAGGAAGCAGAGGCTCCCACCTTGGCTAGGAGGTCCCTTCCCAGCAAGGGGATGGGTCAGGTTGGTCCACTAGAAAGGAGTGGGTAAGAGGGGTACCCCTAAAGATACAGTGAAGTGGTGGGATTTTGGTGAGGTTGTCCCCCTACCCCAACAACAGGGGAATGAGAAGGGAAGGTGGGTTCTTAAAACTCTGTCAGTACTGAGTAGGTGACCCTGGTGTCCAGAAGGAAGGAGGTGGGTTGTCATGATAACCTGATGATTACCTGGGGCTTCCTGTCAGAGATTTCCTGTCAGATGACTGTGGTCGAGCCCAGGAAGCCTGGACCCCCTCAGTTGTCCATGGTCAGACCTCGGCTGGAGGATGGTCTAGGCCTGATGTCCCTATGCTGTGAGGGCCACAGGGGCAATCAACAGGCCAATGTCCCTTTTGATGTCACCTGGGGCATGGTTGAGGTGGTTTGTAAGGGTTCAGTCAGGCCCAGGCTTAAATTAAAGGCGTGCGCCACCACTACCTGGCATTTTTTTAAAATAATTTTTTTCTTTTTTTAAAGATTTATTTATTTATTATGTATACAGTTCTGCAGGCCAGAAGAGGGCACCAGATCTCTTATTGTAGATGGTTGTGAGCCACCATGTGGTTGCTGGGAATTGAACTCAGGACCTCTGGAAGAACAGCCAGTGCTCTTAACCTCTGAGCCATCTCTTCAACCCCCCAAAATTTAATTTTAAAAGGGAGGGGGCTAGAGAGATGACACAAAGGTTAGGAGTACTTTCAGTGCTTCCAGAAGACCCGAGTTCATTTCCAGCTCCCACGCTGCACAGAACACTTGTCACCCCGCTACATAGCAGTCTGCTCTTGCCTTCTGCCCCCTTTGGGCTCCCACAGACCCACAGCAAATGTTCACATGGACATATACGGACACATAAAGAGAAGTAAAAATTACAATAAAGAAATGAGATCTAATTAGACAGTAGTGACAAAAGGCAGACAGGCTTCTGCTGACAAAACAACAGGGACCTTAGACCAGCACTAATTTTAAAATAAGATCTACAGGATGGGGATTTAGCTCAGGGTCAGAGCACTTGCCTAGCAAGTGCAAGGCCCTGGGTTCAGTCCTCAGCTCCGGAAAAAAAGACAAAAGATGCGATCTATGACTTCCATTATTTTGTATATATGTATATATATGTGTGTGTGTGTGTGTGTGTGTGTGTGTGTGTGTGTGTATGGTGTGTGTGTGCATGTGCACCCATGCATGTGTGAGCGTGCAAGCATGCATACGGAAGGCAGCAGTTGGTGTCTGGTGTCCTTCTCTATTGTTGTCCATCATATATATTTTTTTTCTTTTTCTTTTTTTTTTTTTTTTTTGGTTTTTCGAGACAGAGTTTCTCTGTAGCTTTGGAGTCTGTTCTGGACTAGCTCTGTAGACCAGGCTGGCCTCAAACTCACAGAGATCTGCCTGCCTCTGCCTCCTGAGTGCTGGGATTACAGGCATGAGCCACCACCGCCCAGTTTCCATCTTATATTTTGAGGCAGGGTTTCCTGCTAAACCTGGAGCTGGAGACTGAGCGTTCTGGCCAGCTAGCTCCAGGGCTCTTTTGCCTGCAAGACAAGCACTTTACTAGCTAATATCTCCCAACCTCAGGTCCGTGGTCTGTTGTTTCCACTGCTGTGTTAGATTTTTCATCTGTGACCAAACACCCAAAAGAAATTCAGAGGAAGAGTAGATTCTGCCTTAGAATTCCAGAGGTCCCCATCCTTGGCCAGCAGTCACTCTTGTTTCTGGGCTCATGGCATGACAGACTTCAGGGTGTCAGGGCATGGAGCAGTAAAGCTCTTCACTTCCTGCCAGTTAGGAAGCAGAGCAACAGGAAAAGGCAGCGACAAAAAAACAAAACAAAAGAACAACCCTGACCTACTTACTTCAAACAGGCCCAACTCCTATTTGCTGCCACCTTTCAATACCATGGTATTATAAGCCCATCAAGGGATTAGTACACTGATTAGGTCAGAGCCCTTGGATCCATTCATTTTCAAAAACCTTCAACCTATGAGTTATGGGAGGACATCTCAGATTCAAACTATAACAGCCACTGTGACCACATATTTGAGCAAATCAACTTTTTTTTTTTTTTTTTTTTTCCGAGACAAGGTTTCTCTGTGTAGTTCTGGTGCCTGTCCTGGAACTCACTCTGTAGACCAGGCTGGCCTCGAACTCACAGAGATCCACCTGCCGCTGCTTCCTGAGTGCTGGGATTAAAGGCATGCGCCGCCACTGTCACCACCACCCTGCGCAAATCAACTTCTAAAATAAAATTGTTATTTTGTTTCATGTTTTCAGAGGTTTTGTCAGGGTGATGTGAAGCATCACTTTGAAGCTGTGGTGAAGCAGAACATCATGGTGGGAAGCACTCTTTGAAACAGTGCTGCTGGTCTCCTGGTCAACAGGAAGCAGAGAGGGAGAGGGAGGGGCTGGAGTCCCAGGATTCCCTTCAGGTGACGGTTTTTGTTTGGTTTTGTTTGTTTGTTTGTTTGTTTGTTTGGGTTTTTTCTTGTTTTCTTTTGTTTTGTTTTTTAGTAGGGAGCTGAGCAGAGGCTTCAGGCATCCTGGGCAAGCACATCACTTCCTTTTTATCACCTTTTATTTTGGGGGTGTGATGGTGTGAGTAAGGATGCCCTGCCCCAGGCTTATTTGAATACTTGGTTCCCAGTTGGTGGAACTGTTTGGGAAGGGTTAAGAGGTGTGGCATTGGGGGTGGGCTTTGAGGTTTTAAAAGTCCATGCCATTCCCAGTGTGTATCTCTCCTGCTCTCCTGGTGGTTTTGTCTCAAGATGTCTCTCAGCTCCTGCTCAGTGCCATGTTTGATCACCTGCTACCATGCTCCCCACCATAAGGGTCTTGGACTCTAACCCTCTGAAGTCATAAGCCCCAGATTAAATGCTTTCTTTACAAGGTGCCTTGGCCGTGGTGTTTTAGCATAGTGATAAGAAAGTAACAAAGACAGTAGTGGGCGGGACATTCATGGTGTAATGTGGAAGTCATTGCTCTCCTTCCCCCATGTGGTCTCCAGCACAGCAAGTCTTCTTGCTAACCCCCCACTTCCTTCTACCAAGTCTCATCTTTTTCTTTTTGGCCTCACACTTTGGCTTCCCCCATGGTGGTATTGTAATTACCTGATCATAGTTAGTTTTAATCAACGTTATTAGGGGTTCTAGCTATAATACTAAAACATAAAAAAAAAAAAATACAATGTGTAAGGAATGGAAAGGCAGAAAAAAGCTAATGGTGTTGACGTTTTAGTTCTGGGTAAGAGAGAGCAGAGTGTGCCTGCTTTCATTACCTTTGCCTCTACATTAAAAACAGCTATAAAATGTGGACAATATGCAACATCTAGCACCTGTCCGTTGACTCTGAGAGCCACTCAGTGATTATGGAAAGAACATTTTAACACAACTCACAACTCAGAATGCATGTTTCAGTGAAGGTAGGGAGAAAAGGATGACATTTATTTAAATTAAATTGATGAAAACTTTAAGCAAGGACTAGAAAGATGGCTTGGAGGTTAAGAGCACTGTCTGCTCTTCCAGAAGCCTCAGGTTCAATTCCCAGCATCCACATGGTGAACTGCAACCATTTGTAACTCTAGTTCCAGGGGACCTAATGGCCTCTTTATGGGCACTGAATGCACATGGTTCAAGCACATACATACAGGCAAACACTCACACACAAAAAATAAATAGATCTAAAACTACTTTACATAAACTCAGAGATGAACAGAACCTATAAAAGGTCTTCTAAGAAAAAGCTGTAGCTGATAGACTAAAATCAAAGAATGCTGTAATCCCTCTGAGAGAAAAACTCAGTCTTGGCCCTGCTTAACATAGTGCAAGAAGTCTTAGTGGGATTATTCAAGGAGAAATGAAAACAAATTAGAAAGGAAAAGCTAAGAATGTGTCTTTTTACGAATGACATGGTTGTCAATGTAGAAAATCTTCACAGTCTACAAAGATTTCTCTAATCAGTCATTTTAGCCAGAATGTAGAATCCATGGATAATAAATAGATATATTTCTGTACACTAGAAATAGTACTATCAGCCAGGCGGCGGCGGCGCACGCCTTTACTCCCAGCACTTGGGAGGCAGAGCCAGGCAGATCTCTGTGAGTTCAAGGCCAGCCTGGGCTACAGAGTGAGATCCAGGACAGGCACTAAAACTACACAGAGACACCCTGTCTTAAAAGAAAAAAAAAAAGTGAAGAAAAAAGAAATAGTACTATCTGTAATTGTTTCAAAACTGAGAGAGGTAAAATACCTGAGAATGGGGCCAGCAAGAACTGTTACTGACCGGGAAGCCAAAGAGACTGTGAATGAACAGAGATATGCCCTCGTCCAGAAACTGGAAGGACTCAACATCATACACGCCAATTCTACCAAGACTGATCAATGTATCTAAGGTGAAAAGATGAAGTAACACAAATAACCTAGTAATAGTTTTGACACATAAGAACTGATTATAAAGAAACATATTACTTAATTACACTACTTTTTATTTTTTGTTTTTTCAAGACAGGGTTTTCCCTGTGTAGCCCTGGCTGTCCTGGAACTCACTCTGCAGACCAGGCTGGCCTGGAACTCACAGAGATCTGACTGCCTCTGCCTCCTGGGAGTTGTAATTAAAGGTGTGCGCCACCACCACCCAGCTTCTCTAATGCTACCTCAATCAAAACAATATAATATTGTTTTGACACACAGGAACTGATAAACAGATCATTGAAACGATCTGAATAGAAGGGTCTAGAAACAGACCCACATATATACAGTCAATTGATTTTTTTGTTTTTGTTTTTGCTTTTTGAGACAGGGTTTCTCTGTGTAGTTTTGGTGCTTGTCCTGGATCTCACTCTGTAGACCAGGCTGGCCTCGAACTCACAGAGATCCACCTGGCTCTGCCTCCCGAGTGCTGGGATTAAAGGCGTGTGCCACCACGCCCGGCTCAATTGATTTTTATAAGTAACTTTTTTATGAAATGGTACTGACATAAGACAAAATTAACTATTTTAAAGTAAACAATTTAATGACCTTATATTCACAATGTTATGTGACTATCTGTTCACCAAACATTTTAATCATCTGTAAAGAAAATTCCATACTCGCTAGAGAGTTCACACACTTGCGACCACAGTTGGTGACTGGAGATCTCCTCCTATTCCCACAGACAGATGCGATTTTATTGTTCCAGCTTCTTTCCCTCAGTGCTGAGTTTTTGAGGTTCATCCACTTGTAGAATGTACCAGTAATATTCCATAGTAGGATGTAACATAATCTGCTTATCCTTCATCTTTTGATACTTTCGAGATTGTTTCCATCTTTTAGTTATTATGTATAGTACTTCCATAACAATGCTGTGGGAGTGTTTGCTTGAGTGCCTGTTTACAGCTCTTTACTACATGTAACAATTCCATATTAAAAACTGCTGAACTCTTTACTACATGTAACAATTCCATATTAAAAACTGCTGAACCGTTTTATAGCCCCACCAACAGTGGGTGAAGTTTCTGATTCTCTATATTACTGGCAATTACTGTTTTCTTATTTTGTGTTATTTTATAGCATTTTATGTTTTATTTCCCCATTCCTGAAATGCTGAACATCTTTCTAGTGCTTGTTGGCTGTTTCTCTGGTGTTGAAGAAATTTCTATCTAAATCATTTGCCTACGTTTAATTTTTATTACTTTTATGTTTATAAGTGTTTTGTCTACATGTGTGTCTTTGCACCACTTGTGGGCCTAGTACCCTTGCCAGAAATGGGCATTAGATCCGCTGGAGTTACAGATGGTTATGAGCTGCTATGTGGGTGCTGGAAACCAAACCTGAGTCCTCTGCAAGAGCAGAAAGCATACATAACCATTGAGCCATCCCTCCAATTCCCAGTGTGCTTACAAAAGAAAGGAAAAGGAAGAAAGGAAGAAAGGAAGACAGGAAGAAAGGAAGAGAGGAAGAAAGAAAGGAAGGAAGGAAGGGAGGGAGGGAGGGAGGGAGGGAAGGGAAGGAAGGAAGGGAGGGAGGGAGGGAGGGAAAGGAAGGAAGGAAGGAAGGAAAGGAAGGAAGGAAGGAAAGGAAGGAAGGAGGAAGGAAGGAAGGAAGGAAGGAAGGAAAGGAAGGAAGGAAGGAGGAAGGAAGGAAGGAAGGAAGGAGGAAGGAAGGAAAGAAAGGAAGGAAGGAAGGAAAGGAAGGAAGGAAGGAAAGGAAGAAAGGAAGGAAGGAAGGAAAGGAAGGAAAGGAGGAAAGGAAGGAAGGAAGGAAAGGAGGAAAGGAAGGAAGGAAGGAAGGAAGGAAAGGAAGGAAGGAAGGAAGGAAGGAAGGGAAGAAAGGAAGGAAAGGAAGGAAGGAAGGAAAGGAAGGAAGGGAGGAAGGAAGGAAGGAAGGAAAGGAAGGAAGGAAAGGAAGGAAAGGGAGGAAGGAGGAAGGAAGGAAGGAAAGGAAAGAAGGAAGGAAGGAAAGGAAGGAAGGGAGGAAGGAAGGAAGGAAGGAAGGAAGGAAGGAAGGAAACCTCAGTATTGCAGACTGACCTTCAAATCAGTATGTAGCTGAGGATAGCCTTGAACATTTGACTCTCCCATCTCTACCTCCCAAGTCAAGGCATAAAAGGGGCTATGTCCCCAGCCCTTTGTAGCTAATTTTTAAGTTGAATTGTCATTTTACATGTTAAGGGAACTATTTTCTGGATATTAAACGCGAATATGTAAGCAGCCACTTTCAGAGTCACGTCTTTTAAAAGTTTATCTTTGGCTGCATTATTTATTTATTTGTTTGTTTGTTTGTTTGTTTGTTTATGTGCCACAGAGCAGATGTGGAGGTCATAAGACCGCTTGAAGGAGTTGGTTTTCTCTTTCCACCATGCAGGTGCAGGGTATCAAACTCAGGTTTTTAAGCTTAGGTGGCAAGCACATTTACCCCAGAACCATCTCACCAGCCCTGCACTTATAGTCTCTCTCTCTCTCATACTCCTTCGTGTGTGTGTGTGTGTGTGTGTGTGTGTGTGTGTGTGTGTGTGAGACATGCAGTTTCTCCTGGCTGCTGGACCTCCTGTAGTGGGAGTTACAGGTACACGCATGCCTCCTGACGTAAGCACTAGGAATAGAAACCATCTTTTGCACAGCTCTTACCATAGAGCCATCTTCCAGTCCTTATTCCTAATCACTCGTGAGAGAATTTGCAGCATAATGCTGAATGCCAGTTGGGAAATGGACACCCATGTTATTTCCCTGAATTTACACAGAAGTTGTTTAGGCTTCTGAATGCCAGTTGGGAAATGGACACCCATGTTATTTCCCTGAATTTACACAGAAGTTGTTTAGGCTTCTGAATGCCAGTTGGGAAATGGACACCCATGTTATTTCCCTGAATTTACACAGAAGTTGTTTAGGCTTCTGGCCAATTGGCTGCAAGCTGGAGGTTCCTACAAACCCTTTGGTTCCAGTAATGTGCTAGGATATCTCACTGAACTCTTCCATTTGTCAGCTTATAGGGATCTTAAAGGATGCAGGTGAAAAGCCAGATGAGGACACACACAGGGGAACCTGGAAAGTTTCTGAGTGTCAGAGACACTTTGCCATGGAGCTAGGGATGTACTATCATTCCAAAGCATAGATGTGTTCACTGAACCCATCCTGAAGGTATTGTTGTGTAGATTTCTTTGGGTAGGCATGACCAATTGTAACAGGGACAGAGAGGAGCTGAATGTGAGTATGGAGCTGAAGCTGTATGGATAGAATTCCGTCTTAGGGAAATAAAGTAATGGACGAAAGAGCATGGTGCACATAGATTCCTTTCCCTCAGCTAACCCCAAGTCAGACGTAGCGTCTTCCCCAGGACTCTGGGAGGAATCTTCCCAGAGAAGGCCCCTGGGAAAATTCTGATAGTGAGTTTGAGGTCATCCTGAGCTACATGAGACCTAGTCAAAAATAAAAATTGGTGGTTCATGACAGACAACTCACCAAAATGGGTGTGGTGATAGCAAATAGGTACACAATGGTTTGTACCATTTCATCAGTTATTGGGCAAATGTAAACTTAAAACAGGATGAACTATGTGTTATAATGGCCAAGATTAAAAACTGCAATACCAGATGATAGAGAAGATGCAGAACAGCTGGAACTGCTGTACACCTCTGGCAGGATGTAGAGTGACTGGCCTTGTAGAAATCAGGCTAACAAGTCTCCTGTACAGTGAGCCACACACATGTGGTGATCACTGCAGACATTCACAGTACGATCTGAAAGGCCTGTATGTTAAAACTATACAAAAGCTAATGGGTTTGGGGGAATGATTGGAACTTGAGGATGCCAAACTCATAGTGGGTTAAGCCATCAATTACTTCACAGCTGAATAGGCTTAACTCTAGCTCTGGGGATCTGATATCCTCTCCTGGGCTCTGTGGAAACCAGCATTCACATGTGCATACAGTCTCCATCCCGTGTACATGTAACTAAATGTTTAAAAATATTTTTAAAAGAAAAAATTAACCACTACAACATAAATGTCTTTTAAAACAAAATGAAAATGTGATGGAAAGAGCATTTGAAAGTAAAAGCCGAAGGGACACAATGACACAACACTGTTGTGATAAACAGAAACATTCACAAATGCATTGTGACATTGTGTGTTTTATTAAGGTACATATTATAATAGGACTTTCTTGTGGGAATTTCTCTTGGGGATGGCCAACTCCCAAATAATGACACTTATTATTAATTATGAAAGCTTGGACTTCAGCTTAGCTTGTTCCCAACTAGCTCTTATAACTTAATTAACATGCTTCTATTAATCTATGCTTTGCCATGCGGCTTTTTTTTTTTTTTAACCTCGCCTGCATTATGTATGTCCATCTCCCTCTGTGTCTCACTGACATCTCTCTTGTGTCTAGATTTATCCCTCTGAGTTCCTCTCTCTCCTGAAGTCATGTCCAACCTCACCTGCCTAGCTGTTGGCCGTTCAGATCTTTACTAAACCAGTCACAGTGACACATCTTCACACAGTGTAAACAAATATCCCACAATAACATATATATTTAAATGCTGATACACCAAACACAGTCCATGGAGTAGGTACCCACAAGTGGATACGGAAGAATGAGAGTAGAAATTGGAAATAAGGTTGAAAAAGTAAATAAAATAATAATTCACTGATAGAAGTCCTGCCATACAGAGAACAATGCCAGTGTATACCAGATTCTGTACAAATGTCATATTATTGAATTTCCTGATGATGGACATAGACATTTTCCAGTTTCTTCTCAATATGGACTCTAGAGTCAAATGGACCTAATTTTTCGTTTTTCATCAGAGTCTTTCTATGAAGCCCAGGCTGACCTAAGCTCATATTCTTCCTGCCTCAGCTTCCTGGGTGCTGGGATAATGTGAACCATCAACGTGTGTATGTGTGCATGTAGAGTATATGTATGTCTTCATATGTACATGCAGGTTCATGTATATGCAAATGTAGTGGTCCAGAAGTTGTCTTCTTTGATTGGTGTTCACCTTAGATTTTGGAAGAGTCTCTCATTGAACTTGGCACTCACCAATTGGTCATTGTGCTCCAGGGATCTATGTATCTCTGCAACCCTTTCCCTCGAGGTCATAGCTGAATGTAACCACACTGGATTTTTTTTTAATCTTTAAAACTTCATTATTATTATTTCAGTTTTTAGAGCTCTATCTGTGAAGCCCTGGCTGTCCTGGAACTTGCTATGTAGACCAGGCTGGCCTCAAACTAATGGAGATCCATCTGCCTCTGTGTTCTGAGTGCTGGGATTACAGGTGTGTGCCACCATGCCCAGCTTAAAATTTTTTAATGGATTTTTAGATTTATTTCTTTCATTTTTTTTATGTGTATGAGTGTTTTACCTGCATGTATATATGTGTACCACATGTGTGACTGGTACCCACAAAGTCCAGAAGAAGGCATCAGATCTCCTGGATCTGGGGTTGTAGGTGGTTGTGAGCCACAGTGTAGGTGCTGGGAACTGAACCTGGGTCTTCTGGAAGAATAAGTGCTCTTAACTGCTGAACTATCTCTCTATCCTCCACACTTGGCTTTTTGTTTGTTTGTTTGTTTGTTTGTTTGGTTGGTTGGTTGGTTTTTCAAGACAGTATTTCTCTGTGTAGCCTTGGTTGTCCTGGGCTCTATGGATTAGGCTGGTCTCAAACTCACAGAGATCTGCCTGCCTCTGCTTCCTGAATGCTGGGATCAAAGGTGTTCATCACTACCACCCAGTCATATTTGGCTTTTAATGTGGGTACTGAGGATATGAACTCACGTCCTCATTCTTCCATGGCTGGCACTTTCCAAATGAATCATATCCCCAGCCCAATAGACCTTCTTTTAATGACTCTGTCACTAGCCATTTGCCTTTAGATAAGTTACATAAAACTGCCCGGATTTGGTCCCTCTTTTGTACTAAGGGCTGAAAGCTGCTTATTTGGTGATTGTGATCATGCTTGCCAGCTACTGAGCACATGTTTGACAGCAGAAGCTGATATTACTTAGGATTCTGAGATGCTGCAGTCTGCGCATGGGACAAGCGATTCCACTGGGCAGGGGTCAGGCTAATCTTGCTTATGCTATAGTCCTCCACTGTACATTTTTAGCATTTTTCCTTCCTGTAGTGTTGAGGATTGTCCCTGGGACCTCCCACGGGCAGGGTAAGTCTGTGTCACTGAGCTGCATCCTCAGCCCAGTGTCCATTTCTTGAATGAATGAGGTTTCTCAACTGTTTGTGGAGTAATTCAATTTCTATAACATCTAATGACTTAGCCATGTTCCCAGTTACATCCCAAATGTTTCTGTAGTGGTGGTAGTCAATTATTGCTTTCCCATGGCACAGTACATGTTTGTAAGTTTCCTGGTCCTGACCAAAATCTCAAAAGTACGTCTCACAGACAGGAAGACTTGTTGGTGCCTAGTGAGAAAAGCCTTCACCGGCGGGACCTACTTAACACCAGTTAAGACACAGGATTCCTTTCTGCCTTGTCTGTTTCTCTGTCGGTGGGGTAAGACATCTGCCTCCCTTTGCCATATAAAGTATTTTTAAGAAACAGCATGAAAAAAAAACTATATGTAATCACTAATTATTTATGGGACATAGTTCTTTCGAGCTCAATTAGTTCTCTGTGTTTGGGGAGAGAGGTCAGATGAAAGACTAAGTTGGTTCTTCAGGGACACCTCTTTCCTGTATTCTGGCCACACAGGCCCTATGTGCTAATTGCCTGGGGCGGGGGTTGTATGGATAAGGGGGGACTGAGGCACCCTGCCTCTTGGGTCCTTCAGTATCAGCCCCATGAGTCAGGCCTCCAGGTGGCAGATCCAGGCTGCTCAGAAGGTCAAGACAAGTGTCAGGTTAAAAGCCAAGGGCTCAGTGTAGGAGCTCAGTGGACGAGCCACACTGCTTTGGACTCGCATGCTGGTCCTTTTCCACCCACCGAGCACCAGGCAGAAGAATGGAGGGTTCTGAAGTCACAGGTAGAGTCTGCACACAGTCCCTCGGTGTTTATTACTGGAGAATCCAGAGTTAGATGGGGGGTGGGGTGGGGAAAACTGGTGGGAGAGAGCAAGAGTGATAAAGGTTTTTAAATAGACTGTGTTGTTTCCTTTCGGAGAAAAGTTAGAGGTATAGAGGTGCATAACCTCCATAGGAGGAGAGATATAAAAGAAAAGTATTTGAACTGAAAAGGAAATTTTTAACATGGCTCTGTTCAAAACCCTTTAGCAAAAATCATCCGTAGACAATTGGGAAAGAATAAAAAATAATAGCAATAAAACACACACACACACACACACACACTACTCATCATAGTCCCCTTTTGACTGTAAAACTGGCCCTAGTTACAGAGTTCTTTGGCAGCAAGAATCTCCTGGCAGGCCTGTGGCTGGGCAAAAAGAATGTTAGCAACTGGAATCTCAGAATGTCCAATCACAGCTTCTCCTAAGTCTCAGTCGGTTATAAAGCAGGAAGGCACTGCTCAGCAGCTTGGGTCTTTAAAACCCTATTAGAGTAGTGAAGACATTCCCAGGACAAAGAGAAAATAAAACCCTCCATTACCCATAACATCTGCCTCTCTTCCAGGACTGTTCTTCCTACTCTCTCTTTTCTAAAAAGTACGTTCTCCTTATCCCCTTCCGAGTATCAAATCAGGTCTGACCTTCTGAATTAGGAAGAGCTAAAGCCACACACAGCAGACATGCTCGGAACAATCCTCATGCCTGTTTCTCTTTGGGGACACCCTTTGCAACTGCTTACAGTTTAACCTGGAGATTTCCTGAAAAAGCAGGCTGATCTTGCCGTCTGCATCCTGAGTTTTCAGTGCTGAATGTACTGAGGTATTTAATGCACTGCTGTGCATTTAGCCCTCTACCTTAAAAAAAAAAAACCAAAAAACAAAAACAAAACCCAGAGTTCTTAGGACTGCTACATGGGCTAGCTCATGCTCCCTTCAAATATGATTTTAAAACTTATCTTTATTTTATGTATACGGATGTTTTGCTTGCATGTAAGTATGTACACCACACGCATGCCTGGTGCCTGCAGAGGTCAGAAAAGGATGTTAGATCCTCCGGAACGGAAGTTACAGATAGTTGTGAGCCACCATGTGGGTGCTGGGAATTAAACCCAAGTCTTTTGGAAGAACAGGCAATCCTATTAACCACTGAGCCATCTCTTTAGCCCCAACTTTTATTTATTTATTTATTTGTTTGTTTGTTTTGGAGAACACATTCTTCTGTGTGCATGTATAAGTCAGAGAACAACTTGTGGGAGTAGATTCTTTCTACCATGCAGGTCCTAGGAATCAAACTCAGGTCTTCAAGGTTGGCAGCAAGCCCCTCTACCTACTCAGCCATCTTGCTGACACCAAGGGTTTTATCATCCACAGTAGAACAAAAATACGAATTTTAATGGAGCTTCACTAATCTTTCCTTCCAAACAGACTGACTCCTTTAACTACCCATTGTAACTATTGGTTAAATTTAAATATTAAAATGGAAATGTTACTTGGGAGGAGTCATTTCCTTGAGTTTACTATTAATAATGAACATTTTTTTTCTTTTATAGGTCTTAAACTGATCTCTTTTAGGACCCAGACTTTCTCTTCTCTAACATTTAGGGAAGAAAATTAACGTTTCCTCTGTTTAATACCTTAAGTCTTTCTATTTATAGAGCGATTGGTATATAAAGTAAGGATATGATGGCTCCAAGGTATGGTTGAGGGTGAGTGTAGCCAGAGGCATCTGGGAGGGTCCAGAGCAGGGAGAGAAAGTAGACTAACCATGGCCATGAATCTACCTGGCCAGGAGAGGAGAGAGATGGGGGGGGGGGGAGAGAGCAAAGAGAGAGGGGAGCAAGAGGGTGGAGAGAGGGCGTGGCCTAAACTGCCAAGTTATACAGGAATGGGAAGCCAGTGAGCCAGAGAAGTTTAGGGTAGGGGCAGAGTGAGAAGAGCCACTGGTACGCAGGGAGCCTGGAGGCCAGCATGGTATGCTAATGGACACCATGGTTAGACATTTCCCCAGGTTTCTTTTGGACCTGCCAATTGTTTGCATTCTAATGCAGACTTCATTCCTTCTAGAAAAAAACATTTTGTTTTGTTTTGTGCTTCTTGCCTACCTTTTCCTCATAATAGTAATGTATTTTGAAAGACATATATTCACTCTGACCAATTAAAGATAATATTAACTTAGACTATTTTATTCAAAATAAGTCAGATTCAAGTTAGCTATTTGGGAATATCACCATCATCCATTTCTTAAATAAATAAAACATTTAAAAATAAGACACACTTTAAATAAAACTCTAGTAGTCCTGGGAGTACTAGTAATCCTAGTTAACTTGGGTAGGTGTTTGTTTTCGTTTCTGTTTCCTTCCTGATACCAGGTCTCCCCAGAGCAGTCTAGCCTTGACCTTGCTAGGTAGATACAGATGACCTTGAACTTCTGACCCTCTCGCCTCCACCTGCCAAGTCCTAGGATTATAGGCATTTGCCACAACATTTGCCTGGGTTTTTGTTGTGGTTTTATTTCTAATGATTTCACTGCCGTTTTGCTTGGGATAATGTCAGTGCAACACTGGGATTTTGACACTATGCACCCACCTTCAGGATAACTTCTGCATATGAGAAAGCCACGCCCAATGTCAGACTTCCAGAAGCTAATCCACAGGTGGGCAAAAGAGAGTTGTGAGTTTAGAAAAAGAAATGGGCAGGAAGCTGGGGAAGGGGGGAAGGACAAAAACACAAGGTTCCGTGTTGTCCCTCCTCACTTCCTGCCCACTGGGGATAGAACCCAGAAATTTGTGCATGTTAGGCAAGTACTTTACCACTGAGCTACACTCCCAGCCCTCTTGAAGAAACAAATCTTGGCTGCTTCTCTTAGCATGTAACACTTATTTTAGATTCATTTTTATTTTTAATCGTGTGTGTGTGTGTGTGTGTGTGTGTGTGTGTGTGTGTGTGTGTGTTGATATTGCTAGCATTATGAACTGCCTCCCCCAGGGCCTGCCCCAGCATCCTGATGTCATCCTACATGAAGTCCCCTTTAAGAGGAAAACCCCCCTCTACCCTACTTCTCTCTCTCTCTCTCTCTCTCTCTCTCTCTCTCTCTCTCTCTCTCCTTCTCCCCCCTCCCTTCCCTTCTCCCTTTCTCCTTTAATAACAATACTTTGCATGTGGGTGCGGTGCCTGCATGGTGTGAGTAACTTTCCACTGTGCTCCCTTGGCCACCGCTGGCATGGCACCTTAGTTCAGATCTGCCAAGGCCTCTCCCATGCCATTTCACAACAGATATGTTCATATCTATGCAGGTGCCCCCAGAGGTCAGAGAGGACATTGGACCCTCTGGAGCTGGAGTTGGAAACAGTTGTGAGCTACTTCTATGTGGCATTTTCAAACTAATTTTACCAACAGACAAAGGCAAGGACCATCTGTATTTCATGTGAGCTCTTCCTAAAAGTTACATCTATCCCAACGGGTCCTGTATCCTGTGCTTCTGTGTCTAAATACCATAAATGGTACATCCAGGCCTAGGATGTAGATCTGTTGGTAGAATGTTTGTTTAGCTCGCTTCATGCTCTGGGTTCAAGCCCCAGCATTGCATAAAAACCACACATGGTGGTACATGCTTACGATCCCAGCACTCAGGAGGCAAAGCAAGAGTTCAAGGCCATCTGTGATTATATAGTTTTAGGTCAAACTGGGCTATATAAGACCATCTCAGATTGGCATGGTGGTTCACGACTTTAATCCCAGCACTTTGGAGGCATCCTGGTCTAAATAGTGAGTTCCAGCAAGCCAGAGCTACACAGAGAAACTCTGTCTCAAAAAACAAAAAACTAATAACCCCAAAAAAGACTTTGTCTCAAAAACAAAACAAAAAACACCCATAGTGCATCCTTTCCAAAATGGAGAGTTCAATATTACCCTCTCTAGGCTCTTCCTCAATGCAAATAAATCTGGACTAATTTAACCCTTCCAGATTAGAGCCAGGCATAGGAGTCCATGCTTATAATCCCAGTACTGGGAGGTAGAAGCAGAAGGACCTAGAATTCAAGGTCAGCCTTGGCTACATGATAAGGTGCTACATAAGACCATCTCGAAAATAAACAAAATAAAACACCCCCAAATTGGAAGGAAACCAGGAACCAAAAGAAAACACCCTATAAGGGAGAGGGAAAAGGCCTTGACAGTTAGTTACTGGAGGTAACCCTGGAGGAACACTTCCCTAGCCCTAGGCCTTTGTTAAACGCAGACCAGGAATGGAGTCAGTCTGGTATTTCCTTTTGAACTCCAGTAGCTTCTCCACTCTAGCAACTGCCTTTCCTTTTTCTTTTCATCTGTTTTTCTCAAAGCTGAAACTGCTCAGTAGGTGCAGAGTAGAGACTGGCAGGGCCCATGAGCTCCTTTCCTGTGGAGCACCAGATACTTCAACGGGAGGGTAGGAAGGGAAGCCTCTGGAAGAACTTCCAGAGAGTCAGGATAACTTAACCCCTCAGTTCTCTTTGAAGAAAAGGAGAAGCAATCCTTTTCCTAGTGTTAGACATGGTGCAAATGGGGTGTGGAAGGTGTTCTGACACTCTGTCATCCCTGACTCGCGAGAAAGGCTCCTCTGCTCACCTCAAAAGCAGTTTTTAAAAATTCCTTCCCTGCAGCTGGAGAAATAGCTGAGTAAAGTGTTCTCTATACAAACGTGAGGCCTGAGACTGAGCTCCAGTACTGCGTGAAAAAGAGCCAGGTGTGGGGACGCACACTTGGAATTCCGGTACTGGGAGAGTAGAGACAGGTTTGTTCCTGGGACTTGCTGATTGGCAAATGCCTAATCAATAAGCCCCGGGTCTCAAAAAATCAGATAGAAGGTATCTGAGAAGGGAAAACACCTGAGGTGTCCTCTGGCCGCCAGACATGTGCTTGCACACACACACACACACACACACACACACACCACCACCACCACCACCACCACACACACACAGAAACCCTGTCTCAAACAAAACAAAACAACAAAATTAATCTGTTTGTGAGGGTGCTTTGTCTGCATGTATGTGTGCACCACATGCGTGCAGTGCCCACGGAGCGCAGAAGAAGGCATCAGATCCACTGGAGCTTGAGTTACAGATGCTGTGAACCCCCAGCTGGGTGCCAGGAATCGAACTCTGGTCCTTTGGAAGAGCAACCAATGCTTTAGCTACTGACCCATCTCTTTAGCTTCCTCACAGTCATTGCTTTGTCATTTGAGAGACACGTGAGGATCTTTCCAGACCAGGACTTCCAACTTGAGAAGGGAGACTATCAAAGAGAGAGAAAATACATTTCTTTAAAGATTTTATTTTTTGATGGACATGGTGGCACATGCCTTTAATCGAAACACTCAGAAAACAGAGGCAGATGGGATCTCTGTGAGTCAAGGCTAGCCTGGTCTACATAGCAACTTCCAGTCTATCTAGGGCTGCATAAAGACGACCTGGACTTTATTTTAAATTATGTAGGTAGGTGTTTGGGGTGGAATGTTCAGGTAAGTGCAGTTGCCGGAAGAGGATGTCAGATCCCCTGGAGCTGGATTTATAGGCTATTGTGAGATGAGGGTACTGAGAACCTACCTTGAGTCATCTACAAGAGCAGTATGTGCTCTTAACTGCTGAGCCATGTCTCCAGCCTGAGAAAGAAATTTATCAGAGACGTCTGGAGAGATTTTCCAAATTCAGTGCGTTTCCCCCTGATCAGAGCATAGAAAAACTTGCTGAGGGAATTTGTGTTTTGAGAATGTCTGTATCGAATTCCAGTTTACCAGTTCCCCTCTGCCCTGTCATATTGTTGCTCTGAATTCTGCTGTCTGTCTTCACAAGCGATTCCTTCATCTCTGTGCTAGGTCCCTTTTGACATCCCAACTCATCTGAGAACCAGGGATCACATAAAAGCTTGTGCCAGGAACTGCGGAGCCTGAAGAACATTCTGGATGCAGACTTAGCAGTGGCTGCCTCTTCCCTTGCTTTCTCTCCACGACCCCCACCCCCACCCCGGTCCCCCCGAACAGTTTCCCAGAGCAGGCTCCCAGTGACTGAGGCACTGCCAATGGAAGCGGAGAGCAACAGCTCCTCAGGGAGCTTCATTCTGATGGGGATATCTGACCACCCACAGCTGGAGATGGTCTTCTTCACAGTCATCCTCTCCTCTTACCTGTTGACGCTGCTTGGGAACTCAACCATCATCCTGCTTTCCCGTCTGGATGCCCGGCTCCACACACCCATGTACTTCTTCCTCAGCAACCTCTCTTCCCTGGACCTTGCCTTTACTACCAGCTCAGTGCCCCAAATGCTGAAAAATCTATGGGGGCCAGACAAGACAATCAGCTATGGTGGGTGTGTAACTCAACTCTATGTTTTCCTTTGGCTGGGGGCCACTGAGTGCATACTGCTCGTGGTGATGGCGTTTGATCGTTACGTGGCAGTTTGCCGGCCCCTGCACTACATGACCGTCATGAATCCGCGGCTCTGCTGGCTGCTGGCTGCTATCAGCTGGCTGGGTGGCTTGGGCAACTCTGTGATTCAGTCCACGTTCACTCTGCAGCTCCCATTTTGTGGACACCGGAAGGTGGACAACTTCCTGTGTGAGGTACCCGCCATGATTAAACTGGCCTGTGGAGACACGAGCCTCAATGAGGCTGTGCTCAATGGTGTCTGCACTTTCTTCACTGCTGTCCCACTGAGCATCATCCTGATCTCCTACTGCTTCATCGCTCAGGCAGTGATGAAGATCCGCTCTGCGGAGGGGCGGCGGAAGGCCTTCAATACATGCCTGTCCCACCTGGTGGTGGTCTTCCTCTTCTACGGCTCGGCCATCTATGGGTATCTGCTTCCAGCTAAGAGCAGTAATCAGGACCAGGGGAAATTCATTTCTCTCTTCTACTCAGTGGTCACACCCATGGTGAATCCGCTCATCTATACTCTAAGGAACAAAGAAGTGAAGGGGGCCCTGGGAAGGCTGCTGGGGAAAGGAAGAGAAGCCAGCTGAGGAGGGGCGTCTTCTTTATTCTCCGCTGCCTCTTTCCCTGCATGCTTTTTCTTCTGAGAAGCTCTGTCCTCCGAAGTCAAGGCATGGTCCTGACAATACTACACTTTTGGAAGATGGTTAGTGTTATTGAGACGTGCTGATTTTTTTTTTTTTTTTTAACCAGAAATGTACTGTGAGCTACAGATAACAGGGTAGATATGTACTGTTGCGGGGCCCAGGGATTATTGACCTAGTCCAGACCTATTTCACTGCCTCTGATGCCCATGTTAATTATTATAACATATTTCTACTGAATTTTTTACTTCCTAAGGAAAGAAATACAAAGTTTCTTGGAAATTTTTACTATAACCCCATTAATTCAGACCCTGCATTATCAACTTCAAATGAAAATAGAATTCATCTTTATATCTTCGCCATCCACCATCTTGATCCAGTTCTCTGTCTAGTCTCAATACTACAGGCTAACTATGCATGCTTCCCACCTCTGTCACCTGATTACCCTCTTCTGTATGTCCACATCCAAATTTACGTTCTACCTAATGTAAATATTTAAAGAGAAAACTTAGGCAGGTCCATTTGCCTTTCAGTGCTCACCCAAAATGCCTTGATTTGGCTTTGCTTAAATAATTCCAGCTACCAGCCAGAGCCATCGGATTTGCTACTGGTCTGGTCATTGGATTGCCGAATATGCCGAATTATCCAAGTTCAGGAGCCCCAGGGTCACCATCCTAAAGCACATCCTCTGCTTCAAGTTTCCGTCTTCTAATACCACTGTCCCAGGGACCCAATATGGTGATATTTTATTTGTACTGAAATGTGGTTTTATTTGTATGATAATAAAGTTGCCTGGGGGTCAGAGCTAATAGCAAGCCATAGCAGAAGCCAGGCAGTGGTGGCACACACCTTTAATCCAGATCACATGGCAGGCAGATCTCTGTGTGTTCAAGGACACAGCCAGCATGGAGACACACGCCTTTAATCTCAATACCAACCATAGAAGACCTGGAGGTTTGTACAGACAGGCAGTGATGAGGAGGTCATGTGGTTGGGTTTACAACCAATGAGAAGGCAGAACAGAAAGTCTATAAAAAGACAGACACAGGAAGTAGATCTCTTGCTGAGGGAAGGACGGCAGTGGCAGGAAGGGTAAGGAGGTTTTAAGCTACTGCTCTGACCTCTTGGCTTTTAACTCTGTATTTGGCTCTGTGTTTCTTATTTAATAAGACCATTCGGGTTGGGGATTTAGCTCAGTGGTAGAGTGCTTGCCTAGCAAGCACAAGGCCCTGGGTTCGATCCTCAGCTCAAACAAAAACAAAAAACAAAAAAACCATTCATCTACAACCCAGAGATTGCTTTAGGACAAGAATGACCTCAAGAAACTTGTGTATTGGAACTGTAATACCTATATGGCTCTTCCCATACTAGAACGGCTAAAAGGGTCATCTGCCACCACGGTTCACAAACCTGTGCCCAGACAGAAGCCAGGCTAATATAGGGCAATCGTTTGGCTACTACATTACCAGGAAAAAGGGAAGTCAATAGGTTTTAGAAGTAGTTTCAAAGCATTTTCAAATTTGTTTCCATATCTGAAACACAAACCTGTTACAAAGTATATGTTCCATAAGCACTTAGTGAATGAAATTATATTATTTGCTGTCAATCTCCTTTTTACAGTGAGAACTAAACTTTCCACGCAGACCATTTTCACATTTTCTGGTTTGGAGGGTCTTGTCCCTCGGATAGAATGGAACAGTGATACATTTCCCCTTCTACATTTTCATAATTGCCCTTAAAATCCTAACAATATTATCCTGTCCTGAATTTTTTCTCTAGCTAAGATCAAAGCAACAATTTGATTTTTCAGTTCTGCCCATAGCAATAGTCAGTATGTCTCCAGAAAGAGCCAACTAATGTTATTTTGATGATTTCATAAAACTATCATCTTTTTTTTTCCCCAGAGCTGAGGACCGAACCCAGGGCCTTGCGCTTGCCTACCACTGAGCTAAATCCCCAACCCCAACTGTATCATCTTGAATGCACAAAACATTGATCAGCACACTCCATCAGATCAAGTTCTCAGAGACGAGCTTACAGTGCCCAAGCTCCTAAAGCTAATCTAGAAAGCAGAACTCGACTGACTCATGGGAGCAGTAATGCCAAGGAGATGGGGAGCTGGGGCCTCTGGTCAATTCATTTGAGTTTTGAAATAACTATAAGAAATATAGGGAGAAAATAGAGTCATTCTTGAAAGGTTTCGAAGTTCTGCAGAACTTCCTTCTGGAAAGTATGGGACACCTTAAAACTGACTTGGAGTTAGGAGAGTGGAAAGACCAGGAGTTGGGGGAGAAAAACTTAGCTGGTTATAATTGGGAAGTAAGGACATCATGGGTCTCTGTTGTAAAGAATTCCTAATGATTTTGTCATTTTGTTGTTGTTTTGAGATAGGGTCTCACACTGTAGATCAGGCTGGCCTTAAGATCACGGCAATCCTACTGCCTCGGCCTTCAAAGTGCATGGGTTAGAGGCGTGTTCCATGACGCCCAGTTGTTCTTTTCCCTTTAAAGATGGTTGAGGGCTGAATATGACCATGTTTCACTGTCCACAGTATGAAGTTATCAACAGTGGGGCTAAAGAGACAGCTAGCTCAGCGGTCAAGGAGCTGCTCTTCCAGAGGACCTGGGCTTGGTTTCCAGCATCCACATGGTGGCTCACAGCTGTCTTTAACCCAAGTCCCACCAGGGGATTCAATGCCTTTTTCTGGCCTCCAAAGGCACCAGGCATAGATGGGGTGAACAGACATAAGTGCAGACAAAACACCCAAAGACATAAAAAGTAATTAATTAAATTAAAAAAGAAATTCTCAGCTGGGTGCTGTTGGATCACACCTTTAATCCCATCACTCAGGAGGCTGAGAAAGGTGAATCTCTGGGTTCAAAGCCAGCCTGGTGTACAGAGTGAGTTCCAGGACAGCTAGGGCTACACAGAGAAACCCTGTCTCAAAAGAGAGAGAGAGAGAGAGAGAGAGAGAGAGAGAGAGAGAGAGAGAGAACATCCCAAGAAAAAAATTGTTATAAAAAATAAAATGATTGAAACTGGGGTGTATAACTCAGTGGTATAATAGAACATGTGCCTGGAATGCATGAGGCTCTGGGTTCAATCTCTAGTTCAGCAATGAATAATAAAGAAATAAATAATGAAGATTGGTAGCTGTCTTGAGGGCTAGAGTGTTTGATTGGCAGCCGTCAGCTCCCTGCAATGCAGCCTCTGTGGCTGTTGCCAGGAATAGAATCCAACAACTGCCAGGTGGGGATGAGATGGTGGGAGGTTGTAAGCATTATTCCAGCCACCCCTGAAGATTCTGCAGCAACTACAGCTCCAGCACCACCATTTCCACAGAGAGTGAGGCAGCCTACTTAAGTCCATGTTTAGATGACACCCCTCCCCAGGGACATCATAGCTGTCCCTGCTTGGGAGGAGCTCCTTTCAGACCACAGGGTCCCTGGAGCAGCCCTGACTAAAGCTGCAGCTGTCTGTGGTCGTGACAGCTGGATCATTCCAGCTGCAAAGAAGTCTTCTCTGGGCACCTGAACCTCAAGGGAAGTTTCCATGGACTATTGGAGCCTGGACTGGAGGCTCCCGGGCCTCTGGGAGGCGTTGCTGTCAAGACAGTTGTGACTGTCATTGTTTGATTGGCAGCTACCTCACTTTTCCATTTCAAGTATTTCCTGAGCAACTGGAGTGTTCTCCGAAAGCATCGCACCTATGCCTACCTCTTGGCATGTCTTCCCTTCTTTCTCCTCCAGGATTTTCAGTTTCAGTTCTTATTTATGTTAAGATCCATTGGGAATTGATTTTTCTGCAAGGTGAGAAGTAAGGATTTATCCTTATTCTTCTATATCTGAACTCAGGATTTACTTAGCAACTGACTGAGGCCATTTTCAATTTAGTAGATAAGTCAGGAATGGACTTTAAGGTGGTCTAGAAATATATCCAGTCAAATTGCTACCTGGAAAAAGATATAAATGTATAGAACACAGAACTTTGTTCTACCTGTACAATGGAATATTAAGTGAGGACAGGTAAATTCAGACAGAATAGGAACCAGATACAGGTAGGTACAAAGTTTTCTTTTACGGTAATGAGAATATCTTAAAACTAGATAGTGTGGTTATGTAACATTGTAAATAACACTGTAGTTGCTCACTCTATACTGGTTAATTTTTGTTATGTAAATTTTTACCTACAATTTTCTATGTGTACCTATGCATTTGTACATGCTTTTGTAGGCCAAAGATCAGCTGTGGAGGTCATTTTTCAGGAGCTGTTCACCTGGTGTGTCCCCCCACCACCCTGTGACCCTGGTGTCCCACCCCCTTACTCCCCTTCTCCAACCCCAGTTGCTGGGGCAGAAAGTCAGGAATTATTTTTAAATACTCTCTCAGTAGACATCTTGATTAGGTTTTCATTTGTTACTTGCTTTTTAAACTTTTTTGGTTGTTCTTGTTTTGTTTTTCAGAGACAGAGTCTCAGTATGTAGCTCTGGCTGTCCTGGAACTCACTATGCAGACCAGGCTGGCCTTGAACTCACAGAGATCAGCCTGTTTCTTCCTCCTGAGTGCTGGGATTAAAGGCATACTCCACTATGCCTGGCTGCTTTTTAAACGTTTTAAAGATTTATTATTTTTAAGTATATGTATGTGTATGTGCCTGTATGTGAGTATGTATATATGAGTGTAGGAGTGTGGGAGTGAGGGAGTATAGGAGTTCAGATACCACTGGAGGCTAAAGGGGTTGGATCCCCTGGATGCACATGGTTTTTAGCTGCCTGAGACAGTGCTGGGAATACAATGCAAATCCTCTAGAAGAACAGCAAATGTTCTTAACCACTCTCCAGCCCTCATTTTTGTTTTTGTTGTTTATTTGTTTTGTTTTGTTTATATACCTTGTTATTTTAAGTCAAGGTCTTTCATTGGCCTGGAAATTAGCACCTAGGCTAGGCTAGGTGGCTAAGGAGTGCCAATGATCCACCTGCCCTCCCTCCACCTCCCCAGCACTGGGATTATAACAGCTCACTACCACATCCAAGCATTTCACATGAATCCTCATGCTTGTGTAGCAAGCACTATACTGACTGAGCTACCTCCCATCCTCAAGAAACAAAATTAATTAAATAGTTTTCTAGAGCATCCTAGCATATACCTAGAATCCCAGCACTGAGGAAGCTGAGACAGGAGGATTATAAATTGGGCTACCTTGTGAGATCTTAAAACAACAAAAAGTTTTCTATAAAAAACTTGAGTAAAAAATAAAAGGGGCTGGAGAGATGGCTCAGCTATTAAGAACACTGGATGCTCTTCCAGAGGACCTAGGTATTGCAGAATATTATTTTAAGAAATGTTACATGTAGTTGGAGTTTTTCTGCCTGTCCCAGTCAGGACAAATCTCTCTTACCCGCCAGTCCCACAGTCGCTCAGACCCAACCAAGAAAGCACACAGAAACTTACATGTTTAGAAACTGTATGGCTGTGGCAGGCTTCTTGTTATCTACTTCTTCTATCTTAAATTAACCCATTTCTGTTAGTCTATACTTTGCCACATGGCTTGTGGCTTACCAGTGTCTTTACATGTTGCTTCTCATGGCGGCGGCTGGCGGTGTCTCCCCCAGCCTTCTACTTCCCAGAATTCTCTTTTCTCTTGTCTCGCCTATACTTCCTGCCTGGCCACTGGCCAATCAAAACTTTATTTACACAGAGCGATATCCACAGCACTTCCCCTTTTCTTTTTTTTTTTTTTTAAAAGAAGGTTTTAGCTTTTACATAGTACAATTATATATAACAAAACAATTATCAAGCAAGAATTACAGTTACAATATTAAAGAAGATATCCTATCTATCTTATATTTGTGAGTCCAAGGTTTTATATCTAATTTATCTTTTATCATAACTGAGGAAATTATATCTAGTCTTCAACCACATCAAAGACCTCAGAAGGATATAATATTACCTGAGAACCGGGAGAAGGATGCAAGCAACTTTTGGGAGTCTTGCAGGGTAGACAGAGACAGCTGGCAGCCTGAACAGTCACCTAATGTTCCTTTGTAATGTTGGGGCATTTGTCTTCAGCCCACAGGGCTAGAATCTCTCGGTCACTTCTCTCAAAGTCCTGTAAAATGTCTGGCATTTTCCTCTGTGAGGCAGGAACCTGAAGGACCATTTTGTCAAGCAAAGTTTATTGGTCACCTTTCTATGGGTCCTGCATGTCCAGTCGATCAAGCAGTCCAGGCAAGAACAGTTTCTTGCCCAAATGGCTATTTTTGCCAAGGTGAAGATAAGATATGAAGTGTCTTCAATGCCCATCGTTGTCTCTGAAGTAAATTGGTGTTGCCAGGAGCAGACATGTCTCACTGTCCAGAAAGTCTAAATTTTAAAAATATTTTAAATGTCATATTCTGTAGACCTTTGAAGTGTTTGAAGATTACCTGTCTATCTGAAATATCTCTATGTATATGTAGAAGACTTAAGTAACATGGCTACGAGTATGATTATCATAGATGACCAGTTATTAATCTATTTTTAATTATCCATTACAATTTAAATGAGCTATATAAACATAATACCTTAAACACGAGTAGAAATATATACATAGTATAACAAAATTAACTTTAAGTTTGTATCAATAGACTAAAATCTAAACCAATGTAAAACATTTTAAACAAGTTGTTGCTCTTTAGAAGTAAGTTTCTTCCTTAATCTACCCTTTCATCCTATTATATCTATATCAGTTACATTTGTTTATGCTGTAGAATATTTGTTTAATGATGCAAAGATTTGTTGCATTCCTTTATGTTGCATTTGTTTAACTCTGTGAAGCTGTGTTACTGTGCCTGTCTAAAACACCTGATGGTCTAATAAAGAGCTGGATGGCAAGGCAGGAGAAAGGATGGGTGGGGCTGGCAGGCCGAGAGAATAAATAGAAGGGGCAATCTGGGAGAAGAAACAAGAGAACAAGGAGAGGAGGATGCTAGGGGCCAGCCACCCAGCCACCCAGCCACCCAGCCTCACAGCCACCCAGCCACCCAGCCTCACAGACAGCCACAGAGTCAGAGTGAAGGTAAGATTACAGAAGTAAGAAAAAGAGAAAGCCCAGAAGCAAAAGCTAGACGGGATAAACAAAAAAAAGCTGGCTAGAAACAAGCCAAGCTAAGGCCAGGCATTTATAATTAAGAATAAGCCTCTGTGTGGGATTTATTTGGGAGCTGGTTGGCATGCTCCCCAAAGAGCCAAAAGAGCTAAGAGTAAAAGAACAACCAACAACATTTTGGCGTTCCAACGTGGGGCTAGAGTAAAAGAAAATCCAAGGACATCTGGATTTGATCCCCAGTACCCATGTGGCAGCTCACAACCATCTATAATTCCAGTTTCAGGGGACTCCAACATTCTCTTCTAGGTTTCATGCGCTCCAGATGTGCACAGACATACATGCAGGCAAAACATCCATACACATAAAAATAAATTTAAAATAAACGCTGTGGGTGAAAGGCAAAAAGTCATAGGAGAAATGCATTTTGAAAAGGTTAAGCTGTTAATATGTGGGGAGAAAGTCTAATGTCTTCAAGCATATAAAGAAGTTTGTGAAAAAGGTAATGTTGATCCTCAATAATAGAATTAAATTGTAGTTGCCGTACACCTTCTCTCAAATCCTGTACCTGTAGAACTGAAGAAAGTGTAATAGATGTTCTCCTGGTTTAATGACTCCCCTTGATCCCTTATGTTCCATTCATCACTAAATTATTGATTCATTGATTGTGGAGATGATCAATGCATAACATAGATGGTGTGAGGTTGTCAGCCTTCACCCCACACCCTGAAGACAGTCCCTGCAATGGGCAGACTACTTTGTTTAAGCATTTGCTGAGTCAGTGCGAGAGTTAGACCAAGAGAGTAGGAAAAACCCTAGAGGTGAGGTCAGAGAAGTCAATCAAAGCCCTACTCCGCAGTGATGGTTTCGAGGCGTGTTCGTTCAATGCCTGGATCCAGCTTCCCATCTTCCCACAGCCGGGTCCTAAGAGGGAGGGCCTCCCGGCCATTGTGAGGCCTGACCTGAACCCTCCACGTCGCGAACAAGCGGGCGGAGGACTCGCTGGAGCCCCTCGACTTTCTCCCCCAAATTCTCCCAACCAACCAAGTGATAGAGTCAACCGGCAGGGCACTAGGCAGGACATTGCGCATGCTCCTGGACTAGCCACTGGACTACGACTCCCGGGAGGCACTGCGACTGATTGATAAATCAAGTATCCAATAAACAATTGACAACGTTCCGGAGACCCAATCCCGTAGAGGAGAGGTGGACCTTCCCGTGGTCTCTCAGCCAGTGGGCGTCTCCGCGGCCCGGTCCGGGCCCGCCCCCAGCCCGTGCTCTTGGGGTTCCCGTCTCCTCCAGTCTCTGGAGAGGCGGCTCGCCGGCTGACGGGGCTGGGCTCTGAGCTGCTTCAGATCGCCGCAGGTGGCTACCGGAGCTGACTCCCAGCATTACGGTAGAGCTGCGCGCCCCCTTGCTGCGGCTTCGCCAGGCCGAGCTGGCTGGGCCGCGGAGCCGCACTCGCTACCCCCAGCGCGCTGTGGCCTCGCTTGACTCTGCGCTTTTGCTCTCAGAGATACTTGGAGTCGGAGTCTGCAGGATGCTGGAGAGTTGGTACGAGCTACCCGCAAGACAGCTTGAACTTTCCTGGGGATTCCTCTACCAGCCTGTTAGATCATCTCGTGCGTTTCGCCAGATACTAAAATAAAATAGTCCCTCCAGTGCCCTTTTGGAATATTGTGACTTCTCTCCTTAAAAACTGGCCAGCCTCTTCCCACTGCCAGAACTATCTTGTCTTCAGAGTCTGGGATAAAGGCTAGCAGATGAGAAAGCTATGTCACTGCGGTCCCTCCATCTCCAACACTCCCAGAGGGGCATCGTTCCTACCATTTTTCTAGCCTTCAGAGATTTCTCCAGAGCAATGACCCAGAAGACTTGATCAATTTACGATTAGAGTGACATTGTTTGCCGAGCCCCCAAAATGGCAGCTAAAATGGAGATAACTTTGAGTAGCCACACTGAGGATTCTGACAAGCAGGAAAGACACATACTAATGAAGCTGGAAGAGAAACGGGGGCCCCCTCAGCAAAAAGCCTGCCCTGATCCTGAGCTTTCCCGCCAGAGCTTCAGACACTTTTGTTATCAAGAAGTGTCTGGACCCCAGGAAGCGCTCTCCTGCCTCCGGCAGCTCTGTAGACAGTGGCTGCAGCCTGAACTACACACCAAGGAGCAGATTTTGGAACTCCTGGTGATGGAGCAGTTTCTGGTCATCCTACCTCCAGAGATCCAGGCGCAGGTCAGGCATCGATATCCTATGAGCAGCAAGGAGATTGTGACTCTGGTGGAAGATTTGAACAAAGCATCCAAAAAACCAAAGCAGTGGGTAAGGAGGGTTCTTTTTCTGTGGGTCCCAGGGTTTTTTTGTTCTCTTTTGAGGTAGTGTCTTGTCTTATGCTCCCTAGCTAGTTAAAGAGGAATGGATGGCTTCAAAAGGTGTTTCCAGACTCCAGGAACTCCCCTTGCCCCCTAAAAAAGTTGTAACAGGGTTTCAGAAAACCCAGCCACTGGCACCCATAGAAGACTAAGATATTCCCTCATAGGTCTCGTGGCCTAAGAAGAGGAGTTTTTTTTGTTTTTTTTTTTTTTTTTTTGGTTTTTTTTTTTTTTTTTTTGTATTTTTTCAGCGCTGAGGACCAAACCCAGGGCCTTGCATATGCTAGGCAAGCGCTCTACCACTGAGCTAAATCCCCAACCCCCCTTTTATTTATTTATTTGTTTGTTTGTTTATTTATTTATTTATTTAGGTTTTTCGAGACAGGGTTTCTCTGTGTAGCTTTGCGCCTTCCCTGGAACTCGTTTTGGAGACCAGGGTGGCCTCGAACTCACAGAGATCCACCTGCCTCTGCCTCCCAAATGCTAGGATTAAAGGCGTGCGCCGCCGCCGCCGCCGCCGCCGCCGCCGCCACCACCACCACCCCCCCCCTTTTTTTTAAGAGCTGAGGACCGAACCCAGGGCCTTGTGCTTGCTAGGCAAGTGCTCTACCACTGAGCTAAATCCCCCCCCCCTTTTTTTAAAGATTTATTTATTATTTATTATGTATACAGTGTTCTGCCTGCATGTGTCTCTGCAGGCCAGAAGAGGGCACCAGGTATCATTACAGGTGGTTGTGAGCCACCATGTGGTTGCTGGGAATTGAACTCAGGACCTCAGGAAGAGCAGTCAGTGCTCTTAACCACTGAGATGGGTCTTAAGGTTCTGGAATATACTGTCAGATTTTCTTTGACCCATTCATCTTGAAGTTTTGCTACAATCATAATTCTTAGCTAACAGGTCTAGTCTGTTCGACAGGAAACTAATTTTGGGCGAAGTTCTGTGGACTTTGTTCCAGTGAAGGGTCTACCATATTGTCTTTGAATGGGGAAGTCTCAGCTTAGTTCCCCGGTGTTGATGCCCTACCCCCTCCCATTCCCTAGATCAGACCCCAACTGGCACCTCTGAAGGAAGCAAGTCAGATGTGCTTTGGAAAACGGCACTGTGAGGGAACATTGGGTTTGCCTTCTTAGATCTGAGGACCTTGGGCCTCTTTAACAGAAAAACCTACCAAGTTGGAATGTTTTTCAATGGCCCCTTCTCAGACTGTTTTCTGTTACCACAGGGCCTGTCTCTAGCAGACGTAGAGAGGGTTGGGGCGTAGGGGCCATTGTCATCACTGGTCCTGATAGTTTGACCAGCTCTCCTCTGAGGATCCTGGCTCCAGGCTGTGTGAAGCAGCCCCATCCCTCTCATTCTGCATGTCCTTCCCTTCACCTCCTTTGAAGGTCTTGGTGGTCTTTATAAACGTTGAACTCCAGGTCATTGCCAGAACTTCCCACAGTAAAAGGGTCACTCTTTTTTTTTTTTTTTTGTTTTGTTTGGTTTTGTTTTTTTCAAGACAGGGTTTCTCTGTGTAGCTTTGCACCTTTCCTGGAACTCACTTGGTAGCCCAGGCTGGCCTCGAACTCACAGAGATCCACCTGGCTCTGCCTCCTGAGTGCTGGGATTAAAGGTGTGGGCCACCACTGCCCGGCAAGGGGTCACTCTTTAGCAGTGAGTGGCATGTTGCCTCCAGTCTGTCAAGGAATGGAGAATTAATGGATACCCCTTTTCCTAGGTGACCATTTGTATGCGAGGGCAAAAGGTGCTCCTGGAGAAAACAGGAGCTCAGCTTGTAGAACAAGAACTTCCAGACTTTGAACCTCAAACTGCTAGCAGAGATATTCAAGAGAACTCTCTGGAAGGGCCTTCCTGGGAAGGATCTCATGACCAGCTGAATCCCCATCCTGGGGAGAAATATTCCTTCTACCAGGAACCAGTCCCCAAATTGACTGAGACAGGTAAACACTGTATCCTTGGGCCCTCTCCTCAACTCTTTATTTCCATCATAGCATCTCATGGTTCTGCAAGCATGTTGCATACGACCTCTTTTTAAAAATTTATTGTGTGTGTGTGTGTGTGTGTGTGTGTGTGTGTGTGTGTGTAGGGCCTGTGTGCCGCAGTGCACATGTGGAGACCAAAGGACAACTTTGAGGGGTCATTTTTTTCCTTCTACCCTTATTTGGGTTGTGGAGGTCAAACTCGGGTCTCTGGCCTTGAGTAGCAAGTACCTTTACTTACCAAGTCATTTTCCTGGACAGTTCCCACCTTTTAAAATTATAACTGACTTTTGTTTTGAGACAGAGTCTCACTATGCAGCCCAGACTGTTCTGGAACTCATGTAGACCAGGCTAGCCTTGAATTCACAGAGATCCACCTGCCTCTACTTCCTAAATGCTGGGATTAAAGGCATGCATGACCATGCCCAGCCTGTTTGGGTTTTTGCTTGTTTATTTTGGAAGAACTACTGGATTAGTTTGCAAAGTGGTTGCACCATTTGAGGCTCCTATCAACAAAGTGTGAGGGTGCTTGCCCACATCCTTGCTAGCACTATGCCCAGGTGTTTTAATTATGATGATGGAATATCCCCTGAGGTTTTGATTGTCATTTCCTTAATGAGTTATGATGATTAGCATTATTTCATATGTTTATTAAATTATATATCTTGGCCAGTGAGATGGCCCAGTGGGTAAAGGCACTTGCCACCAGGCTTGACGGCCTGAGTTCAGTCCCTGGGACTCACATGATAGAAGGAGAGAGTCACTCCTGCAAGCTTTCCTCAGACCTCCACACATACTTGGTCATAAAAGTAGCCACCCCCAACACACACACAAAATAAATATGACGTTTTTAAAAGAAGATTTGTATATCTTGTCTTTTGTTGGTTATGGGGTATCCTGTAGCCTAGGCTGGTTTCAAAACCACTACTTAGCTGAGGCTGAATCTGAACTCCTGATTCTCCATTCTTCACCTCCTAAATCCTGTGATGATAGGCTTTTGCCATCATTCCCAGCTTATAGAAAAATTCTAGTCTTATACTTTGCCCATTTTTAACTTGGGGCATTTGTATTTTTATTGTTGAGGTTTAAGAGTTAAAATAAGTGTTCTGGATCCTAGACCTCATAGATGATAATTCATGAATGTTTTTCTCTCTCATTCTGTGAATTATCCTTACAGTTTTTGATGGTGTTCCATAAAGCACAAATGTTTTGTAAAGTTGTTACTCCATTTTTACTTATTTTATGTATATTGTATGCGTGTGGAAGTCAGAAGAAACTTTGGAGACTCAGGTCTCTCTTTCCACTGTGTGGGTCCCTGGGTCACACTCCAGTCATCAGGCATGGCCACAGCTGCCTTTACCCATCTCACCAGCCCAGATGTTTTTCCTGTTGATAGTCTCTAATATTTTTCTTTGCTTGGGTTTTTGGTGTCATAGCTAAAATACCATTTCCCAATCAAATGATCGAGATTCACAGATATGTTCTCTTTAAAGAGTTACGTTTAACTCTTGTGTTTAGAACCTTGGTTCATTTTGAGTTAGTTTTTTCTATGTGACATTTGGTTACTATAACAAAGTCCCTTAGGCTGGGCAATAAATATTGTTAACAGTTTCAAAAGTTAAGTCTGAGGTCAGCTGGGGAGTTGACTTAGTGGGTAAGAGTCTTTGCTGAGTTCACATCCCCAGTGCCCCCTAAAAGAAAAGCAGGCCTGGTTGTATGTTCCTGTACTGCCAGTGCCTTGGCAGGTGGGAGGAGACAGAAGGATCTACTCCTGGGCTGAGTTAGGGACCCTGTCTCAAGAGACTGAGGCAGAGCGTGGTAGAACAAGACACTTGATATCTTCTGTCTTTTCACTTGTGCTTCACACTGGGGGTTGTCAACACGTAAATGTGGGGTCGGCATTTACTCAGACTGGATCTAACTTCATTCTTTGAAGCCAGGGTCACTTACTGAAAAATGACTCCTTTCTCATCGAACTGTTCTTAGGAACCTCGATGAAGCCAGGCATGGTGATACAGGTCTGTGATCTCAGCACTTGGGAGGTGGAGGCAGAAGATCAGGAGCCTAAGATCATATATATATCATCAGTTACATAGTAAGTTTGAGACCAGCCTGGTATATATGAGACCCTGTCTCAAAAAAATGAGCAAAACAAAACCTTGATGAAAATCATTTGGCAGTAACTATTTGAGCTCCATATTGAATTTTTTTTTTTTTCCGGAAACTGAGGACTGAACTCAGGGCCTTGTGCTTGTTAGGCGGGCGCTCAACCACTGAGCTAAATCCCCAACTCCCATATTAATTTTTTTTTTTTCCGAGACAGGATTTCTCTATAGCTTTGGAGCCTGTTCTGGACTAGCTCTGTAGATCAGGCTGGCCTCAAACTCACAGAGATCCACCTGCCTCTGCCTCCTGAGTGCTGGGATTACTGCCCTGCATCCCCATATTGAATTTTAAGTGAATTAAAATTCAAAATTCAGTTCCTCAGTCACATTAGCTCTGTTTCAAACACTCAACAGGCACATCTGCCTGGTGGGTGCCATGCTGAATGGTGTATGCAGTTTATAAAAACAAAATTTCCATTTGGAGGTCTTGCTTGATAGTGCTATTGCTGATTTCTCCAGTTCCCCTGGTCCATTTTAGCTCACATTCATCTTGATCATCAGTCCTGCCAGAAGGTGGACAGTTTCTTTTAATTAGGATACCTATCTACTCTATATTCCAGTTTCTGAACACCTAGGCTGTCAACATTGGGATGAGAAAAACACCAGAGTCACTGGATTAATCATTCTTTTGAAATGAAGGAAGTTGTCAATCTTTGTCCACATGAGGGAGGGATATTTATTCAAATAATTATTTTAAGTATTGGAGTTTTAACAGTTATCCAGGTGCAGTGGTACATGTCTATGGTCCTAGCTACTTGGAGGGATCACATAGGCCCTAGAATTTGAAGCCAATGTAGGCAATACAATAGACCCTGTCAATAAGTAAATAAACATGTCGGCTGCCCTTCCTTCTCCACTGTCAGTACTTCATTCTGACGTCTTTTGTTCTGTGTGTGTGTGTGTGTGTTTGTTTGTTTTTCCTTGCTATTCCTGTTTTCCTATGGCTTTTCCTGAAAATGGGAAGGACAGAAGGAGAATTGGGTCCCTAACATTACTATACAGAAGAGGCACTCCCAGGAACCATGTAACTGTGCAGATTTCCAGGCCTAACCCTCAGAGATCCTAACTCACAAATGTCAAGGGTGAGGAGCCCCTTGTTTCTGGGTCCAGAGGAGTCTGATGCTTGTATGTTACCAGCAGAAGACTGCCTACCCTGCAAAGCTCACAACATACTTCACACAGAGGCTGTCTACCCTGACAAAGGTCACAACGTACTTCACACAGAGGCTGTCTTCCCTGACAAAGCTCACAACATACACCACACAGAGGATGCCTACCCTGCAAAGCTCACAACATACTTCACACAAAGGCTGTCTACCCTGACAAAGCTCACAACATACTTCACACAAAGGCTGTCTACCCTGACAAAGCTTACAACATACTTCATACTTCTTTTGCTGAAGCTCTTTCTTCTAAGTACAGAAAATGAAGCACATTATTTCTAATTATAGAGGCCTCCAGAATGAGAAGTGAGAAGGAAAACCCACAACAGGAGGGGGCAAAAGGAGCAGAGACATATGCAGTGTCACCCGGGAGACCTGCAGGGGGTAGTCTGCACAGCCCTGAGCCAAGAGGGGTGAACATGAGTGAACACCGATTGTCACAGAGGCAGGCCAGACCCCCAAATGCTCAGAAGGCATTTGCTCACTACCAGAGACATTGCAGAGAACTGGACTATATCAGCAACCCCCGCAGAGGCCATCCACTGAGAGAATCAAAGACAAGCAAAGGAGGCAGAAGAAGCCTGAGCAGCCTTTTGCAATGTCTTAGTCGCCAGGCAGCCCGCTCAGCAAAGAAACCCTGTAAGTGTGATGACTGTGGGAAGAGCTTCACCTGGAATTCAGAATTGAAACGACATAAGAGAGTGCACACGGGAGAGAGGCCCTACATCTGTGGGGAGTGCGGAAACTGCTTTGGGAGGCAGTCGACTCTGAAACTGCACCAGAGAATCCACACTGGGGAGAAACCATACCAGTGCAGCCTGTGCGGGAAAAGCTTTCGCCAAAGCTCCAATCTCCACCAGCACCACAGGCTCCACCATGGGGACTAAACAGATGCTAGGTGCTTCAGAGTCCCTGGGAAGGGCTTCTTGTCTCTCCTTTCCTTGCATGTAAATCACAGAGTGTCTTTTTGACCCCTGGGGAGTGATGGGGAAGAGAACTGCAGAGTGGGGACTAGTTACCCAGGAACAGGATGAGCCACACACTATGAGAAGCCACGTTAATAGAATGAGGATGAGCCACAAGAGGTTTTAATTAATTAATCAATCCTTAATTAAATTCTCCTTGTTGCCTTGTCTTATACAATACAGTTGTTTTCATGTGCACTCTTAAGCAGTTCACCAGAATTCCAAGAAAACATTCACGGGGAATCCACTAATAGTCTTTCTGCAACTAACTTTTTTATTGTTGGTGTCGGTGGTTTTTAATTATTTTTTATTTATTTGTGAGACAGGGTTTCTCTACATAGCCCTGGCTGTCCTGGAACACACTCTGTTGCCCAGGCTGGCCTCAAACTCAGAGATCCACCTACCTGTGCCTCCCAAGTGCTGGGATTAAAGGCACTCGAAACCACCACTGGGTGGTAGATGGCACTTTTATTTAAAAAGTTGTATTTGAGGGATCCTTTTTTATCAAAGTTCTTTTAATTTACAAAGATATTGCAACTCCAGCCCAAAATATAAGGAACACCACAGGGAGAAGTAGCTACTGCTCTGGTGGACAGGGAGCTTCTGCCTGTTCTTCTCAAATACGCCAGTAGCTTCAAAGACTGTGACTGGCATTTTCACAGTGTTTACAATTGGATTATGGTGATGGTTACACAACTCATGAATCCAGGAAAATTACTGAAAGAGGCCAATTTATGATAAGTACCTCCATAGTATTTTTAAAATGACAGAATACTGTATTTATTTATATAAAATGTTAGAGTTTCAGAACTGGGTCTGAGACACCATCCTATGCCAAACTCTTGTTTTCTCAAAGTAGAAAGGAGAACCCAGTCAGTCTCACCCTAGACAAGCCATCCTCTTTCCCAGTTCAGGCAGATAAGATGTATTACCCTGTGTACAAATAGTAGGATGTGGCCATTCTTCTAAAAGCATCAATACCAAGTTACTGCCTTTATCTTCAGTATTCAGCCTGTCCTTACCTCTTCCCTAGCCCACATACAGTTACTGGCTGGGGCCAGTTCTCACCCCAACAGCAAGACCACGGAACACACACACCCTTCCCTCTAGGCCAACCTCGCCGTTGTCTCTTGGTAACTTCTGTCTTAGTCATGTCTGCATCTGTCTTCTATTGGTGCTGTAACACAGATGACTGCACACATGATGGCGTAACACAAAACGTCTCTTATACTACTGCAAGCTGAGTCTGAAATCAATTTCACTCAGCCAAAATCACCTTGGGCAGGGCTTTCCTTTTGGAGACTCTGAGAGCCGGGTCAGTTTCCTCGACTCTTGGCTTCTAGCAGCCTCCTGCATTCTTGGACTCACGCCCCTTCATCCTCACAGTGCATTCTTCGACTCTCCATCTGGCCTAACCTTGTCTAACTCTGGCCCTCCTGAATCTCCTTTAGAAGGATGCTTATATTGGGTCTAGCAGGATAATCTTCCCATCTCAAGATCCTTAATAACATACACCAAAAGTTGCTTTTGCCATTTAAGATGACATTTGCTAGTTCCAGGGATTAGGATGGGAATGCATGTGGAAAACTGGCATTTGGCCTACCTACCATGTCTGTGTATTTTGGGTCGACTTGGCCACCCAAAGGGGATCTCCAAAAGAGAAGGGACAGAGTTATTTATAAGGGTTGGCAGAGGGACACTTCTAGAGTTTTGCCACTTGGGATATTTCATAGAGCTAGTTTGTTTCCTCTTTTTAGATTACATATCAGTGATTGTTTAGTGTCTTTGGGTTCCTGTTCATCTGTAGACCTTGAATTTGTTTGACAGACTCACAGTCAAATCATTCTTTTCCAAAGGGTGTCAAGACCATGCTGCTGCCTTGCCTCTGCACCTCTAGCCCAGCTTTCCTTTGCATAAGGCTCACCTCCAGACACTGATGGCAGTAGTAAGAGTCCAGTGGCACAGAAGGCCCTTGGGTGCTGTGTTCAGATGTAGGGTCCCCTTATCTCCTTTGCCTATGCATGCCTCACCAGAGCCACAGCATAAAATCCGGTCAGACCCACTTTCCTTGCATCCAGCTTCCTTTTGCAGGACCCCAAATTGAGAAAATGGTTTTTCCTCCTTTCACACGTGATTCTTGCTCCTAGGCATCCCATTGGTTCTGCCACATTTCTGGGTCCAGCCTAGCACATACTGGTGTCAGGTTAGGGGTGACTCCTGCTTTCAGTGTTTGATCCCTGAGTTACCTCCAAGAAGACCCAAGGAGAAAGGAAGCATTGACAATAGTGGAGGTCTATACATCTAAAGAGCATTTTCCCATCTACAGCAGATAAGGTGTAAACCAATCCCAGAATACAACTGTCCCTTTCAGTAAAATTGGCAGTGACTCCTCACATACAACAGAGTGTAAAAATTTCCCTCTGTTCCTAAAACTAAAATGCTTCCTTTTTATTGCTTCATGTAATGCACATACCAGAAAGCTTGTGCATTTATAGTATACAGTTCAGTGGTCAAAGCTGTGCACTGTCATCACAATGTCATTTTTGGACATTGTCAGTATCACAGAGAAAGTACTCTGAACATTAGCAATCATTCCCTGTTCCTGTCACACCCTGTGCCTCTAGGGCATAGCATCGTAGAGTCCATACACATTGTATCATGTATCAGGACTTTATTCCTTTTATTTCCTAGTAGTGTTGCGTTGTATGAAGGGCATTCAGTTCATCCACTGATTGGTGAACATTGTGTAATTGCACTTTGGCTACTGTAAATAGAATAATGCTGCTATGAACATTAATATTTAAGGTTTTCTTTTTGAGCTGAGGATCAAACCCAGGCAAGCACTCTACCACTGAGCTAAATCCCCAACCCTAACATTTAAGTTTTTATGTTTCATTCCTCTTGGGTACATGCCTAAATGTTGAATTACTTGGTCATGTGATAATTTTCTGTTCAATTTTTCTAGGAAATACCAAATTGTTTTACAAAGTGGATACACCACATTTTACATTTCAACCAGCGGTGTACAAGGGTTCCAGTTTCTCCACACCTTCAACATAATTTATTATTGTCTTTTTGTTACTGATTTTTTTTTTTTTTGAGACAGGGTCTCATGGCTGGCAAAGAACTAACAATTCTACCTGAGGATGATCTTGAACTCTTGATCCTCCTGTCTCCACCTCTCAAGGTCAAGATCACAGGCATGTGTCACCATGTCCAATGTTCCTGGAATTTGTCTTTTGATTATTGTTACCTCAGTCAATGTGAAGTGGTATGTCATGATCTTGATTTTCTCTTCCCTAATGACTAATGGTGTATTTGTTTATTGTATGTATATTTGCTTTGAAGAAAAGGCTCTTCAGAACTCCCCTCCCCTGTGGTGTTTTGAGAAAGGGACTTGCTGTATAGCCCTGGCTGGCCTGTAACTCACTATGTAGATCAGGCTAGCCATGGATTTGAGAAAATGCTCTGTTTCCGAACCCCTTTGATTTGTGTTGTTTTTGAGACAGTCTTGCTCTGTTGGCTAGGCCAGCTGGGCTTGCCTTCAATTGCAGCAATCCTCTTGCCTTAGCCTTGAGTCCTGGGATTACAGGTGTGAGCCACCATAACTCTCTCTGGCCCTTTTAAAATGGACTATTTGTCATTTTTGTTGCTGAGTTGTAAGAATTCTTTAAATATTCTGGAATGATGTCTTTATCAGATGTATGATTTGCAAATAGTTTCTCCCATTCATTTGTAATACACTCTTGTTTGTTTGTTTGTTTTGTTTTGTTGAGACAGGGTTTCTCTGTGTATCCCTGGCTGTCCTAGGACTTACTCTGTAGATCAGGCTGGCCTTGAACTCAGTGATCCACCTACCTCTGCCTCCTGAGTTCTGGAATCAAAGGTGTGCCCTGCCACTGCCTAGCTTGTAATACACTCTTGTACAATTGCTGTTGTTTTTGCAGTGGGGGTTGATACAAACTCCTGTATAACCCAGGGTAGCCTCAAATTTGTAATCCTCCTGTCTTAACCAATGGAATGCAGGGACTACTGGTGTACATTTGTGACCAGCAGTACACATCTGTAATGAAAACAGCTGTCACTTGCCAAAATCCAAGGGACTAAATTCTCAGTTTCCTAATTGCCAGTAAAACAGCCTGACATTCCTGTGAATTAAATTTAGGATCCTTGGAACACAATTTATACCAGTTCCTCAGACTTCCCTGTGCCAACCATGTGTGGCTCGCAGTTCCTAAGGGAAATGTAAGTATCTATTGAAATAGTTCTGCTGTTTCGGCTTTGGAATAAACATGTTCCCACTGAAATAAAGATGGTATTGCTTACTTCATAAGCGACAGATGTTGGTATGTACTTGGCATACAAGACATTTTTTCCTCTGTCATAGGGATTGAATTCATTTAATTCAGCAAACTTGGAGATTATTTTTCTATTGTTGCTATTTTAGGGAGAAGAAAACCACAATGTTCAGAATTCAGATACTCTAGTTCACATCTCATAGCCAGCCAGCCAATTAGGATATGTCTGAGTTACAGTTTGTTTCTTTAGTTTATTGGGTCTTTGGTTAGTATGGCTTGATGTTTTGAGATGAGGTCTCTCTGTGTTGCCTAGGCTGACCCCAAACTCTTGGGCTCAAACAGTCCTCATTCCTCAGCCTCTGGACAACAAAACACTTATTTTATTTTTTTTTTCTGGGGTTTCTATCTTAGTTACTGTTCCGTTGCCATGGGGAGACACCATGACCAAGGAAACTTATAAAAGAAAGCATTTAATGGTGGGCTTGTGTAGAGTTTCAGAGGGTGAGTCCATTTCTAGCATGGTGGAAGCATGGTGACAGGCAAGCATGGCCTGGAGCAGTAGCTGAGTTGACCTCTAATCAAAGGCAGCAGGCAGAGAGACAGGGACAGAGGGAGAGAAACCTCAAAGCCCACTCCTAGTGATACCCTTCTCTACAAGGCCACCCTCCTAATCCTTCTGGACAGCCAAGCAACTGGAAAGCAAACATTCAAATAGATGAGTGTCTGGGGGCCGTTCTCATTCAGACCACCACAGATGTTTAGACAGTCTCACAGAATCCAGGCTAGCTTTGAATTAGGTAGCCTAGGATGATTCTGAACTCCTGAGTCTTCTCTAGCCTGTGAGCCCATTGAAGGTGTGTGCCACTGTGCCCGGCAATTTTTAAATCACTGTGCTGTCAATTTGGGGATCAAAAGTATTGGGTAGTGTTCTCAGTGAGGCTGCTGAAATTCTGAAGTACAGAAGATGTCGGCCTCTGAGAAGCACATCAGTGGAGTTGACTAAGGTATTCTGGGTTTGAGCGACGTCTAGAGAACAGATTCTGGGTGGCCTTTCTGATTTAGGTTTATACTGAACAATGTCACTTACGGCTTTATTCTTCCAAGCTGTATCATCACATGAAAGATTTACAGGGTACACACCCCAAGAGAACATAGATAGAATGAACAGACAAAATGTGGTTCATCTGGGGGAGTATTATTCAACCATAAGAAAGGAAATATCGATATGCTACACCATGTATGCCCATGAAAACAGGCTCAGTGACAGAAACCAAATGTCAAAGCTCATACATGTATTTCATGTATATGTAATGTCTGGTTGGGCACATACTAAAGACAAAAACAGATTAGTGCTTGCCAAAGGCTATGGTAAGGGTGGAGTATGGGGTGAATGCTGATGTGGGTTTCTTTTGGGGGCTCCTGTTACACAACCTTGTGAATATATTTAAAAAAACACCTTAATTGTGTACTTTAAAGGATGAATTTTATTATGTGAACTATAACTCAGAAAAGAGGATGAAACAACTTCACAGTTAAGTCTCTACCACAGGCCCCATAGCCAGCTGACCCAGTGTCAGGGCCAGTTGAAGCACCTACATCTCAGGGCAGCCAAGAAGACTATCCAAACGTGAAAGTTCCCGTAAGACTTTACCAGGGATAGTAGGGGTGTATGAGGACACGAGCAGGTTTGTGAAGACCCAGGCTTGTCCTGAAGTACACCTCCAAAAGGAGCAGACTTGCACCCGCTCATCCTTCATTTCCACTCTCTGGATTTTGGTGCAGGGACTCGTATAGCTGAGGATGATCTTGAGCTTCTGATCTTCCTGCCTCCGTGTCTCTGTGTCGTGTACATGTGGAAGTCAGAGGACAACTTTGTGGAACTGGTTCTCCCCTCCCGTGTTATATGAATTATAGGAATCAAATTTAGGTCTTAGATCTTCAGGCTTTCACAGCAAGCACCTTGACATACCAAAGCTATCTTGATGGCCCCTTGTTTTTGTGTTCCGTATCCTATGAAACTCTCTTATGCTCAATTCTGTGAGACTAACTTTCCTTTCATGACATATGGTTTCTATAAATAGTGCCTGAACTGAGAATGCTTGCCTAGCAATGTATGAGGCCTTAAGGTCAATCTCCAGCCCTGCCCAACCTCTCCTCCTCTGAAAGAGATAAATATACAATGCTCAAGGAAGAAATTGGTGTTTTGAACTGGAAATCCACATGTAGCTAGCTAGAGAGCAGGGACGTCAAGGAATAACAGGAATGGTTGTATTGAAAACCTTAGATGTTATCCTAAGGACAACAGAATGTCAGTGCAAAGTGTCAAGTTGAACGATGACATAATCCGATGTTACCATACTATTTTAGTTAACTAATGGATAAAGTTCACTGAATAGATTTAGTTACTGTTGGATAAAGGAGTAGAGAAACAGGTTTGGGAAATATTTGGAGTGGGGGTTCCTTTGGTTTAGTTTTTGCTTTGTAATGCTAGGACCCACCACAGGGCCTCCCATATACTAAATAAGTACTCTATCACTGAGTTATATCCCCAATAGGATTGAGAAATATTTTTGAGGTATCATTCACAGAAATTCATGGCAGAATGGATGAGGAGTTGGAGCAGTTTATAAACAACAGAGATGTTTCTCACATTGCTAGATGCTGGGAAGTCCAAGACTAGTGTGCTGGCGGACCCCATATCTATAAAGGGCCATTTTATAGATAGTGCCCCCCCCCCCCAAGACAGGGTTTCTCTGTGTATCTCTGGCTGTCCTGGAACTCACTTTATAAATCAGGCTGGCCTCGAACTCAGATCCGCTTGCCTCTGCCTCCCAAGTGCTAGGATTAAAGGCATGTGCTACTACTACCACTGGATAGATGGTGCCCTCTTGATGGTTCCTCTAAGGTGGAAAGTGCTGACTAGTGCTCTGAAGTTTCTTTTCTTTTCCCTAGGGCCTTGCGCTTACTAGGCAAGCACTCTACCACTGAGCTAAATCCCCAACCCTGAAGTTTCTTTTGTAAGGGAACTAAATAAGGGTTCCACATTCATGACCTAACTACCTTCCAAAGTTCCCCACCTTCTAATACCGTCTATCCTCTTGGAGCTAGGATTCTAGCATATGAATTTTGGGAGAGAAACATTGGAACCATAGTGGGAGGGAAGGAAGAGGAGGTGCAATTGTGTGGATAGCGTACCAGATACTGGAGGCAGAGGCTAAATGCATTTGCTGTTTTGGATGGGTATTTGGATTTATCAAAAATGTTCAAAGGAGGATAGATATCTCAGGTACTTGACTATTGGAATTGAGTGCAACAGAGAAGGAGAAACCTGGACTGACATCAGATTAAGTCAGTGCCATCGTACATGTGACTAAAATCATTCAGGGGAAACCACTTACTCAAGGTGAGCCAAGTACACACTGTGACCAACCAGAAGCACATTAGATAGAACAATGCTCCAAGGAACTAGCTGTGCTTCCAGTTCAGCTGTTCTGGAGGGGTATGCAGGAGGATCAGGACTGCTTGAGGACATGAGGTAAAGGCTAGTCTGGGCAACATATCAAAACAATCTCAATCAAGCAGCAGATGTAGCAAAAGTAAGCTGCTGACATAGGTTTCAGAGAAAATGCTCTACCCAGAGCAAGCAAGAAGCTGAGGGGACAAAGCTGCTTCCTCTGGTCCAACATGGTCCGTGCCTCCATTGCAGTATGGAGATAAGGTCTTCATAGCCTCAGTGCACTACCCTTGCACAGATGCACGAATACTTAGCCCGGAATAACCTCAGGGCACACCTCTGAGTTTCTGCTGAGACCTAGAGTAGCTGGGTGGCCACGAGGCAGACAAGGCCTTATCAAACTCCACCGCTAGATACCTAGCCCCAAAAGCCAGAACAGTGTGCAAAGCACTGATGGAAGTGGACACAGGAAGTGACCTCAGCTTCCGGCTTTCCTCCAGCCTGGTGAGGCAAATAGCATCTGGTAGGCATTAGTTCCAACCTTTACTACTGGTAGCTGTTTGGCCAGCCTAGATCACTTCAAGGCCACAGGAAACCAGAAGGGAAAACTACTTAGCATATTCCTTGCCAGATGAGTCTGTTGAGACAACTGCTACCCGGTGGAGCTAGAGGTACTTGGAACTGTACTGCTACTGAAGACTGGAAGGTAGGTAGACATCTAGTGCTGTCTTAAAATAATGCTGGAACCTTATACTGAATTCCAGTGAACAAGACATGTTGTTTCCTTTATCAAACGAGTAAGGTAATTCAATTACATTCTCTCAACTACTATCCAATTAGCCTTTTCGAATTAGCCTTAACTTTACTGCAACCTAAAATCATTGAAGAATACATTTTAAAAGCTCACAACCTTGCTATCATCATAAAAATAACATTTATTGGATGATAAATTGTACATCAGATACACACAATCACAATTGAGAAACTTCAATCTAGAGCTAAGACCAACAAGAATTCATCAAAACCAGTAAGCTGAAACATTAAACAGAAGTGCACACAGAAAACATATTAACTAGGCATCAAAATAACTAGACATAGTAGAATATTTATAAGTTTATATAAGTGAATATGTTGTATTCCCTTTCTCCCTAGACTGTTTTTGCAGACAAGAATCTCAATTCAAAAAGACAAAACACCTGCAGTTAGCCTTGGAAAGATAGGTAATAGTTATTTTTATATCACATAAATAGTTCTCGTAATATACAAGACTAAACCAGTTAAATATACACACTTAAACATAATTTACCTTTTAAACCAATAGTCAAAGTAAAAACAGTTTCCTAATGAGATTCCTGCAACATTCAAAATAGGTTCTTTTTAAAGAACTTATACCTCCCTTTGAACACATATACAGTAAATTAGAGATTATTTAAAGCAAAATCTATCTTTTCAGATTGTTTGGCATCTTACATTACAGTCACCAGAACACTACTACTTAATTTTATGGAACTTTAGGCATCAAAGACAAAAATGCCATTTAACCGCCTGGATTACTGGGCCAGCTGTCTTCAGGGTTACAGGGACATACGAACAGATTGGTATTTGTAGCAGCACAATTCTAGATAAAATATTTTGAGTTCAACTCCTTCAACAACAAAATCTAACATCACCTAAATACAAAGTGCAAACACTAGCATCTAAATTCCACTGGGAAATGCTGTAGTCATCAATGACAGTTTAACAGAACCTGGTATCCCCACGTTATGTTAAAGAACTGTTTTAGTCACATTTTCATCGTAGCATCAATAAAACCCGTCAAGTTTGAGTTCATGTTTTCAGTACCAAGTTTCCACACTTCATAGAGTCAGCACCCTCCTACAGCATGTAGTTAGCTAACCATTCACAGCAATAGACTCTTACATTCCATTTTCTTACCCCTTTATTGACTGTATCCAATATTTGTGATTAGCACCTAACATGACTTGGGTTAAGAGCAACCAATCTTATGGAATCTACTCTAGTTGGCAATATAATTAGGAGTATGAAAAGGCTATTATCATAAAAGTAGCCCAAATACCAGGGGCAGACACAGTTTTTCCTTCAACTCCTTAGGGGCAGAGCAGCTTGAGAGTAACATACTACTAATGTTTTTAGGAACAAGTACACAATAAAGAAATAACTAAAAATATGTCTATTTCACAGTAACTAACATTCAGTTTTTTCCTTTTTTTTGCATACCAGTCACCAATAATATTACCACAGGCCATTTAATTACTCTCACATATAGTAATAGTTTTTGTAAAAGTGCCCTTTTTCTAATCTGTTGTGGGTAATCTTTCAAAATCTGGAGAATGCAGAAAACTACAAACACTGAGACATAAATTGTGAATAGAGCTCCAACTAGAAGTGTGGGTTTCCATGTTAAGATGTGCAGCATAAAACTCACCTTTTGTATTTTCTTAGAAGCAAAAAAAAAAAAAATGTGTGTGTGTGTGTGTGTGTGTGTGTGTGTGTGTGTAACGACTTCCATTTGTTGCACATTTTGTCCAGGTACCTTCTGATACATTTCTCCTTGACTCTTTCTGTACCAACCCCATTAGTAAGGCCTTTTTCCAGTTCCATCCCCTCTGTAACTCTTGAGTCTTCACTCAAATACGAGAGCCAATGAGGGCACATCCGTCCACTCTGAGAAGCAAGAGTAGGAAACTAATGCTCTTGTTGCTGTTCTCAACCACCGTTATATCCTAGAGTTAGCTAAAGACCTGAGACTACCTTTCTGTACAATTCAAAGCATCTTCGACCAAGGGCTGAAGAGACCAGAAGGCCATTTTAAATGTGAGGCCCCAAATCCTGACAGAATGATGCTTTATAGCCTAAATGTGAAGAGACAGTCAAGTCTGACCTTGACATATAGTGCTCTCCAGGAAAGGGATGACAGATGAGGCAAGGCTGTTGACTTAGTTTTTCTCACTCAGCAACAGTGATCTTCCTGTCTCTAGTAAATATTAAGAGCTTAGTCGCATAGCTGACATCTTTTTGTACACAAAATTCTCAACCTGCTCTTCTGTAGAAGGTACAACATTTTAGCCACTGACCCTCAAGAGGGCTTTATATTTTGTTCATGAAATTTCCTAGCAGTAATTCCAGTTTAGTAAATATTTTTACAATCCATTTAAACAAAATGAAATCATACTTGCATACTAGCCTAAAGACCATATAGATAGTTTTACTGATAGGTATATAATCACTTTTGTTGTAAAGTGTAGTTCTGTAAGAATGTATACTTAACAACATTCTTTGGTTGTCATATAGTGTAGAACAATGACAATATTTTGTTCTAATATTTATCTGTAATACCAGTACCTAAAGGCATATTTGTTATCAATTATTTTGGTTCAAACCTCAATAATACTATATGTATTCTTCTTTGGAGATGGACAGGAAATGTTATAATTAAAAAAAAATCTCTAGACAGTTGGTGGTTGTATACACCTTTAATTCCGGCACTCAGGAGGCAGAGGCAGGCAGATCTCTGAGTTTGAGGCCAGCCTGGTCTACAGTGTGAGTTCCAGGACATCCAGAGCAACACAGTAAAACCCTGTCTCAAAATGGAAAAAAAAAAAAAAAATCTCTGATTTGATATAGTGACAAGAAATTCAAGCATGAAGCCATAGTCAGTCTTCTGTTGCTTTTTTAAGAGTAATGAAATCAAGCTTTGGATAAAAATAAGGACATAATGGGCTTCAGGTAGTAAGTCTCGGGACAGCCTCCACGATGACTGTCATTCCCCTCCCTGTCCAGTGTCCTTGTCTCCTAGTATAAACTTGTGGCACAAATACCAGCAGATAGTGCAGTGTCACAAAATGCATGACCTCAGGGATTACAGAACCCTTGAATTTAGATATCAATCTCATCACAGTGTGATGTTTTGTGTGCTTAGTAAATTACTGACTTTACCCTCTGAAAGCTTCAGTTTATTTATAAAACATGGACAGTCCTTTCTCTCAGATTTTTTTTTGAAGGTTAAACGAAATAATATACCCATACTGTTTAGCATGCTCTCTAAAAAAGTAGTTCTAACTATTTATAACCAGCCAGGAGTGTGCTTCAGTGGAGATCTAGAGGCAAATCCCCTGAGGGAGGAACAAGTACTTCCTCCCCCAAAGTCTAACAGCTAGAGAATGTTCTCCTGAGAACAGCTCTCAGGACCTGCCATCAGGTCTGAAAAATGGGAAATCCAAAAATACTGTCATCCAGTTGTTAACTAGCTGGATATAGTGGCACATACCAGTAATCCTAGCTAGCACTTGGGAGATGGAAACAGGAAAATAATGATTTTGAGGACAGCCTGGGCTACACAGCAAGAACCCATACACACACACTTAAAAAAGACAAAGTTGGGAAAGGGGGCGGTGGGGGGGGGGGGGGGGGGGTGGTGGTAAAAAAAAAAAAAAGAGAGAGAGACAAAGTTGGCCCATTTGGTAACTTTATATGGAGTCCTAAACTAGAAATTCACATTTAAAACAAAATATTCCACATAAACATTACGCTGAAATAGTTTTAACAAGAAAAGTATAAAAACAAATATAAAAACATTCACTTTCCTAGATACTACAGATCCAGAACTGGCAAAAAATAAATAAAAATTTCTCTTCCTAAAATTCTTAGAAAACAAATTTTAATAAAAAAAATTATAGCAGTAACTTCATTTTAACAAAAACTGAATTATTTTTGTTTTTGTTTTTTGAAACAGAGTCCCACTATGTAGCTTTGGCTGCCCTTTACCTAACAGAGATCCTTCTGTTTCTGCTGGGATTAAAGGCATGAGCCACTACACCCAGCAGTCAAAAACAGAATTTTATTAGTTCTATGTTTCTCTGGCTCATATAAATGGAATTTGATCAGTAACTGAGTTTAAATCCTGGCTTCACATGCTATCTGTGTAACTATGTCTCCTCAGTTCTAAATCAGATGTAATAAATAATACTGCCTACATTACATGGAATGTGTATAAAGTGCTTGCTTAGCGTAGTGCCCCACACATAAAGTATTTACCATCATAAAGATACTGAAAAGCCCACACAGTAGCAAAAGCTTGTATTTACTTGGTGTTTCTCCTATGGGTTCGTTTATGAGTGATGAGATGCACATTCACTCTAAAGCTCTTCCCACACACCGTACATTTAAAAGGTTCTTCCTTTATGTGGTTCTTCTCATGGGATGCAAGTTCTGAATCTAGAGCAAAAGTTTTTGCACATGTTTTACACTTATGAGGTTTTTCCATGTCATGAATGGTTTGATGAGAAACAAGCTCTGAGAAACAAGGAAAGGTCATGTCACAATCAAGACACTGTAAGGGTTTGAATCTGGAGAACGAAAAAAAGTCTTCATCGTCAATACTACAGTTCTTAGAGTCCTCCTTATGGTCCTTCTCAGGGAGAACAGGATTTGAGGGCTGCTCCAAGCTCTTCACACCCTGCGTGTGTTGGTATGGGGTGTCAGATGAGCCTGTTTTTTCAGGCAAAGCCAGATTTGTTTCCTGACAATAATGTTGATCACAGTCAGCACGTTCATAAGACTTTTTATCAGCATGACTCTTCTGATGTTCTGCCAATCCTGGGAGCCACATAAAGCCTTTCTCACATACATTACAAGTATATGGTTTCTCCTTTATATGGCTATTCATGTGTCGGGACAGGTGTGACTGCTGCCGGAAGCTGGCAGCACACTTGGTACACTTGTAAGGTTTCTCCCCAGTGTGGATTCTCTTATGTGTCCTCAGGTTAGTTCTGTGACTGAAGGTCTTCTCACAGGTACTACATTTATACCTTTTCTCTCGTGAATGAATTTTCTGATGCAGAACAAGGTATGTATTATCACTGAAGCTTTGGTCACAGTTGGGACACTTGTACACATTTTTGGCTTCTTCCCAGGGAACTTCAATAATATCAGAAAGTGTTCTGACTCCTAAACATTGAGACAATTCTACTAATGGGGTTTGGTTTTCAATGGTGACCAAGAGGCTTATAACTTTGGTCTTGCAAGTCAAAGTTCCACCTGACATTTTCCTTTCATGTGTTCCAACATCATCCTCAGATTTTTCAGAGGAATGCACAAGGGGTGCTGCAGTGGAGTATGTTTCTAGGGACGGCTCTTCAAGTTCCATAGACTCTAGGCTTAACTGCTGACTGGTTTCAGTCTTGTCTTCCCCTCCTGGTGATAAAAGGAAAACACAGACACCACCCTTTAAGTGATAGTAGAGAAAGAACAAGTTAAAGTAGTTACACAGCAGACCAGAAACTGAAACTGGGTTAGCGTATTAATCAGACACTAATAAATACACAAAAATCAGGAGCCAGTAGGCTCTCCTGGCTTCCCCAAATCAAAAGTCTATCCATGTGGACAGACTGCAAGGTTCTAGGTCAATCTGCAAAGAGAAGGAGCAGAGGATGACTCTAAGACAGGGTTCGGTGAGATGGGTACTGAGGGCAATCTTGGTAGGCAGTGCCTAGAAACGTACTTTTTCTGTTTAGTCTATTTAGGTTTTAGGAATTTTTCCTTATCTCAAATGGGAGTTGAGTAGTCAAAACTGGAATGGAGATTAGACATGGCAGAAAAGAAAGAAAACTATTTTAATAAGCATCCAAATTATTAAAAAGTTCTGGGGTTGGGGATTTAGCTCAGTGGTAGAGCAAGGCCCTGGGTTCGGTCCTCAGCTCTGGGGGGGGGTGGGGTGGGGTGAGTTCTATATCCTAGAGGGTCTCTAAGATTTTATCCTTCAAGTAAGAATGATCATGATAAAGCTGCTGTGCTGACAGTGACTGTCTTATCTCAAGGAGGGCTAACAAAACCTAAACCTAGACAAAGAATTCCTTTTAAACAGTCTCCCTAATATAGCCGTCACAAAATACCCATAGGTTATAGTTGCAGATTCAACGAATTGCAAGTTGAAGACTTTTTTTTTTTCTTTCTTTTTTAAATCACATCTGTAGGGGCTGGAGAGATGGCTCAGTTGTTAAGAGTACTGGCTGCTCTTCCAGAGGATCTAGGTTCAATTCCCAGCCACATGGCAGCTCACAGCAGTCTATAATTTCAGTTCCATGGGACCCAACACCCTCTTCGGATCTCCCCAGGCACCAGGCATACACATGGTGCACAAACATACAAGAAGGCAAAATATTCATATACACAAAAATAAAACAAGTATTTAAAAGATACAAGACAAATATATAAAATAACCAATGTCTAAAAATCCAGTCAAACTTTGCCAGGCATGTAAGAAGAAACAGAAACACACAACTCATAACAAGGAGAAAAATCAATCAATAGAAATAGATCCAGAAATGGCACAGATGATTATAATTAGCATGTCCACATGCCTTTAATCCTAATACTTAGAGGCAGAGATGGTGGTTCTCTGTGTGTTCACAGCCAGCCTGGACTACATAAGGAGTTATAGGACATCCAGGGCTACATAGAGACCCTGTTTCAAGAAACCAAATAAATAATAAAATCAGCAAAGAAAGTAGCAAAAGAGCTATTACAAATATACTATATATTTATAAATATATTTATTTATACTATAATACATTTATATATATAAACATAAATATATAAATAAACATGTTCAAGAGAAGGTGGAGAAGAACATGAACGTAACAGAAGGGGAAAATATAAGCCCATGAATTATGAAAAATAGTTTAGGTACCCAACCCTAGACAAGATGTAATGTCTATTCAGGCACAGGGATACTGTATATGGTTACCCTTGAGTGGGAAAGTCAGAATACCTCCTTAAGAGAAAATCAGTTCCCAATCTTTAGCAAATGACTATAATCTATACTAATGAAGTTTTTCAAGTAAAACTAATTTGATTCCAACAATTATTTCAGGAGATTACAAGGTATTGGTCCATAGTATGTGAAACCATGGTCACCATTGTAGACTGGGTTTCTTTTAAGAACTTATTTCAAAGCTCCAGAGATGGCTTAGCACATAAAATGTTTGCTGTGTAAACTAAAGACAAGAGTTTGAATCCCCAGCACCCAATAAAAGCCAAGTAGACATTGTAGCCCACCTGTTATCCCAGCACTCAGGATGTGGAGATAGGGGATCCCAAGGCAAGCTGGCTAGCTAGACTTCAGTAAATAGAGTGGAGAGTGATTGAGAACACCTGACTTCAACCTCTAGCCTTCACACTCTCACACACATCTGCAAGTGCACTAGCACTCACATGCTCACAAGAAAAAAAAAATCACTGCAGACTTTGAAACTTGTTCTGTCGTCCAAAGTCTTGCTATAGCCATATAAATCCATATATACATACACACACACACACACACACACATATGAATCTCTCTCTCTCTCTCTCTCTCTCTCACACACACACACACACACACACACACACACACACACACACACACAGGTCCCACTTCACCACCAATGTGGACAAGTCATAAAATTCTCATCCTACTAGAACTGATGAAAAGTTCCATAATGCAGAACTGTCTTACCTATCAGATCCAAATCCTCAAAACACTCCAGTGGGGCTTCTCTGCTGTTGGTCTTCTGAACAGGAGGCAGACTCACACATTCCTCTTGAGAAAAATACACATCCAGATCTTCGAACAGCTGTGGTCCCTGGAACAGGACAGCCCTGTTAGTAAAGAAGCTAGCAGGTCAGTTTGAGTGCTAATGTAGGAAGACTGAAAAGAGCCAAACCCTTCCACATATCAAAAATAAAAGGCAAGCCGGGCAGCGGTGGCACACGCCTTTAATCCCAGCACTCGGGAGGCAGAGGCAGGTGGGTCTCTGTGAGTTCGAGGCCAGCCTGGTCTATAGCGCGAGATCTAGGACAGGCACCAAAACTACACGGAGAAACCCTGTCTCGAAAAAGAAAGAGAAAGAAAGAGAGAGAGAGAGAGGGAGAGAGAGAGGGAAAGAGAAAGAGGGAGAGGGAGGGAGAGAGGGAGGAAGGAAGGAAGGAAAAGAAAAAAGAAAAGGCTTGGTGTATAACATTCTTCAGCGAGGGATTCTACAAGGGGGGGGGAGCATAAACATACATTTTGAAACAGTAGTGTGAGAATCGAGAGTGTACACGATGAGAATGTAGCCTTTCCTGAAAATCTGAGTGAACAATTCTTGGGGAGAGAAATCTTTGGGTCAGGGAGGAGGAGAAAGAGGAAAAAAGAAAAGATAGTTTCCAGGAGTCTCCCACATCCTTTGCTCCGTGACTGCTCGGCTCCCCCATCCCGTCAAGATCTCCCTCTCGATCCTATCACCCCTTAGAGCTTTTGGTGTGCCTGAACACCACCCGGGCTTTAGTGTCATTATCCAGCAGGCGTGGAGCCTAGAAACCTGCCACCTGGAGAAGCATTCCAGCAGGACACCTGGAGAAACCGTGACCCCTGACCAGGGCTCTCCTCCCCGTCGGAGATCTGAATGAGGAAGTTGGTGAGCCTAGAACCAAGACCGCCTGGTGAAAGGGCTGGCTACCTGGGAGGCACACACGAGTCTAACCCCGTCGCGAGGGGGTCAGGGCACCTGTGGGCAAACGGCGACAGCATTCACCTGGTCATCTGACGTGTGGAGCGAGGACGCCATCTGGGGAAGCGAAGGGGTCCTCCCCCAAGTCCCCACGCTGGGACACTGGGAGTGGAGACTAGTCCCTAGGCTCTCCGGTTCGGCCGCCTGCCTTCCCACGCCCCCTCGGGTTCCTCGACACCCTCAAGCTCCTTCGAGAATCTGAGGCGACGGCATCTTCCTCCAAAACAGCCTTGCAAGGGACCCACTCAGCAGCCGGGCACTGACAGGCTCGCCCTACCCGGCCAGCCGCACGAAGCCACGCCCAGCCGAGACGCCACAAAGGAGGCGGAGGCCAGCGCAAAACTCCCACGCTCTCGTGCTCCCCGCGCAGAAGCAGAGAGGAAACCGCCGGAAGCGACGCGCCCCCGGCTCAGCCACCCCTCGCTCTGATTGGTCGGCGTGCTCCCAGGGCGGCGGGCCTTCTTCCATGGGCCAATGAGCAGCTTCCTGAGGACCAGACTCGCACCCGGCCGCTGAGCTCCTGCGAGCAGCCGTTTCCGGTTCCGCTGGCTGGGTCTCCGGGGTGAGTGCCGGCCTGCCGGTGGGCTGTGTCGGAGCAGTAGGATGGCCCGAGCACCGGATGGTTCCCTGACAGAGGCGGGATCACCCTGGCGTCGGTCGCGGAACGCGGGAACACGCAGACGCGGTGGGCCTGAGGTTTTTTGCAGCCGGCGTGAGGTGGAGGGCAGGCCTGGAGTCCCAGGCCTAGCCGGGCCCCGGCCCTGGGTTTCAGGATTGTGGGAGCACCGTGTGTGAGAACGTGTCTTGTGCAGCCTCAGGTTCAGGCCAGGTCAGCGTGGTTGCTCGAGTCCGACTCGAGTATTCTAGGGCACGAGGCATTGTCCCGCACTGTCCGCCACAGGAGTGGTCCAGTGGCATGATTGGGACCCCCGGCTGAAACCGAGCCGATGTCCTTCCCAGGCCCTCGGTCGTTTTGTACTTCCCACTGGGCCCGCTACAGTGGCAAATGCCTGTAACCAACACTGAGTAGCGAATTGTAGATTCAAAATCAGAAATCTTTCCAGAACTGCCACTAACTGGATAATTACGCCTAAATTTTTCCTTTGTGGTATTGAGCATGAACCTATGGCTTCACACATAGTAGACAAACACTACCACTGAGCTGTACCCAGGCCCTCATCCTTTCTTTTTAAACTTTATTTAAAAGAGAGGTTGACCCAGGCTAACCTTGAGCTCACTGTGTACAGGCCCTGCACTTAGGATCCTCTTGCTTCACTACCCAGACTGGACAGTTTTTAACTTTGCTTTCCTCCACTGCAAAGAGCCCATAATGTTTCTCTTTGATCATTTAGAGGATAATTTGAAATATAAAATGTTAAAAGAATCTCCAGTTTATGAAGGAGTTTTGGGGAGGGAGGTAACAAGATTAGTACCTTGAAAATTCTGAATAAATATCAGTTTTTCTCACTTTTTCTCTTTCGAGATAGGGTCTTAACTCTATGGCCTTGGCTGCACTGAAGCTTGCTATGTAGACCAGGCTAGCCTCCAACATAGAGAGATCTGTCTCTGCCTCCCATTTTGCTGGGATTAAAGGAGTGCGCCACCATGCCCAGCACCAACATAATTTCTTTTTTTTTTTTTGAGATAGGGTTTCTCTGTGTAATAGCCCACGCTGGCTTCGGACTCACCTGCTACTGCCTCCCGAGTGCTGGGATTAAAGACATGGTGGCCAACATAATTTCATTTAGCATACTGAAAATGGCAATGGAATACAGATAATTCATGCTAACTCTTCTTGTGTTGTGTATCCATCCCAAGTTTATCAAGAATGAGGATTCATTAGAGTTTGGCCTACCATGCTTCAGTACAGTGCTCTGGCACAGGAGAAGGATCTAACGTGCTTTGGGGAAAGAAAAATCGGAAGTAGAAAACCTTACAAATCACTAACATTTATTACAAGGGACAGCTACTGATAGCTAGGTGTCTGCAAATGGATCACTAAGGAGGCTGTCTAAGGGCTCAGAATAAAAGAGGAAAATGCTTCAATGACAGACAAAAGAATAAGAACAAACCTCCCTGCAGACCATTTCACACATACACTGAAGAAGAGCAGTCCGCAGTCCGTAAAGCAAAGGTATGTCTTGACACAACTCACGAGATCATCTTTTTCTTCTTGTTTTGTGCTTGCCATTTTTTCATGGGTGTCTCATTTGGGCTAAGCATCTCCTAATACAGAGCTATGGCTCTTTACATTGAACCCTATTTTGATTATTACAAAGATATAAGCAAATTCCAATGTCCAGAAACTAAGTAATAACTTAGTATCTAAACTGAGAAAAGGTCAGCCCTAAAATGGGTGAGTTAAAATTGTCCTCAGCCCTGCTAGGCAGTGGTAGCACACCCTTTAATCCCAGCTCTCAGGAGGCAGAGGCAGGTGGATCCCTGTGAGTTCAAGGCCAGCCTGGTCTACCGAGCAAGTTACGGGACAGCCAGGGATACAGAGAGACACCCTGTCTTGAAAAACCACATATACACACAAAGATTTTTTTCCTCAGCCCTTGTTAAGTACCAAGCCAAACAAATAGACCAAGAAGCATGAAACACGAAAACTTGGAACTTGCATAACGTAAGAGATGAGAGAAAAAGTCTAAGGTGAACAAAGATGGGAAGTAAGTAGAGTACTTGCCTGACAAGGTGTGGTCCCGAGCACCACATACACTGGGTGTAGTGACCTGCATGCCCTCTTCTAACCGAAGCATTACAAACTGAGGTGGAGGCAGCAGTTCAAGGTCATCCTCAGTTCCATAGTTTGATGACAGCCTGGGTTGCAGGAGACCTGTCTCTGAAACAAAATAAACATTACTTCTTGATACTTTTCACCATTACCTGACATTTATAGCATTATTTACTATCTATTGCTTGTCTTGCTATTTTCTACTACCATTTTGCCTCATTTGTATTAAATATATGAATAATCTCCTTTCCCCATTATGAATTATATTTCCTTCATAAACTTTTTCCTGGCTACATAATATATACAATTAAAAATTAATCCAAATCCACTTCCATAACACTAGATTGCTCTTGAGATGCCCGATACATTGTAGTAGCAAAAGACTCCCACTCTGCTGAGTTCTTATTATAAATGGATGTTGAATTTTTCTCTATTGATATATGATTGTATTGTTTATTAATGTTAAATAACTGTGACATAAAATGTTAACCCAAGCTTATAATTTCTGAAACAAAACAAAACATTTAAACCTCCTCCCATGTACATATATGTGCATATACACTCACAGACACATACACAAAATCTAAAAAAGTCCATTATTTGCAAGATTTTCCACTTTCACTTTGAATGGTAATATCAATGGTAATAGTAAAATCTATATGAATGGGAGTTTTTTCTCTAGCCAAGTGTCTTCTTTCTGAAGATCTAAAGATCACATCTTATTTAATTAAAAATAACTTAAGACTGGTGTGGTCTGAAATGGTGACATAGGCCTTTAGTCCCAGTGCTCAGGAGGCAGAAAGACAGATCTCTGAATTCAAGGCCAACCAGGTTTTTCATATTGAGTTCCAGGCCAGCCAGTGCTGCATACTGAAACCCACCAAAAAAAGAGACTAGTGTGGTGGTACATACCTATAAACCCCTGCACTCAGAAGTTTGAGACAGCAAGATGAGTTTGAGGCTAACTGGAGATCTATAACAAGAGCCAATCTATCTCACACACATAGAAATACAAATATTTTTTATTATAAAAGTACTCCATATGTTATTTTTAAAATTATTACTCCTGAAAGAGGATTTTAAAGACTTGGTTGGAGGTTAATGAGTATGTCCTTTGTTAAATAAAACAGTTATCTCAGTATTCCAGTTACTCCGACTATAAAGAAATAAATAAGTATTTAGTATTTGCATCATCTCTTGTCCAGTTGTCAGGCCCAGTCTCAATGTTAGTGGAGAACCAGACCCTCCATGGTACTGCCCTAACATTTTGACACTAGAGAGACTCTGTGGTCACCTGGTCAACGTATTTCACCTTTGGCCCGGACTGTAACAAGTGGCATGGCGATCCATCTTATATGTGTGAATGTTTTGCCTGCACTTGTGTCTGTGCACCACATGCATGCTTGATGCTCAAAGAGGTCGGAAGATGGGGTCAGATCCCCCGGAACTGGAGTTACAGGTGGTTGTTAACTACTGGGAGGGTGCTGGGAACTGAGCCTGGGTCCTCCAAAAGAGCAGCACGTTTTCTAAACTGCCAAGCCATCTCTGCAGCCCTGCCTGTCTTATTTCATAACAGAAAACTTGCTTTGGATTTTGGGAGTAAAATATGTGGCTCCTGTTTTTCCAGGATTGGGTTTTTTTTAATGCATGTACAGCGTGTGTGTGTATGCTTGTCAACATGTTCATGTGTGCATGGATGCGTATGCCCATGGAGGTCAGAGAATAATTTTTGAGTGTCACCTTTAAGGCCACTGTCCATCTCATTTACGATGGTCTCTTACTGGCTGGAGCTCGTCAATTAGGCTAGACTGGCTGATCAGGAATGCCCAGAGATCATCTTGTTTTTACCTCCCTAGTACTGGGATTACAAGTAACTAGTGTTTTCCCGTTAGTTGATTGAACTCATGTTGTCATGCTTGCAAATACTTTACTGATGGAGCTGTTTTCCCAGACCTGTCCTGGTTTTGATCCATGAGTAGTAATAAACCCTTTAGAAATACAAGCCTGGATAATCCACTCTATCAAGTGACTGTCTTGCGGAGCCATTCTCTCCTGAGTACGTCCAAGGCAGAAGTAGATGTTGGCCAATAAACTGTCTAATGAGCTTACCATGAAGAGCCTTATTTTTTATTTTTAGTTTGTTCACAAGGTCCTGGAAAAGATGTGTTCAGATGTTTTCCTGAAAAGGCTGCTTTTGAAAACTCATGGTTTTCCTCTAGTATGCCAGGAAAATGGTGATTCAAATGAAGGACTTGTGGCTTTTAATGATGAAGCACTTGGTGTTATTGAAACCAATTTGTTTAGCTTCTGTCCTCAATAGTTGGCATACTGTAAAGGCCCTGGGTGGATGTTTCATTGCAAAATGAGGACAGCACCTTTCAGTGTTGTTGAGAAAATAAAAGAATACATTTGAAGGACTAGCAGAGTATTTAATGGGGCAACTATACACTCATACTCAATTCTAAAAATCCTACAATAAACACTTGTTGAAATCCTTATCACATGAATCTTCTTCAAAGCAGAGTGTTTTCTGAGTCCAAAGTGTCTGATTCCTCTGTTAAGGAGGAAAAGAGCTGAACTTCAAAGCTCGACCCTTGCACTTTGTTTGTTTTAGTGTGTGTGTGTCCACACTTGTGTGTTGGCATAAGTATGCATGAGAGGGGCAGACAACCTTGATGTCACTCCTCAACTGCCACCCACCTTTTTGTTTTGGTTTTCGTTTTGGGAGACAGGATCCTTTACTGGCCTGGACCTTGTGAAGTTACCTAGGCTCACTGGCCATCAAATCCCAGAGATCTACCTTTCTCTGCTTCTCCAGTGCTGGTATTATAGGCATACCACACCTGTTGTGTTTGTTTTCATGCGGGTTCAAAGGATCAAATTCAGGTTCCTGGGCTTCAAAGCCCCACTTTGTTTTTGAAACATGGTCTCATGGTTCTCCAGGCTAGTCTGAACTTGTTATTAAGCTGAGGCTGGTCTCGAATTCCTGGTTTCCCTGTCTCAGAAGTTCTGAGATTACAGGTGTGTGTCATCCCAGTTAAGTACACACTTGGATTTTATTCTGAAGAGACAGTGTCTACCATGAGAAGAAGATTCCTGAGAAGATAGGTAAACACTATTACCTGAGGCTTCTAGTAGAGTCAGACCAAGGAAATATTTTCCCTGGGAATCCTTTAATTCTATCTAAAATGTTTGCCACAGACATGCATTGTTTCTTTTTTTAAAAAATGGTTTAATGTCAGAAAATAACCTTGTATGAAGTCAGACTCAAAACATCTTGAACAAGTTTGTAAAAAGAATGGAGTTTTTTATTTTTTTTTGGAGCTGAGGACCAAACTCAGGGCCTTGTGCTTGCTAGACAAGTGCTCTACCAATGAGCTAAATCCCCAACCCCATGATGGTTCTTTTAAATTCAACAACAACAACAGCAACAAAAAACAAACAAACAAACAAACAAACAAACAACCCAGAGCTGAGCATGTTAGCCACTATCTATATAATACTAGTACTTGGGAGGTAGAGGCAGAAGAATCAGGAATTCAAAGCCAGCTTTGGATAGATGACAAGTTCAAGGCCAGCCTGGATTGCATGAGAACCTATCTCAAGAAGAAATAGAGAAAAATAATCAAACATACTAAGGCCGTACACAAAAGTTAATATGGCCTTTCCACCTCAGTTGTCTAGGAAAGGCATGGGCCATGGGCCTTGCTGCAGCAGGCTGAAGTCATTGGTAAACCTACCTTGCAGGCAATTGGGTTTGTTTCCAAAATTAGAATGTGGCTAATTAAAAACAATTTTAACTAACATTCTAGGAATTTTTCCTAAAGTACTCATGGTCCCCAACTTAGCATGCCTCCACATAATAGTTTTTCAGCTTTCTAATAGTGGATCATTCGCATTTAGTGGAAACCATACTTCACCTTTTGATTGTTTTCTAAGCTAGTAATATGTGGTACAATACTTTCCTGAGGTGTTGGGCAGGAGGTGCCACCACCCCCAGTCAACCCTTTGAGCAGAGCAATCATCCAGTACCCTACAGTGTACTATGTTGTCAGGACTGTGGATATAGGTGGCCAACAAATTACATGAGATGGTTTTTGCCAAACTAGAGGCTTATTTAAAGTAGGAAAGCAATGATGTTTGGCAGGTTAGATGTAGTACATTCATTTTTTATTATTTTTGTTTTTTGAGAGAGGATCTTGTGTAACCCAAACTGACCTCAAATTCACTTATGTAGCTAAGGATTACCTTAAATTCCTGATTCCTTGCTTCCAGTTCCCAAAGTTCTGGAATTATAGGCACACACCGCCACATCCAGCTTTTAATGTATCGTGTGCTTGTGTGTGCGTGCGTGCGTGCACGCGCATGAGAGTGCACTTGAACAAGTGCACAGGTGAGTATACAAGACTAGAGTTAGATATCGGTGACTTTATTGCTCTCTACCATTTTTTGTTTTTCATTTTATTTTATTTTATTTTATTTTATTTTATTTATTTTTTTGAGACAGGGACTCTCACTGAACCTAGAGCTTGTCATTTTGGCTAGACTAGCTAGCCAGCAAGACCCTGGAATCTGTCTGTCTCAGAACCCCCAATGCTGTGGCTATAGGCTCGACACTGCACCAGTTTATGTGGGTGCCAGGAATCTGAAAGGTCTTCATCCTTGCACAGCCAGCATTTTATAACTGAGCCTTCTCCCCAGCCCTTAATGCATTTTTAGCTCATGATATTTTTATCTTATGGTGGGTTTATCAGTGAGTCCTCATTGTATGTGGAGCAGCCTCAGTAATCAAAGTATGTAGATGTGTCTTCTGACTTTCAGTATTCCTCATCAATGCCTAAGCAGTGTTAGGATAACATGATTACTCATTTCTGCTCTGCTCTCCCCCAGTCAATCTACTGACTCCCTTCCACAGACAGATCTGAAGTAAGGCCATGCCTGGTGCCTTCCAGAGGAAGTTTAGTATCATTTAGGGATGGAGTAAGAGAGCAGTACTGGATTCTGTTCGGCCAGAGGCTGGATAGAGTACAAAGACCATGAGGACAACTAGGGTGAATATTAAAATGCCTCAACTTCTAGAGAGATTCTGACTTTGGAGATTCTTGGGACTTCAGAGAAGAAGGAAAGAGCCTAAGCATGTAGTTGAAAGCTTGCTGCTGATCCTGGGCCAAAGAAGCCTGATTCTACCCCTGTCTCCAAGGCTAGGGAAGTGCTGGGGAGCTGAGGCAGAATTAAGGCTTTCTCTTTGAGGGCCGTGCCTGGCAGCTTGCTTTCTCTAGCTTGCCCTACTGCAGTACCTTTAGCAGTCCGTTTTACTGGAAACCAGACATGAGAGGAGCCATGAGTGAGCCAGAGGAAGACAATTAATATGCCTGATTAAGCGCTCAGGAGTCAAAGGGGAGAGAAACAGAACTCAGCACCGGCTCCTGATGAGAAACTGAAGGAGCGAGATGGCAGCTCTGTTCAAGCTGTGACAGACTCAGTTCAACAGACTGAAGGTGGGGTGGTCACCACAGAGCTAGTCACCTGTTGAGTGAAGTGGAGGAGATGGGTTAAAGCACACCGGAAGATAATGACCTAGAAGGCAGAGATGCTTAGTACTGTGCTGATTCGGACTAATCCCAGTGACCAGAAGATGCCCCCTCCCCTTGTCCTGCTTAGGGTTAGCTGAGCTAATCGGTGAGTCTGAGGAGAGCAGAGTGACATTAATTGATTAAACCTTGTAGATGACTTTGGAGGCTCAGGTGAAGGACACCCCCATGGGAGAGAGCTCTTGTCTTGTTTTTTAGGCGTCGGGTGCATTTACTGTCATTGTAGTAGTGCCACAGTGCTGAATGTGTCCAGAGGGTAAATGAGGCTTGCTTAACACAACATCCAGTAATAGGGAGCTCCAGGAAGATAGCAATTACTTCCTCATTTGTGTTCAAAAATAGTGCTTTTAGGGCTGGGGGATGGCCTAGTGAATAAAACACTTGCTATACAAACATGAGAAATGGAATTTAGGTCCCTGGAGCTCACATAAAAGCTGGGCAGGTATTGCAGTCTCCTATAATCCCAGCACACGGGAAGTAGAGAAGGCAAGCTGGCCAGCTAGTGTAGCTGGGATTGGTGAACTCGAGTTTCACGGAAGGACCCTGCTTCAGTAAATCAAGTGGAAAGCCATCAAGGAAGACCTCTAACATCAACTCTGAGCCTCCACAAGCACACGTGCACATGCACACACATTGCCCGTACACATTCAGACAGGATCATGCACATACATGAGACAGGATCTCATCAAACACCTTTGCATTTGCGCAGCCAAGGCTTTGTCGGTTTATTTAGAACCCTGGAAGCTGGAGAATGCCTTTCCTCTTTCATCACCCAGGGTGTGTTTCTCCATCTTGAGTGTCCTTCCATTCACCTGTGAATGCTGTTGGATGCCACTGAGTTAAACAAATTCTGACCCAGTCAGTCTGAGAGCATCCTCATTTTTAACAAGCTCCAAGGTGATGCTGATGCTGAACCCCAGCCCAGATAATATAATGAGGATACAGGTTAGGGGTTTGCCTCTCCTCTGTCACTGAATGAGTTTACCCCTATGTTCTAGCAAGTAGGAAATGGGAGAGAGAGGAAGGAAGTGGAGAGTAGGCAGTTTCTTTTTCATAGCCTCACCTTTTTACTTTGAAACTTCAAATCTGAATATTGAGTGTACATTTAACACAGCTTTATCACTGCTATCTCAGTGTTATTTCAAGAATGTGACACAGGTGCATACATCACATTCCCTCTGCCTCAGCCTTTCCTGTGCTGGGATTACAGGCGTGTCCCAAGATATATCAAGATCAATCTTAAATATTTTTCTGCAGCAAGTTTAATTAGAAATAATTTCAGTGATGATACGTGAAGTATAATTGTATTGAAGGCTCAAAAAAATTGAAGTGGGTCCAAACATACTTATCACAGCTGCTTTTTTATGTTTGTGATACTTCAGTCTACAAAGTTGTACATTTTAAGTCTTCATTTTGTCTGAGTGACTTTCCAGTCCTCCTTAAAAACTCTACAACTTACACTGTCATAAAAAGAAAATATAAATACTGGTTGCTTTACATAAATTCTGCCAGTCACATGCATCATACTACACAGGCAAGATAGTTAACTATTCGTGGTTGATTTATATCGTCGTTCCACTACTCTTGGTCTACAGTGTGTGTGCTGTGGAGGATGGAACCCAGCCCTATGCATCAGGTAGGGAGCCTTCCACCATTTAGCTACAAATGCAAACCCCAAATCCTAAAATCCTGAGGAATACCTTACTTTTGAAAATGTTAAAAGAATACGGCTTTGATGTTTCAAAAATAGTGCTGTTTTACAGAGTTTGAGACTCGAAAATATTTTGATGTGTTATCTTGGATGTTAATTACATCTTTTCAGGGTTATTTTAGACCTCGATTGTACAGATTCTGTCCTTTTGTTTTGGTTATGTAGATCATTGTTGTTATCCGAAAGCAAAGGATAAACTGTCAACACGAGTTCCCTGGTAACAAGAAATGAATTATCTTGGGATTATTTCTGGCTATAGAATCCCCACCCCTGTCCTGAAGGCCCATTGCAGTGACAGCCCAGAACCACCCTTCTGAGGTTGTCAGTGGGAGCGCGGGGCGGTGCCACTGAGTCAGGGCTTCCTGCAAACACCAGCGCTGGCATCTACTAACCTCTTGGAGGGAAGAACAGGCCAGCGGCGGGGCCGTGCGGTTCAGCGTCTGGTAGGCCTCCTGGCTCCTCTGACCGGCTTGATCGCGTAAGGGCGCAGAAACCCCAGCCCGCCGCCGGTGTCCACGCACGCAAGCAAGGGCGGCTCAGCAGCTAGCAGCTGTCTTGTGCTTCCGCAGCCGGTGAGAGCAGCTTTGGGAGCGAGCAAGCCGGGAGCCTGGAACGGCTCGTGGGGGCCCGCTCCCAAGATGGTGGCGTCGGCGTCAGTGAGGGCGGAGCCACGTGGTGCAGCGGCCAATGATCTTCCGGGCTGCGCCGCCGGCGGAGCACGAGAGGCGGAAGTGCCGCGGGGCCGCCTTCTCCGTCCGGGCTGCGGCCCCTGCCGGTTACATAACCCGTCGCGGGGGCCCCGCAGTTCCACGTCCAGCTTCCCGGCTCCCCCAGGATGCGCTGAACCCCGCGACGCCGTACGCTGCCGCCGGCTCCCGTCCGAGGTGAGGCAGCCGAGGCCTCGGCGGGTGCAAGTCCGGGCGGTGGGGAGGTCGCAGCGGCGACCCGAGGGCACTGGCCGGCCGTGGGAGGCCGGGTTTCCCAGAGAGCGCGTCCTTCTACAGACCCCTGCGCGGCCCTGCTTCTTAGCGCCCAGGCTGTTTCCGTGGCGGCGGCGGCGGCAGCGGCGAGGGGCGCGGAGGGGCGTCGGGAGTTGGCCTTTCCGGGGACGCTCAGCCAGTGATCTCAGGAATTGGAAATGGAAAGGCAGCATCCTCTGGGTTTGCTGGAGGAGAGGGGTCTGGTCGTCTCGCCTCGCTCCCGCTTCTCTTTGGAGACTTGTTGCGCCGGTGGTAGTTGCCGACTTACTTGTTCTCGTGAAAGCCGAGGACCCTGCTTGAGGTTCCTCTGCGTCTTTTCATTTCAGCAGTACTTTTGGTATTCCGGCAAATAGAAGCCTGCCATTTCTGTTTACTAGCCAAGCTGACCCTCCATAATCGACTCTGGCTTGTCTCCTCTGAATTTGAAGAAACGCTTGCCAAGGAGAAGAGGGGATCTATGGCCAGTGCAGTTTGTCTTCTCCTGGGAAAATTGGGGCGGGGCCATGAAGGGGGGTACTCCGGGCCCTTCCTGAGTCTCCAGCAAGTGCCTACCTGCCCCGCTGGGTGTCAAAACCCAAGGCTTGGGGGAGTGCAGGCTGCAGTAAGCATAAACTTTGGCTGCTTTATCGATCCGTTAACTCTGCCAAGGCCTTGCTTGAGCCCTGTGCTTTTGGGTCGTTCTTGTCACCCTTTGGTCTTGAAAGAGTAACAGCCTTACAGCGTGGTTCACTGTGGTGTCTAGAGTGCTAATCAAGAGAAAAAGCTGCCAGTTACAGAGGTTTCCCTTTGTCAGAGTACTGAGAGCCTAAAACCCAGCAGGCAAACCATATTGCTCTAGAAATCACTATGCAAATACTTGAGTCCACATAGCCATGTGACATGGAGGAAAGTTTACAAGTCTTGTGACTGTTCCCAGTTAAAACGTCAGGAAAAGGGGGTCTGGGACAAAAAAACCAAAAACCCAGCAAATAAGTATACACAGAGAGAAGCAACCCCACCCATCGGTGAACTAGTGAGTGTGGATAGAATTGAACACTAGAGGAACCTGAAGGGCCATCTCATTCCAAGGGGTAGACAGGTCTTGGCAGTAAGCGGAAGTCCCCATCTCCCTCTTTTAGGGTTTTTGTGTGCAACAAGAACAATATGCAGGACATAAACCCCGAGAGTTGGGTGTGCTCTTCCACCAGATTGTGGTTTGCTAGAATTTCAACTCACAGACCCAGACAGTTCCATGTCAGGCTTCCCTGGCTGAGTTTCTATGAAAATTGTTAAAAACTTGTCACAGAATCAGGCCTGGTCTGGTATGACCACACCAGCATCAGCATAAAACATACAATTTCGTTTTTTTTTTTTTTTTTTTTTTTAAAGTCTGTGTGTCCTATCCTTAACCTCTTTCAGTTGTGACTTGAAGAAACTTTGTCATTGTTTAACCCACACCCACACCCATTGTGGAGAATATATCCAGATTTGACCTTGTCCAAGTTGCATAGCAACATGCTTCTGACGGGAATGGAAGACGATTTCTGGAGGTCAGATCTGAGGGATTAAAGACAGTCCTGAACCAAGAGCAGAGGTTATGGATGACCAGGGGGTGCTGGTGCCTAGAGACTGTGAGTACCTCAGTGTACCCCTTAGTGCAGCATGGATGTGGCAGCCTAAGCTCAGGTGGGTAGAGTCCCACATTGATCACAGGGAACAGACAGATGGAGACAGGAGTCTTTAGAACTTGAGTTCAGGCCAGATCAAACACTGGATTTGATTCAGCAAATGGTTTTAAATAACTTGGTAACTTCAGGGCAGATTTCCTTACCTGTACATCATTCTTAGCATGGCCTCTGAGGGAGGCTGGCTGGCAGAATAGTTGAGGGTCTGTCTGAAATCTAGATACTCATACTGCTCACTGGCCCATGTGTTTAAATGGCAAACACAAATATACAAGGTTGCTCAGTGTTTATGGTGTGACAAGAAGGGTGTCTAGCCTGGGAGCAAGGACTTCCTGCAAAAGTGGTTTGGAATCTATAGTAATGCTGAGCTAAAGCACCTCAGTCCAGAGGTTGGCAGGACCATAACAGTAACCCTGAGGTGGAGTCCAAGCTAAGGTGGTCAGGAAAGTGACAGCAAATAAGGTAACGTTGTCCTGTGTTTCAGCCCAGACTCCTCTCTATGTCTTTACCTCAGTCAGAGTCTACCTGGCCAGGAGAGAAAGCACCCTCAAAATGATGGTGAGATTCAGCCAGATGTGATGACACACGCTTGGATCCTAGTATTCGAGAGGCAGAGACTGGTGAATCTCTGTGAGTTCAAGACCAGCCTGGTCTACATAGTGAGTTCCAGGACAGTGAGGAGTACATAGATCTTGTCTAGGGGGTTTTGGAGGTAGTGGGGGGGGGGTGGGGGGAGTGGAATATGAGACTCAATTGTGAGATTTTCAAATGTTTCTTCAAATTATAAGTAGATAACTACCTATTTTGTCCTAAAATAGACTCTTAATACTGTGGTAATATTTGTAATCCAAGACATTACAGAGCCAGAAGATCAGAGGACAGAACCAGCCACAGAGTTAAACATAGAGGCCAGGCAGTGGTGGCACACACCTTTAATCCTAGCACTCAGGAGGCAGAGATCCATCTGGATCTCTGTAAGTTCAAGGCCACACTGGGCTACATGAGATTGATCCAGTCTAGGAGAGAAATGGAGCCAGGCAGTGGTGGGCATATAAGGCGTGAGGAGACAGGAACTAGAGAGCTTTTGATGAGGATGCAGGGGCATTCAGTCAGAGGATTCATGAAGTTGGCAAAGTGAGAAGTAGCTGTGGCTTGTTCCTTTGTCTCTCTGATCTTTCAGCATTTACCCCAATATCTGGCCCCAGGTTTTTATTGTAAGACCATTTAGGATTCGTGCAACATAATACTGCCTTTTATTTTTATTATTTATTTATTTTGATTTTTGGGGACAGTGTTTCTCTGTGTAGCCTGGCTGTCCTAGAACTCACTCTATAGCTCAGGCTGGCCTCGAACTCACAGAGAACCGCCTGCCTCTGCCTCCCAAGTGCTGGGGTTAAAGGTGTGCGCCACCATCCAGCTTACTACTGCATTGTAAAACCAGCATCCTAGGAATAGCATGGTATTTTGAGCACTGATGCTAGAAATAAGTGTCCAAAGACAGATTCAGAGTTCTGAGGAAGAGGAGGTGTTGTAAGTAGAGACAAAGAAGGAATTGGAGGGAGTTCTGTTGCCTTGGTTTCCGTAGAAGATGAGGGTATTTTGCTGCTTTAAAAGGCTTTTTAGGGCATAACGGCATAGACTTGTAATCCCAGTGTTCAGGAGGTGGAGGCAGGAGGACTGTCACAAGTTTGAAGCCAGCCTGAGATATATAATGAGTTTTCAAGTAATCATGGACTACATAGCAAGACCATGTCATAAGCAAATTGTTTGTTTGTTTGTTTTTGTGGAGTGGTTATTGTTACCAAAAGAATAAAATGAAATAAAAGGACTGGAGAGATGGCTTACAGTTAAGAATGCTTTTCTTTCAGAGGACTTAGGTTTGGTTCCTAACCTACTTGGTCACTCCCAACCACCTAAGACTCCAGCTGCAGGGTATCTGCCCCCTCTTCTGGCCTCCATGGTCGCTGAGCACCCATATAGTGCGCTTAAACACATGCAGGTGTACACACAATAATAAAGAAATCTTTAAATAAAATGAAGCTGGTGTGCTGGCTCGTGCCTGTATCCCCAGCCTAGCCAGGCTCAGGCTAGAGAATGGAGGGATACTGGGGGCAGGATTGGAGATCCAGCTCAGTAATTACGAGTACTTGCTGCTCTTGCAGAGGACCCCTTTGGACTCTAATTTCAGGCACTCGCATGGCGACTCACATAATCATCTGGAACTTCAGGTCCAGGGCATCCAATGCCCTTTTCTGGCTTCAGACACCAGGCACACTCAGAGTTCATGAATATACATGCCGACAAAACACCCACATATGTAAAATAAAAATGAATCCTGCCAGGCGAGTGGTGGCGCACGCCTTTAATCCCAGCACTCCGGAGGCAGGAGCCAGGTGGATCTCTGTGAGTTCGAGGCCAGCCTGGTCTACAGAGCGAGATCCAGGACAGGCACCAAAACTATACAAAGAAACCCTGTCTCGAAAAACAAAAACAAAAAAATGAATCCTTTTCCTCCTCCTTTTCAAGAGTTTGATGCTAGCCTGTGCTAACTAGCAGACTACTAGCAAGACTGTGACTCAAAAAGACATTTTTCCCTTTTGTTCCTGAAATGGGGTTGATTTGGGCACAATAGCATGGAAATAGGTGGGTGGTGGTTGTTGTTGTTGTTATTGTTATTATTTGGTACTGAAAGGGTTCTTTTCTGGAAATTTTTGATACCATAGGGTTTCTGTCACTCCCGTGGCATTCAAAAAGTGCTGTGGAGCGCTGTTCACATTGCCATCTCAGAAAGACGCCTACTGGAACTGCACTTGTAAACTGTTCGGAAGTGGCTCACCCGTGCACTCTGATACTCCTCTCTGGGCCAAACATGCGCGCCACTTTCTTGTCCGAGTTCCGGGTTACTGCTGTATCCTCTGGCCTCTACTTTGAACCTTTCACTCAAGTGTGTCAAAGTGCGCTTCCTAGCAAATGAACAGAGTCTGGGCACATGTGCAGCCTACCAGCTGCTAAGCAGGCAAATCCTCTCCTCATGAAAATCATTTCCCTCATAGGACCTATAAGAAACTAGTAACAGTTGTATGGGGGTGGGATGAGCACAGAATTTTTAATTTCTGCCTTCTGTTGTACTTTTTCTTTTCTTAAAGTGTTTATTTTACCTTACGTGTGTGCAGTGCTGGCAGAGGTCAGAAGAGGACATCAGGTCTCACCTTCTGAAATCTAGTATTATCTGAAAGTAGTTTTGTTTTCAAAACCCTTCCACTGAATTGAATTGGGAATTCATTCTGAGAGCACTTACTCCATCTGGCAGTTCCTACCCTGACCCCAAGCAGTCTGGTCTTTGTCTGTGGGCTATTGGTGAAATTATTAAGGCCACTCCACGTAGTTAAAAGGGAGGTTTATTTTGTGGGGTAACTTACAAATGAAGGGATAGGTTACAGGGTCTGGGAAAGGTGTGTCGCAGTCTGGCGGTGTTCTCTGGAGAACTCTGCTCAGTCACCTCCAGCATCCAGGGTCCTGGAACCAAGAGCGCCCCAGCATCCGGAACTTGGGTCTTCTATATTCTTTCTCAGTCCCGCCTTGTAGGCGTGAACATTACCGAAGCCTCAATGGGGGTTGGAACTTCCAGGTCAAGGCTGGAGTGGCTGCCCACTACAGTGGGCTCCATCCAAACAAGCCTCATCCTGTGTGTGCTGACTGTTCCAGTAACATGCACCTGACAGCACAGAGCACACCATCCAGGTCTCATTTTTCAGTACCAAGAACAGGAGATGCCTTATTTAGATTTTTTTTTTTTTTTTTTTTTTTTGTCACCTGACACAGCAAGGGTCATCTGGGAAGGACCTCAGTTGAGAAAATGCCTCCATCAGATTGTCTGTAGGCAAGTGTGTAGGGCTTTTTCGTGGTTAATGATTGGTGTTGGAAGGCCAGCTCACTGGGGTGGTGGCACATGTGGGTAGATGATCTGAGTTGTACAAGAAAACAGTCTGAGCATGCTGTGAAGGGCCTGCCAGGAAGCAGCATCCCTTCATGGTCTCTATTTCAGGTCCCACCTCCAGGTTCCTGGCTTGCACTCCGCCTTGACTTCCCTCAGTCGTGGACTGTCATCAGAATGTGTCAGCCAAATAAGCCTTTTCCTTTCCAGATTGCTTTTGGTCAAAATGCTTGATCCTAGCAACAGAAAGCAAACTAAGACAGATTTGCCGAAAGGTGTTCAGTGATGCAGCCACTGGGTTTGCTTTCTGTGCATCTTCTGGTCCCACTTGTGTGTTTTCTTTTCCACCTGGCCTGTTCTTTCTGCTCATCCAGCCTGATGTTAAACATGAAAAGAGCTGCCAACTAGCCAAACAGATAGGCACCATTTAGACCTCTTCTACTGGAACTCTAGTGTGTCTTGGTACACTCCTGGGGAGGATGCAGGAGAAGAGTTTCTGCTGTTTTCCTTGTGGTCCCTACGGTTGGAGAAGGAAGTGGTATCCCTTCCCAGATCAGTTGGGAGCACTTCTCACATGGACTAATACACTTTTTGTCATGGGATGCTTCTAGCAAACTGTAGTTGAGTGTATAGTAAATGGGACACCAATGTGCCACCCTCGTCTGTGTGACCAACAATTTCTAAACTCTGCTCATTGCTGAGGCTCTAGTCTCCTGAGCAAAACCTGACTTTGTCATACAAATTTGATAAATTAACAATCAGATAGATTTTTTAGTTTGAAATGCAGAGAATTTTTGACTCAAAGGTAAAAGATTGGGTCTGGACTCTGGACCTCACCATCTGATGCTATTTTTATAAGAGATGTAATGAACATGTGGTCAAATATGCACCTTAAGAAACAAGATCTATGTGGATTGGGGGACGGGGACTGGTTGGTACTGTTTGATGTTTTGAGGTAGGGTCTGGCTATGTATCACATGCTGTCTCAAACTCAGTATTATCCTGCCTGAGCCTCACAAGTCCTGGGGTCACAGATGTGCATGACCCTACCTGGCTTGGCTTCCATATGTATATGTTGTCTTTTAAACAGCCTTATATGTTCCACACTGGCCTCAAACTCACCCTGTAACCAAGAATGATTTGAACACCCAATCCTCCTGTCTTCACCTCCTAAGTGCCATGATTAGAGTTAATGTACATCACCCAGCCTGGTTCATGTAGTACTAAAGATTGAACCCAAGGCTTTGTGCTTGATAGGCGAGCACTCTACTGAGCCAGACCCTCAGCCACATTCTGTATAGTTTTTGATTGCCAGTACCATTAATTAATTTTTTTATCTAGTTCTAGAATTTCCAGATGGAATCCTCCTGTATCATTTTACATTTGAAGAGATGTGTCTAAAATCATATGTGCTCAATATATATGATATGGGCTCCCTAGGAGCACGAAAACTTGGGTTTAAGAGGGAGGTTGTTTGGAAATAGAGAGGTGGGTGTTTGTTTCTTGTCACTCTGAAAATTATTCATTTTCCTTCTCTGCGGTTCTGGAAGCAGCACAGGCAGCTATGGAAATGGCTTCTCACCCACAGGCAGCTGCTCATTTGAACAGGCAAGCTGTGAGTAGTGGTTGTTGCTCCCTTCACCCTCGGCTCTAGGCCCTGAGCCCACATTACGGAGGTAGTACTAGATGGTGTCCTCTCTCTCCCTAGTGTGTGTCTCCTTTTCTGCTCCGTCTCTCCTAAAGGAAGGAGCTAACATTTTATTTGTGTTGGTTTTTTCCAATCAGTAAGCCTTGTGTGGGTGGACTCTCACAGGGGACTTGGGGGCTGTGGTTCCTGCTTGCTCATGGGGGAGCTTTGGGTAATCTTGCCTCATGCTTTGTTTGAGGAAAGCAGGAGGCAGCGGATGTTTGTAAATGAAAGTAATGTTGAAGGTGAAGGAGGTGGTACACACATTGTGTTTATAGCCTGTCAGAGAGCAGCTTGATGGTGTTGACAGATGTCAGCGGAGCATGCGCAGGCCTTCGAGGAAGATGTGTGGCTGACCTTGTAGAAGTCTCCAGCTTGTGTCTGAGTTCGTTTTAGAATCTTCTTGAAGTCCTGGCTGAGCAGTTGAAGCACACTGCCTTGAGGCCCAGAGATCCCAGGAGTGACTTGGGATTGTTGTGAGCCCACCACACTTCAAAACAAAACAAAACCATTTAAAGAAGAAACCAGGACACCTTGCTCCAAAATGTTTCAGCATATATCTCCTGAAGAAGACCTTGCCCTGTGAGACCTCTGCCTCATCAAGAAAATGAACAGCTGTTTCATAATACTGCCCATCTACCAGCCAGCCTGTGTTCAAGGTCCACTGAAATGTTTGATTTTCTTTTTTCATGGTACAGGTTTAGGCATCACAATGGATTCTGGATTGTCTCTTTCCATTTATTTTTTCTTTTTTTCTTTCATTTACTTTTTTTTTTTCTTTTCTGGAGCTGAGGACCGAACCCAGGGCCTTGTGCGCTCTACCACTGAGCTAAATCCCCAACCGTTCATTTACTTTTGTATCTTCAATGTTTTTGACCTTTTGAAGAGACCAGATGTGAAAGGTTACATGTCTGTGGGATGTCACTTCCTTTATTGCTGTATGTCCTTTATTGCTGCAATCAGGAAGTTGGGTCTGAAGGCTGTGGTTAGGTCCAGGCCCAGTGATTTTTAGAACCTGTAGCAGGAATCTTAAATGGTCTTAATAAAATCAAACCTGAGGCCAGTTATTGGGGTGAACGCTGGAAGATCAAAGAAGCAGAACAAGCCACAGCTACCTCACCTTGCCAGTTCCTCAGCTGATCCTGTTTCCTCAGACTGGAAGCCTCTGAGTTCTCATCCAAATGGATCTCAGCTGAACTGTGCTAGTCTAAGCCTAAAAGCTTAACCAGGCTTCCTGGTTTTCACGCCTTATATACCTTTTTGCTTCCTGCCATCACTTCCTGGGATTAAAGGCTCACTTCATGGAATTATAGGCATGAGTCACCATGCCTGGCTGTTTCCAGTGTGCCTTTAAACTCACAGACATCTGGGTGGATCTCTGCCTCCCAAGTGATAGGATTAAAGGCTTGTGTGCCGCCAGGCAGTGGTGGCACATGCCTTTAATCCCAGCACTTGGGAGGCAAAGGCAGGCGGATCTCTGTGAGTTCGAGGCCAACCTGGTGTCCAAAGCAAGTTCCAGGAAAGGGGCAAAGCTACACAGAGAAACCCTGTCTCGGGAAAAAAAAAAAAAAAAAGATTCTGGCCTCTATATCTAATGGCTGTTCTGTTCTCTGACCCCCAGATACGTTTATTAGGGTGCACAATATTTTGTGTTCCCCAAAATACAATACCACAAGAACCCCCAAAGGCTTGGGTGGTATCCCACTGGTCATATCTGGAGGCACGGGACGAGAGGTGGGGGTGGGAGGGAGAGAAAGGAGAGAAAGAAGAGAAGAGAAGAGAAGAGAAGAGAAGAGAAGAGAAGAGAGATTGAGATTGGCCTGTTAGCTTGGGGTCTGTCCTGGTTTGCACACACTGAGTCCTGGGTGCTGAGTACTTTGTGTCTGTGCCTTGTACCTGGCCCTCAGCAACCCTCATCTGTTGATCTCACACTCTTTGAGGAGTATTGGTGAAATTATTAAGGCCACTCCACGTAGTTAAAAGGGAAGTTTATTTTGTGGGGTAACTTACAAATGAAGGGGTAGGTCGCAGAGTCTGGCAAAGGTATAGGGTAGTCCGGAGGCGTTCACTGGAGAACTCTGTTCGGTCCACCTCTCGCGTCCCGCGTCCCAGAACCCAGAGAGTGAGTCCTTCCCAATCCTTCGTCTTCCGCTTCCTCCTCTGCCCCGCCTTGTGGGTGTGACCATTACCGAAGCCTCAGTGGGGGTTGGAACTTCCAGGCCAATGCTGGGATGCCTATCCACTACAGAGGAGCTTTTCTGGACTTGGAGATTTCCTCCTGAGATTCCACAGTGGTGACCCTGAGTGCCAGCATTTTCGTTTTGACCCGGTTGTTCTGTAAGTCCTCCTCAGCCCTGGAGGTTAACTACCATTTCCTCCCAGAAAGATGGGATAGGTGTCTAGTCCTTTTCTTTTGAATTACCTGCTTCCTACTGAAGGAAAAAGAGTGCGGTTTGCCCTTTTGGTAGAGTTGGCACTTGACTTCCCCAGGCCTAGGCTACAGAGTTTGTTCCAGACCAGCCTGGACAACTTAGGGAGCCCTTGTCTCTAAGACAGGGCTGGCAGCACAGCCGTGAGTGTGATCCTCAGCGCCCCCCCCCCCCCATAGTCACCAGCATCTGGTTAGTCTCGATGTCTTAAGAGTTTCTCTTGCTAGACATGGAGGGGAGGGAGTATGTGACCTTCTCTCTGGTAGTGAAGCCAATGCCATTTGCCCTGACTATCTGATCATTCACTAGGGTCCACCCACCAGACTGCTTGAAGGGGTTTGCTAAGCCCATGTCTTCTTTGACACTGGGTCAGACTTGTTAGAATCATTTGTCTCTTCCACGTGAAGGGGCTGCAGTTAAGAGATGGAAGACCAGCCAGGAAGGCGCTCTGGTCACTCTAGGGGAGAGCTGAAGGGCAAGGTGCAGCTCAAGAGGAGAGGAGAGAGACATAGACGAGAAGCCGTCAGCTCTTCTCCATCTACAGGGTGGAGGCAACCACAGAAGAACTCTCTCTCCATCACGGGCCTCTCTTTGCAGTCCCCACCTCACCCACCTCCTGGCTTAGCTTAGAGAAGGAACAGGTAAGCAAGCCTGCAGGTGATGCTGTCTCCTCTCCCCACAGGTGTGAATGACAGAGGTGGTGCCTTCCAGCGCCCTCAGCGAGGTCAGCCTGCGCCTCCTCTGCCACGATGACATAGACACCGTGAAGCACCTGTGTGCCGACTGGTTCCCCATTGAGTGAGTGCTGGGCACTGTGTTCCCAGTGGACGGGACGCACAGATACGCAGTTCCTGAGACAAGGAGAGGCATCAGGGGGTCTGGCAGGCCATAATGCTCTGTAGTTGCTGTCTCAAGATGGCAAACTAGGCAGTGAACCTCAGGCTTCCATTCTGATCCGCTGTTCACCTTCCTTAAAAGGTCCTACTGAGAAATTTTACTTACAAAGATGTCCAATCCTACATGAAATCAGGAAATTTAGGATCAACTTCAGTGTAAGAAATGGGTTAAGATACATAGATATGTATATGTGAAAATGCAGTGTTGCTGGAATGCTAGAATTCAGGAAATGGAAGCATAAAAAAGTTGAGTTCAAGGCCAGCCTGAGGTACATATTGAGCTTTAAGCCAGCCTGGACTGTATGGGAAAGACCCTGTCTTTGAAAAGGGCCATTAGTTATCCAGGAATAAAATCTGTCGAAGTGGTGTATTTATTGACAAAACTCCTTCCCTTCCTTCCTCTTTCTTTTACCAAATATTAAGTGAAAGCAGACTAGAGTACCAGTACGCACCATATTCCACTTTGCTTTAAAAATAGGCCTAGGATAAAAACCTCTGCATACTGTAGAGGAAGGAAAAGAATCCTGCCCCTCATGAGAATTGTGGCCAACACTTTAATAAAAGACATGTTAACAGGAGAAGAGAATAATAGCACATTTATTTGACCTCAGTCTTTTGACATGGAAGCCTTCATGTTAAGGATCCGAAGACCAGTGGTGAATTCTCCATTTCTGTGCTTAGGTTCAGTGAAGCATGGACTGTCACATAGAGATTATTGGACAAAGACTATTATCTACTCCTAATGGATTGAAGGCGGAGAACACAGTGAGGCCCAGAGTCTGCTCAGATTCTGCTTGGACCATCTGTAGCTGTCCCTCTTTCTAGGTATAGAGTAGGACCCTTCTGGAACGAGGGTGTGTTAATTTCATCTTTGCTGTCACCAAAATAGCTGACAGGCAACTGAAGGATGACAACAAGGTTTAGTTTCCTCGCATTTCAGAGGTTTCAGACTCTTGTGGCAGAGAGGGTTGTGGGGGTGGGCAGCTCACATTAAAGTGGACAGGGAGTAAAGGGAAGTAATAACAGAGAAGACCACAAGCAAACTTATTGCCCCTAAGGGCATGGCCTCAGTGACCTGCTTCCTCCAACCAGGCCCCACCTGCCATGGTCCTACATTTCCCAGTGGTCTATAGTATAGTGCCTCTGCAGACACATTCAAAAGTGTGGCGTATTAATTAATCTCCTGGGCACTTGTCAATCTAATCAAGCTGACGATCAAGGTTAATAGTGGGATTAGATCCACTGTCAGACAAGCTAAGACAGAGACTCTCTTCATGGCTACCTCCTACACAGAACATCAGATTGGCTGTGGAGGAAAGGGACTCTCTGGTTGCTGTGGTTCATATTGGAGTCGAAGAATTCTAGGTTTGTGGCTTACCTTAGGGGAGAGAATGAGAAACAAGATGTAGGAGGCCTGAGAGGTTCACATCTGGACCTTCACTGTTGGGGATCATCTACTGAGCCCCCAGAGTTCACTACTCAGCATTTTGAGGCAGCGTGGATTATTAGTACCTGTGGGTTCCTGTGTTTTTACTTGCCTTGTATCTAGATTATTGTATGATATGAAAAAGCATTTTCTTAGTGAGACAGACAGACACAAACTTTGAAACATTAAAGCTAAGCAGGTCCTTTAAGTCGTTGGTGTTTTGTGACCCCTTGCCTCACACTTGTTACTCCATGGCAGCAGAAAAGTAGAGATACATCCCCCCCCAAATGCATCTCTGTTGAAATATATAAATAAATTGCTGACTTCTTAGGAGTGTGGGCCAACAGTACTCTGTGAGATAAAACATATACCGTCCTCGAAGTTAGTAGCCCACTACTGAAAGTAGTCTCAGGAAATGAGAGTGCCAGTAAGGACAGCAGTGAGGCCTGCTGAGGACTGCGGCTGTATAGAGCCACACTGAGTTGTAACTACCTGGCTGTCAGCCTCTCCTGTCCCTTGGCCATGTGCCATGTCCCCACCCATAGCTAGAAAGATACTGTGAACTCTCTTCTGCACACCCATGAACTTGGCTCTTCCTTCAGTCACCTTGTCTGGCCTTCAGTGCTGCGGAACTTCACAGAGGACCATTTGCAGTAGTCAGTTCTCTCTCCACATGTGGGGCCTGGGTATTGAACTTGGCTGCTGAGCCATCCCACCAGTCCTCACAGAACTCTCCATAGACTACCCAAGTGTCCGTGGGTCACTGAGGGCCGTGACATCTCAGCTCACACTGAGAAGCAGGCTGCCTTGTTCTGTCCCCTCCGGGAACTATCTGTGAGGACAGCTTCATGGGGGCTTCCCCCTTTTACATAAAAAATCCCCACTTGGACAGGTGGTTCCTCTGAGAAGACAGCTGTGAGGCTCCTAGAGACTGATAGGCTGGGCAGCCTCGGATCCCTGTGACTCGCTGGAGTGTGCTCTCTCCCTCAGGTACCCAGACTCATGGTATCGTGATATCACATCCAACAAGAAGTTCTTCTCTCTTGCTGCAACCTACAGAGGTGCCATCGTGGGAATGATAGTAGCTGAGATAAAGAACAGGACCAAGATACATAAAGAGGTGTGTCTGTGCGACAGCCATGCCTCTGCGGCAGCTGGAAACGGGTATTGCAGTAGGGTCGCATTGCCAGCTCTGGCTTGTGTCTCAGTGGCTTGTGACCTGAGGAACCAGACACTCATAGCCAGTGGGCTTATTTATATGTGGGTATGACTACATGGATTTTTTTCTGAAGATTTATTTCTATTATTATTTAATTATGTGCATGCATGTATGTCTGTATGGGGTTGCATAGTGAGCTGCCCACTATTAAACTCAGGTCCTTTGCAAGAGCAATACATATTCTTAACTGCTGAACTATTTCTCCAGCCCCAATGGCATGTACTTTTGTTCATGGAATAATATGAATAACGAATAGGACCCACTAGTGGACTTGATAAAGATGGCCATTTTGACATAGGAACAAACAGAGTGATACATTGGAAATCTGCCCCATTGCTGTGTGAAATGACAATGTCTTTGATTTGTGCTGTTGGTGTCATCACAGAAGTGCCAGTCCGTTAGGGATTAGTGAAAATGTATTTCTTTTTATCTAATTTCACGGACCACTCAAGGACTTACCTCCCTCCGAACCCTCAAGGATTCGGGTGACTGTTTTCAGGGTAGACTGGAAGGCCGTAGCTATAAACAGTGTTCCTTGTGGTTGATTTCCCTTAGAAGTCTCCTGGTGGTTTTGGTCATGGCAGTGGAGCAGTGTTATGTACTTAAGGAAAAAGAATCCCATCAGACAGCAAATGATTGTGTTTGGCTTGAGGTTATTCTTTCTTGTTTCCTTTGCTTTCTCTTTTTCCTTTCTTCTTCCCCACCTGCCTGCCTTCCGTTTGTTTGTTTGTTTTGTTTGTTTGTTTAGGGACAGGGTTTCATTGTGTACTAACTGGCCTGAAACTCAGATCTGCCTGTCCTTGCCTCTCAAGTGCTAGAGTCCAAGGTGTGCACCCCACACCCAGTTTGCTTGAGATTGTTTCTTTAAAAGTGCAGGAAGTGAGATGGAGCTGTAGCTCAGTGGCAGAGTGCTTGCCTAATACACAGGAGGCCCTGAGTCCCATTCCTAGTGGAAGAAGAAGAAACATCTCTTCTAAGATCCCAGACCACTAAAGCTTACCCCATCTCACACATAATCATGTCTTGGCACATTATTTGTTGGTTTTGTCTAGCCCAGCTTCCTCTTGAGCTGCTGCCTCACACTGTTCTAAGATAGAGAGAAAGCAAGGGCCAGTATCCCTTGGATCTGCTGTCTTGTATTGGATACTGTTTCACTTGCCCACACCTTGTTTCCTCATGATCCCTCCTTGGGGCTTTTCCCCTAGTGGTTGTCCACTTCCACCATGCACATAGCCCGAGGGTCTCTTGACTATGCTTACCCTTTCCACAGACTGGGGGGGGGGGGCCCTCTTTTTGGTTTTTGGCTAGCATCATTAGCCTAGGGCTTCTATTAACTAGAGCAGTGAGTTTATCCCTCCCCAAGTTTGCTGTGTTCAGGTTCAGTGTAGATAGAGCTAAGCAGAGTCAGGGGGCAGAGCCTGGTTCAGCACATGCCTAACACATAGGAGCTACTTGGTAAATGGGAAGCAGAAAAGCCAAATTGCCTGGTATCCTTTCTTGGAAGAGAAAACCTTACAAATGGCAGATCTTTCTTGTTATTAGGAGGTTGGAATAACATGAGAACATCATGGTCAGAGCCATGACTCAGGAGGCATTTGTGTCCATTACTAGAGATATTCATAGAGTACCATGCTATAGTACATCACAGGGGGCAGCAGAGCAGAGTGGATAGCTGTCTTAACCTGCTTTTCATGGTCACCAGGAGCAGTATGTTTGTTTGTTTTTATAAACTTTAAAACTTTGCACTTGGACTGGCTATATGGTTCAGCAGTAAAAATCTGACAGGCTGAGTTCCCAGCATCCACATGGAGGAGGGAGAGAACCAACTCCCAAAGTTGTCCTCTGACCTCCACACAGCGATGTTGCACATGCATGCTCACAAATAAATGTTAGGCAACTTTTCACTTGTCCACCGTCTCACGTCATGGCAACTGTATCACTACTTGTTGACAACCTATATGTGACCACTCTGGACAATCATATTCTTTTTTGTTTTCCTTTTGTGGTGGGATCAGACCAATGGTCTTATGTCTGTCAGACATGCATCTGTTGTTTAGCTACATTCCCATTCCAGCCCTTTGTCTATTGACTTTTAATTTTACTGGTTCTGGCATAAAGTACCCATCTAATCCACCATCCCCAAGAAAAGCTTCTCATGGAGCTGGGCAGAGGCGGCACATGCCTTTAATTCCAGCACTCAGGAGGCAGAGCCAGGCGGATCTCTTGTGAGTTCGAGGCCAGCCTGGTCTACAGAGTGAGTTCTGGGACAGGCTCCAAAAGCTACACAGAGAAACCCTGTCTTGGAAACCTTAAAAAAAAAAAAAAAAAAAAAAAAAAAGAAAGGAAGGAAGGGAGGAAGGAAGAAAGAAAGAAAAGCTCCTCGTGGGTGTGTTCTCACCATAGCAGCATTCTGCCCACAGGGCCTACACCCTCTTGTTTATGGGCCACCGTGGGGGTCCTTGGTCCTCTGTGTTCTACTCTTCCTGCCTGTGGCTGCACATGTCGGGCTATGGAGAGTGGACACACAGAACCCTGGTAGGCTCTGCTTCACCCTGACTTCTCTCTGACTTTTCCTAGGATGGAGATATTCTAGCCTCCAGCTTCTCTGTGGACACACAAGTTGCATATATTCTAAGTCTGGGAGTGGTGAAAGAATTCAGAAAACACGGCATAGGTAAGAAGCAGAAAGCTCATGGTTTGAACCACTGCTGCCCCCTAACCAGTTATCAACCCCCACCATATCAGTTACTTCTTCTGAGGTCTTCAGCTCACAGAAGACCCTCAGGCTCTTCTTGTCCAAATTTGGGGCCAGATAATGTCCTCTCAGTGCATCCCTCCACCCCACAGGCCTTTGTTTTTTTACATCCCTCCCAAATCTGTCATGAACAGATCAGCAACAACTCCTAGGACAGCCTCAGGAGGGAATAGCCTTCCCTTACCTCTCCTATGTTGCCAGACATAGTCATATGTATTGGCAAGATGCTCTCAGTTCAGAATAAGGACCATAAACAGATGAAGAAACAGCACTTTCCAGCATTCATCAAATGTCATCAAATTCTCACCCTGCTCCACCACACAGCAGTGAGTAGAAGTCCTTTTTTCAACCCAGGCCTATCTTTCTGGTTTACACTTTTTGTTGCCTGAAAGCTTGGTAAGTGTCTTCTGTGGACCTAGAGCACTTCCAGGAAACATCTGTGGTCCGCAGTGATATGTAGTTTATGGGTTCTGTCTGGCTAGGACCTTTTAGGGACTTTGACAGTGGGAGGTGACCAGAGACTAGTTTCAGGTGTGGGGGCATAGCTCTCTAGACTCCTGCAGAACCATGGCTTCATCTATCTCCTCTTAACTGCCCTGCTGTGGGAAACCTTCCTCTCCTCTCCCCAGGTTCCCTTTTACTAGAAAGTTTAAAGGATCATATTTCAACCACTGCCCAGGACCACTGCAAAGCCATCTACCTACATGTCCTTACCACCAACAATACAGCAATAAACTTCTATGAAAACAGAGACTTTAAGCAGCATCACTATCTGCCCTATTATTACTCCATCCGAGGGGTCCTCAAAGATGGCTTCACCTACGTCCTCTACATCAATGGTGGCCACCCTCCCTGGACCATCTTATATCCTTTACTGCTGGAAGGGAGGGAGAAGGCTTTGTGGTTTCCTGGCTAGAGGGCTAGAAGAACCAGAAAGTCAGCTGGAACTGTGGCCACCTTCGGGTGACAGTCACTGGCATGTATGGACATCCAGGGATTAGCACTGCTGAAACATGTCCTTGTTGGGGTGGGCTCTGTTCCCTCTGGAGAACTAGGAACACTTGTCTTATAGATCCTGCCCTGGTCTTTGTTAATTACCTTATGGTGATTGTTCTATATGGCTCTACTGTGCATTATTTCCCAAATAGGTTGTCCACTTAATGCGCCTTTCTAGTATTTTCTAAGGTTTAATAGGCCCTTGGCTTCCAGTTGAGTGCATTGTGCCACGTGGGAACAATGCTTTGGGTCATTGATCAGACTCCAAGGACGCTGCATGTGGGCAGGCAAGGCAGATGGGGCCATATCGGTATCTTCCTTGACAGAACCTACAGACTACATCCAACACCTGGGCTCAGCACTAGCCAACCTGAGTCCCTGCTCCATTCCACACAGGATCTACCGCCAGGCCCACAGCCTGCTCTGCAGCTTTCTGCCATGGTCCAGCATCTCCACCAAAGGTGGCATCGAATACAGCCGTACCATGTAATGCCATTGGGGCAACTTCCCCCAGGCCTCTGTCCTCAGCACTTTGTGGAGCCTATTTTCCTGTCTGTCTGACTTCTGCTGTCCTTTGCAAGGAGCTGGTGGCCACATGCCGGCCCATCGGCCTGCCCCAGCTGCAGGCCCGGTGCTATGCTGGCTCAGAGGAAGAGTGTGTGCCTGGTCTTCAACAGGTAGGGCCAGATGGTAGGACCTGGAGAGTCTGGGGCTTGTAGAGACAAGAAGTCTCTAGGCAGGCACTTGTGAGCAGTTCACAAGTGGGTCCAGAAGCGTTTTGAAGAGCCAGGGACCAAAGGCCTCATACCACTTGCCAGATGATCTCTTTTTATTCCCTAGACTTTGTATGTACATTTGCATCCACATGTGCACATTTGTGGAGCATAGAGCTCAACATGGGGGCAATTATTCTCCACCTTACTTTTGAGACAGGGTTTCTCATGGAACTTATAGCTCACTGATTTAACTGCACTGGCTAGCTAGTGAGCCTTGGAGATCCTCTTGTCTCTGTCTCTTAGCTGCCTACCTAGGCATTTTATGTGGGTGCTAGAGCTCAAACCCAGGTCCTTATATTTATATAGCAATCACTTTTCCAATGGAGCCATCTCTCCAGCCCCTGGATGGCTTTTTTTTTTTTTTTTTCTCTCTCTCTCAAGAATTTGAGAGCATTGGAGTCTCTGGAACTGGAGGTATAGGCAGTTGTGCCATGTAGATCCTGGGAATTGAATCCTGGTCCTAGGAAAGAGCAGCATATGCTCTTAACCACTGAGCCATCTCCCCAGGGCCTGAACAAATTTTTCTTTGGTTTTTTTGTTAAGATGATGGAGTCATGTGATTCAAACATAGGAAGTTACAGAAAGGCCAAGTAGCTCCTACTGGGGACCCACAGTTACTTGGCTTTACCTGACAAGAGGCACCAGTGACCTGTGACCCAGACTGCTGCTCTTACCACCAGTGCAGTCACCAGGGCATCTCCATGTGGCATTGGCCAAAGCCCTGTGTGGTTTCCATGCCGACAACTTGTAAATGAAGTTAAGATTCTGCCTGGATGCAACCATTTTGGTTGCTGAGAGCTGGTCCCCGAAGCCAAGGGAACAGAGAATTGCAGAACTGGAAGAGGTTTGGGTATTGCAGAGCCTGTTCCATTGACCATCCACATTGAGGCTTGGTACACATCCAGCTGCTTGTATTTGTGTTAAGTTCCAGGGAGCCTGCTGACCACTGCTAGACTAGAGGCTGGAGAAGGGCTCATGCTCTGGTGTACCCTGGCTCAGCAAAAGCCCATAGGCCAGAGGGTGAAGTAGGTGAGCATCCTGCAGTGCCTTCATGTGCCCTGCTCTCTTCCCTGCAGGCTCTCCTTCCTGCTTCTGGAAACTTCTCCCTCCACCTGGAGCCCTTGTCCTGCCTCCATGCACTGGCACCATCCCAATGGCCTGGCAGGTGTTGGCTACATTCACTGGAAAAGGGCTTGCCAGGCCTCTCCTCTGCCTCCTGCTCCTTCATCTTTCCTACAGAATGGACTGAACTTTGCTGTGAAAAGAATATGGACATCTTTGACGCTGAAAACACAGGAACCTTAGAATAAAGAGGCACAGCAAAGAGAATGCCAGGGTTTTTTTTTATAGGAATGCCCTAAAGCAGCTTAGACAGTGGGAGCAGTTTTTCACGAAAGGCTGGAGACTGGGGAGAAAGAGTGGGACTGGCCCTTCACAAGAACGTAAGCTTCAGGAGTCAGCCCTCTCCATAGACAGTTAGATGGACGGTTCCTTGTTCCTCAGGCCTCCTGCTCCGTTTCCTGTTGTCCAGAAGGATCATCCTGCCTGTCGAAACCGGCATGTTCCATATAGCTGACCTGCACTGGGAGCTGGGCCAAGAACTGGGAGCTGTTGGCTTCTGGGTTCCTCTCTTGATCATCCTTCTAGAAGCTGAAGCTTCAAGGACTGGCCAAATGCAGACAGGGGGATGCTGAGCTCTGCATTGGGCATCTCTGCTACTGTGGACTCATGAGACTCGGCCCTGGGAGCAGAGGGCAGTTGGCGCCTGTGGACCTGCAGCCCTGAGGCAGAGGCTCTTGTCAGTGCCGTGAACTGAACCTGCAGCGTCCCTCCCTTGTGTCCCCAGAGTCCTGCCCAGTATTGCTGCAGTATCACAGGTGCCCTTGCAGGGCGTCCTCACAGCCCCTCACTGTGCCAGACTGATTAGGAACAGCTCTATTGACAGGCTTCCCTCCCTCAGCATCTCCTGGATTAGGGCTGTCAGGCCCTAGAGCCAGCCCAAGGCTGCTTGGCCTCAGAGAAGGAAGGGTCCTCACAAAGCAGGAAGGCCAATGCAGGAAAAGCATTCCCCTTCCTCAACAGAACTGGCCAGCAGGTGGCTGGTGTCCTGACTGGTTTCTGTTGTGTGCTGAGGCCCAGCCCTGTGTTCCCTCCCTTTTCAGTCAGTGGTGATCATGTGATTTTCATTTCTGCCCTGTATGGTCTTCCAGAAGGTTCTGACTTGGATATTCTTAAATCCAACTCAAAGTCCTCGACCTGTCTTTCCTCCCTCCTGTCCCTAATTACTGCAGTGTCCAGCCCAGTGTTGAACGCATCCTAGTGTGTAGTCTCGTTACAAACAAATAAATAATTTCACTCGTCTCCTCCTGTCACTAGTAGCTGGCTCTCACACTTGGTGCTTTGGACTAGGGCTGAGGGCTGGGAGCTCCCTTGCTGCAGGCTTCCTGGTACCTCAGTCCTGCAGGCCACTGTCCTGCAGAGGAGTGTGAGCCTGGGGAGGGTGTCAACTGCTGAAAGCAGTAACTGGGCTGTTTGTTAAAGGCCCTTAGCAGCTGCCCATCAGTTCATACCCGCACCCTGGCTCTCAGCTTTGAGCTAGAACCTGGTCCGAGTGTGAAACTGTATTTCTCTTCCCTAGCCCTTCTGCCCCCATCTCCATCATAGCCTCTAAGACTCCAAGAGTCATGCAGGCTCATGGTCGACGGAGGCTATGGCTCTGCTCCCAAACAGTGGGTAAGTCTCTGGAGACAATCTATGTGGTCACAGCCTGGAGGAGGGTACTGCTGGCATTATTGGGAGGCTACAAAACATCTTCCAGGGCACAGAATGGGCCCACAACAAAGACTTGATCCAGTCCCAAATGTTAATAATACCCAAGGTCGTCAACACCCAGGTACCTGAAGTCTAGTACAGATGGAAGAAGGCCTGTGGCCATCCTGATGGGTTCCTGTGGGGCCATAACGTCATCTAATCCCTCGATAGGAGCAGTGTGGGGTCCAGGCCAACATGCCTACCTTGGTTGGACCCCTCCTGGTTCCCTCTAAACCAAACCCGCATTTCATCCCTTTGTCCCAGGAATGCCATGCCCTGTGTTCAGGCATAATGAGACCCTGCCTGCCTTCCAGAGCTATCATGTTCAGGGGCTCCCCTACAAAGCCTCCCTGGACCTGGCTCATGACTCTCTTGTGTACCCCCAGGATAGCTCCCTTGAATGGCTCCAGGGTGGTTTTGACTGGATTGACTTGATGACAGACAGACAAGAAGGTGTGTAGGCCTTGGCTTTTACTGAGGTTAGACCTGAGGACTCCCTGGCCTCTCAGGAACCCGACTCTGCTCGGCCTGGCCTCCCAGGTACAAGTGGCTGACCGGAGTTTGGGCAGGCTGCAAGGGCACGGGTATGCTTCCATTTCTTCTGTCCCTCCCATGGGACTTCCTCCTCCCTCCCTCATCCTTTTCCCCAGACTAGCCCAGGTCTGGTGCTGGGCAACTATGGGGCCATCTCAGTGGGAAGGGCTACTGCTGGGACTGAACCCTTCTCAGTAAACCTGGCCTCCTCCTCGGCCACTCTTCCCCTACTGTCCCCAGCCCTGGCACTTTGGATCCTTATGTCCTCTCCAAGGCCCCAGAGCGGGTTCTCTTGCACAAGGGACACATGGTCTCCTCCAAGGCTCTCCAGGACCTCTTGGGCCTGAGTCCCAAGCCCTCAGGGGGACCAGACTGGGAGGGGACACCCTTGGCTGGGTCCATGCTGGAACTGGAAGCTGAGGAAAAAGGAAAGAGAAGTCACTCAGGGACCCAATTTGAAACCCTACCTTGGTGTCCCCGGACCTTACAACCCTCAAGACAATTGAAGGGCTGTGCTACATTCTTGAAAGAACTAGTTGGGGGAAGTGACGTCAACGGGTCAAGTTGAAAATGTCATGAACCCATCATTGGAAAAATGAACTGAGGGAGAGCTGCCCAAGGTCCATCAAGATACAGAATGAGGATTAGAACCCAGAACGGAGTCCCAGATCTTCTACACACACACACACACACACACACACACACACACACACACACACACACACACACACACCACATTCCAACAGGCTCCAGCTGTACCAGCTGCATACTACCACCCCTGAGATTTCATAGGACTCAGAGTGTACATCCATGGTGCAGGATCAATAGCAGGGCACACAGATAGAAAAATTCAACAAGATCTTGGCCCCTAGAACATGTCATTACTTTAGTATGTCCTGGCCACTGTGTTCTTTCCTAGTTCTTGGCAGAAGGCTGGGGAATGGAAGAGGCCCGTCTGAGTTCCCTTGAGTCTTTCCCTCATGTCTCCAGTCCTGCCTTAACAGAGCTCACCTGTATTTCCCAGGCTGTCCCTGGGCAGTTGGGCTTCCAGAAGGGTTGAGCAATGGCTGTTACCTGGACCCAGGGTCCCCTGTGGCAGGTCCAGGGGCCAGGCCGAGCCTTCAGGCCTCGGCAGGCTGCCCCCAGCCATGAGCCGGCCTAGCCAGTGGCTTCCACATTGACCAGCAGGCTGCATGTGGCCTGGCAGGTAGAGAGCCAGGCTCCGGAGGTGACGCAATCGGAAGTTCTTGGGCTTGCTTCCCTGGGCACCGGGGCCCTGCTGCTGCTGGGCCCCCAGCCCTCCCTCATAGATGTTGGGTGGTGTGTCAGGGTGGCTGGGGCGTCCTGGGGCCCAGCTCACTGCATCTGCAGGAGAGAGAAAGAGCAGGAGGGTGGTGGCCAGTGGGCCCAGCATCTGGGCAAAAAATGCAGGTACCAGCTTAGATGATAGGCTCCATGCCCAAGCTATCCAGCCTCAGTTCTTGTCTCCTCTTTGCTCCCCTAACAGAGGGGCCTAAGAAGCCCAGGACTTTGGCACTGAGATCTCTTTCAGCACCTCAAGCCCTCTTTTGTTCCCTCTACCCTAGAAAGAGTATGCTGGTACCAGTATAAGCAAAGTGGATACAAGAGGACATGACTGGCCCAGTCATACAGCCTAGATCGGGAGTTACTCTCCTCCCAAACATGCATATCCCTAGGATCTGCCCAGGTTAGGACAGAATGGTATCTCTGCTATTGCCCCTCCTTGCAGCCAGGCACCTTCTCTTATTCGAAGCTCAGAGAATGCACAGACCAAGGCTTCCATGGAGGGCCAGTATGGTGGGGAAGGAGTGGCCAGGCCTTGTGTGCAGCAGGGCCTGCTCTCCCCTGCCTACGAGGTGGGTCTGCAGGTCTCCCATGGCAACTGGTTCTATGATGTCATAGTAAAGACTCCAGTCTTCTTGGGTCCCTTAGTTTGGGAGAGGATGGTCTCAGGTTGGGGCAGGGTGGGAGGAGGGCAAGAGGAGGGGCTAGAAACCTAGGGTAAATTCACTGGTCCTCAGATTTAGAGCAAGACACACAACAACTTTAGCTTTGGCATGCTAGAAAGTCATTCTATGGGGTGACCTTTTGGGGGCCTCAGCTTCCTCATCTGTGATTGGAAAAACGAGGGTTTGGGGTACAAACCTGCAGAGATCTGAATCATGCTGAGAAGATGGCTCTGGGTGACACTTGTCTAGTTGTCAATTTTCTCACAAGTTGTTAGGCAATGTGTAGATAATGCCATTTTTTTTTTTTTCCTAAGCATGTGGACCAACTGGAACTTTTGCCTTGATGGTGGAAATATAAAATTATAACTAATTTGGAATCAATTCAGTCACAAAACCTTTACGTTTTGGTATAGAAAGTTTAGTTCTATGTTCTACATTTAGGTTTATGAACCATTGTTTTTGTATACAGATAATAGTGGAGTTTGATTTATTTGCTGTGGATTTCTCATTGTTCCAAACCATTTGTTGTTGCAAATGCATTGTCACCTATGTTGGACTAGCCACAAATGTGTGGCCCTGTTCCACATACTAAGTCCTTCAGCATCTACTCCTGGTCTGTACCACAATGTCCAGGTCAAGGGTACCTTTACATCCTGCGCCTACCCATCTTGGGACTTTGTCTTCCTCTTCGCCCACCCCTCTTGGCTCAGCTCAGCTCTTCTCTCCCCAGTCTTCCTTTATCACGGTTGTCCTCGATTCGTAGCAGCTACCAGGGAGGATTCCCTGCTGAATCTGGGCTGACCCCCCATCCCCCGGAATGGGGTGCGACACACAAGCACTAAGGCTCCCTTCTCAGAATTAACCATAGTTTCCAGGACAACCTCTGGCGCACGGATCTCGATACTGATTTCCGGCCTGTCGTGCAGACTGACAAGCTGTACGTACACGAAATCCCTCCGGGTTCCGTTCTCGAATTCTGCAGAGGGTACCATATCTTCGTTCCCGTCAGTCTGTGGCTACTTTATGTTTTTACAAATACGAAGGAGACACGGTCACATAAGGTGATAGTGCTCTCTATAGAAGTGAGGCGATGAGAGCCACAACGAGACAAGAGACAAAAGCGCTCAACGATGAGAGGCGCTACCCGCTGGTCTGTGTCGTGCGCGTACGCGCACTGCACCGTTTCGCTCCCTGTCTTGTTTGGCCCTGACGGCTCGCTGTCCAAGTGCTCTGTAGGTTGCTATAGAGACCGGCGAGCGCTGGGCCTGCGAACTCCAAAGAGGCGAGCAGCGGCGACCTGGTGGGCTCTTGGGGACCAAAGCACCATGTCTTTTCGCGACCTCCGCAGTAAGGCTGCACCTCGCTTTCCCGTGGGCTTCCCAGAAACTCGGGGCTCCTCTGCCTGAGCCATAGGCCCAGTCAGGGCGGTGGTCCCCACCCCAAACTAGCCAGGGGCTGACAGAACTTTACAGCGCCTTTGGAAAGTTCTGTGCCTCACTGGCCGCGTGTGCCTAGAACTTTTGGAATGTGCCTCCAGGGGCTGAGGAACTGAATGTTACCCCATTTTCTTTTTCTTTTTTCTTTTTTTTTTTTCTTTTTTGAGCTGAGGATCGAACCCAGGGCCTTGCGCTTTGCTCTACCACTGAGCTAAATCCCCAACCCAATTTTACCCAATTTTATATCAGTTTTTCGCAGCCACATTAGAAAAGTCATAGGAAATGGAGACTTTTTCTTGTGTTAGAGTTTGTAGAAAGAAACAATGAAACCCAGAAGGTGCCTGGGTGAATATGGGTGAATGGCTGTTGCCGCTACTTTTTTGTTGGTGGTTGTTAATTTTTGAGATTTGTTGTTGTGTTTTAACAATCTCTCATGTACTCTTCTCTTTGTGGGCATTATTTCGTTTATTCCTAGGCAGTTCTTATGCCCTGTGTCCAGAGATGAAGAAACAGGCAGCAGGCAGCCAAAATAATTTGGGCAAGTCATAGCTAGGACGAGAGGTGTTGGAGTTTGAATCCAGGTTGTCTGATCGCCAAATGCCAAGGAGAACTTTGCCGGAGAGTGGGGAAGTGGTATATTTATGTTAGTCACTACTCTTTGTAGAACGTCTGTTATGTGCCAGGCGGTTATATTTCACACATTTTGTTTCTGGTTTTAACTGCGCGTATAGCTTCACGTGGGTCACAGAGCTAGAAAGAGTGACAGAACTGTGTGACCCAAAAGCTTGCCTCACTGCAGAAGAGTGTTTGTTTGTTTTTGGTGTTGTTTTGTTTTTTGTTTTGTTTTGTTTTGTTTTTGAGACAGGGTTTCTCTGTAGCTTTGGTGCCTGTCCTGGACTAGCTCTGTAGACCAGGCTGGCCTTGAACTCACAGATATCTGCCTGTCTCTGCCTCCCAAGTGCTGGGATTACAGGCGTGTGCCACCACTGCCTGGCCACGTGCAGAAGTGTAGCAACTACTAGGATCACTTGGAGAGAATTGTGTCTCCTGGGGCTTGAGGGTATTTAAACCAGTGTAATGGTGTCCTGAAAAGACTTTTCAAGAAGGGTATTTCAGAATGTTTACCCTAAATAAACACTGTATAGCTGGGTAATGTATGAGACTTTGTTCCTGGCTAAAGTGGAGAACCTGATAGCTCCAGCAGAAGGAAGTGTTTGGGCAAAGCCTGACGGGAGACTGCTACTTGTTTTCTGCCATCTTTCTGTTCCACGAGCTGGTGAAGTTCGCCCTGCTTTATCATCCAAGTAGGTTATTTGGAATTGTCAGCAGGACGTTTTGAATAGCTGTCTTCAAGAAACATGTTCAAGATCTCAGCGTATTGTGGGAACTCAGAAATGTTGGTTGTGTTCATTTTGATTTTTCAAGACGGTTTCTCTGTGTAACAACAGCTCTACCTGTATTAGAACTTGCTTTGTAAACCAGGTTAGCCTCAAACCCACAAAGGTCCACCTGCCTCTGGTTGTGCTCTTCTCTCTCTCTCTCTCTTCCTTTCATGACAGGGTTTCTCTGTGTAGTCCTGGCTGTCCTGGAACTTACTCTGTAGATCAGGCTGGCTTTGAACTCACAGGGATCTCCCTTCCTCTACCTCCCTAGTGCTGAGATCAAAGGTGTGCACCACCACCGCCTGGTTGTAGTTAGCTTTCTTTACAGTTTCTTTTCTTTCTTTTTTGAGACAGGGTCTCACTAGCCTGGAACTCACTATGCAGATCAGACTTGCTTCAAACTCACAGGGTTCTGCTCCCTCTGCCTCCTGAATGCTGGGTTCTTCATATTTTCAATGATGTAAACACATCTAGGTCTAGGAATGTGGCTCAGTAGCATCTTAACTAGAATGCACTAGATCCTGGATTCTGTCTCCAGCACTGCATAAAATCAGGCATGGTAGCACAGGCCTGTACTGCTGGCACTTGAGAAGAAGAGGCAGATGGACCAGAAGTCCTTAGTATGTAGTGAATTTGAGCCCAGCCTGGACTGCCTGAGCATCTCTGTGGACGCATGGGAGGGAGTCCCACTCTGTCGTATACATAAGGATGGAGGGCTCCAGGATCTCTTGCCATGTAATAATTGCCTTACACCCTCAAGGCCTTTCACATGCTAGGCAAGCACTCCATAGGGTCACATCCCTCCATCAACAGTTCTTAAATCTCTCTCACACAGGTGTGAGGTTGGCAGAGCCCTGCCTGGTGGTACTTGAACCTGCAGGCAGACTGCACTGCCGGGTGGGGGCGGGTGAATTCGGTGGAAAGTTTCTCCACACCCACGCCTGGTATCTGGGCTGGCTGGCTAGATCAGCTGAGGATGGGGAGATTAGATGCCACCTCTTAGGTGACAAGGAGTTTGCCACCGTCTCTCATCTTCATGGTGGCCTAATATCAGCTGCAAACGAGCCCCAAGCAGGCCTCACTCTCACCCTGTAACAGGACTCTGACTCCACTGGTTCTTATTGTTTGTGTTGTTCTTCAGGCAGGGTCTCGTGTAGTCCAGGCGGGCCTCTAACTCACTGTATAGCTGAGGATGACCTTGAACTTGGGATCCTCCTGAGTTGGTTTTGGGGGAGCACCAACCTGTGGATTTTAGTCAGTACTGGGGATGGACTCCGAAGCTTCCTGACCACCAAGCGAATGCTCTGCCATCTGGGCTACAGCACCCTTCTTTGTTTCTTTTTTGTTTGTTTGTTTTTGTTTTTCGAGACAGGGTTTCTCTGTGTAGCTTTGCGCCTTTCCTGGAACTCACTTTGTAGACCAGGCTGGCCTCGAACTCACAGAGATCCACCTGCCCTTGCATCCTGAGTGCTGGGATTAGAGGTGTGCACCACCACTGCCTGGCAGTTGTTTTCATTTCTAAATCCTGCTTTCTTTTTGTTTTCTTCTGCTTTCTTTCAAGCAGTGTAGCTTTTTTTTTCCCAGGTGTTCCCAACTTAGAATATTACTGTTTACTAATCTGTTTCTACAGTAAATCTAAATACTACATATAGTTCAACCATTCTCTTAAAATTTCTCTGAATATGAGGTAACTGATCTTTAAATTTATGTCATGAAAATCATAAATACTCACGGAATGTAAGAGCATATAATCTTTAACTTCATCCTACCTAGGCTCTCCCATAAATAACCACTGTCAACACTTTTTTCTTATATTTTATGAGGCTAGGTAGTTTTTATTTTGTATAGAAATTAAAGCCTCAGATATTCCCTAAGCCCATTTCTCTGAAGAAAATGTACTCCATTGAGCATAGGTGGTTCTGAGGTGGTGGATTAGATAGTGTAAATTCTAATCTCCTCTGCTTTTCTTCCTATAGAGTTGATGGATTTGACACCTTGAGCAGTCATTAAGTTGGGAAGAAGCAATAAGAAGAGAAAGCAGAGACAATGAGATTAGCTACTTTCCGAAGAGTTGCCGTTTGATAGGACTGACTGAATTGTGTTTTCTATTGGACAGATTTCACAGAGATGATGAGAGCCTTGGGGTACCCACGACACATTTCTATGGAGAATTTCCGCTCACCCAACTTTGGGCTTGTCTCTGAAGTGCTTCTGTGGCTCGTGAAAAGGTTAGACTTTATTCACATCTCAGCATGAATAGTTTGCTTCATCCAGTCACTGACTGGGAACTGGAAACTGCTGTGACACAAAGGAAGACTATAGTGCAATCTCCATAGGGTGGCCATAGTTGTAACCTGTGAAAACTCACCAGAGTTGCCAGGCACGATGGAGCAAGTGAGTCCCCAAGTTCCGGTCAAGCCGGCGGCCTGCACATCAAGTCCCTGGACAGCTGGGGCTGCATTATGAGAGACCTCTCTCAAATTTTAAAAAGTGAAAGAAAGAAATCCCTGGAGTTTAAAGAGCGTGGGAGGAAGTGACTCTCCCCATGAGAATGCTGGTTCAGGCCCCTCTTCCGCCCTCACCACAACATGACAGGGACCTGCGTACTCGGAGTGCACTGCACTGGAGACACTGCAGATGTGGCTGGAGTCACACTCAGTGGCTAGGAGTGTGTGCTGCTCTTGCAGAGGACCTGACTTTGATTCCCAGCACCCATGCTGGGATGCTCACAGCTGTGCATGACTCCAGCTGTGGGAGGACCTCACACCTCTGACATGAGTGGGCACCGGTAGTGATGTGCACATGTTTACACACAGACCCCCACATACACATAATTAAAAATCAAAAACTCAAAATCCAAAACAAGAAATAAGGTAGATTTTTCATTGTGTTAAAAGTCTTATATGATAAGGATTGACAACCTTTGGTGTTAAGAACCAGAGAGTAAATATTGTATGTGTTGTTACACATAAAATTCAGTCTACACGATGTATCTGTTGAACATTCTGGAGTTAGAGTCAGTTGTGAGCCATCTGACATGGGTGCTGGGAACTGAGTGCGGGTCCTCTGGAGAGCAGCACATGCCCTTCCACCACCAGCCAGCCCTTTGCTTTGCTTTTAAAATGTAAAAACTATTCTTACCTTTCAGACTATACAAATACAGGCTGAGAGTCACAATCTTCTTGGCCTTGGTGAATTATCAGTAAATAAGTAATGTCAACAACTGCTATTTCTTAAAGTGAATTGTTTAGCCCTCGTGTCTATCTTGAGCCAAGGGCTATCAGTCTGAGTCAAAATCTTGGTTATTTTCATACAAGTTGGAAGTTTGAGATAGATTTAGTTTGTAGCCTGAGTCCCATATTTGGTTTGGTTATAACTTCATTTATCTCCACACACATGACACACATGTATGAGTGGACATCAGAGGACAAAGTTGTTGAGTTCATTCTCTCCTATCTTTATACAGGCTCCGGGGATTGAACTCAGGTTTCTAGGCTTATACAGCAACCCTCTTTACCTGCTAAGCATGTGTGAATACACATGAATGTGTGGGTTCATGCTAACCCTACATCCATGTGGGGTTAGAGAATAGTTAGTTCTCCCTTTGCACTGTGTTAGTCCTGGAGATTGAACTCTGACTACTAGGCTTGGTAATAAGCCTGTTTACCCACTCAATCTTATTCTTGGGTTGGAATTTGCTCCCTGAGTATCTTGTTTGCTTTTGAAGTTTTTCTTAATCATATTGCCTTGAGTAGCAATACTCAATCATCCGCTTTCTCTTTAATGGACCTTTTTTTGCCTTGTTGGTTTGGTCACTTTGTTTTGCTTTGTTATATTGTAGGTAGGGTTTTACTATATAGGCCAGGCTAGCCTGGGACTCACTGAGATCTGCCTGCTTCTGCCTCCTAAGTGCTGAGATTATAGGCCTGCACTCCAACACCTGACTTTAAGGAACTTTCTGTTGTATTGGCTCATGCTTGTTTTTTCTGACAGATATGAGCCACAGACTGACATCCCTTCTGACATTGAGACTGAACAAGACCGAGTTTTCTTCATTAAGGCAATTGCCCAGTTCATGGTTAGTTCACAGTTATTTTATAGACTTGTCAAGCAAGTTAGAAAAAGATGAATCCTATCTGGGACTGTTTTTGAATTGAGTATTGTTTACTTTCTAAAACCATCCACTGCCAGTTTTTTGTGGAGCCATTTCACCAAAATGTGTGTGTGTGCGCGTGTGTGTGCGCGTGTGTGTGCGTGTGTATGTGTGTGTGCATGTGTGTATATGTGTGTGTGCGTGTGTGTATGTGTGTGTGCATGTGTGTATATGTGTGTGTGTGCATGTGTGTATATGTGTGTGCGTGTGTATATGTATGTACACGTGCGTGCGTGTGTGTGCGTGTGTTGACTCATTGCTTATATGGTTTTGTTTGTCTATTTTTGGATGAGTAGTATGTTTTATAGTTCAAAAATGTTTAGATCATGAACTTATACAGAGTAAAGTGATTTTCTGCCATGTCTGCCCTGGGCTGAGTTCCAGTCACAGTGACCACTAGTTAAAACTGAGCCCAGGATTTGTTTATGCATATTTAAACAATTCATAATGCATACATCCATACCAGTAATATTTCTATATAGTTAAATATAATAATAATATGCATATATATTCCCTGTTACACATGCTGTGTAGCGTCTTGCTTTCTTCACTTAGTACATTTTGGAGAACTTTCCAAATGCATATGGAATTTCCTCTCTTTCACTTGAGTTAATATTGCTTTCATGAATATCCCACAATTATGTTATTTGTATAGGTATTTAGATAATTTGCTATTTGAAAAAATTCTGTTAGGAATAGCCTGTGCTTTTCATTTTGCCTGTAAGTGTATGCTCAGAGTTGGTTCCTAGAACTGGAATTACTAGGTCAAAGATAGATGCATTTGTAGTTTGGGTGTCTTTTTTCCCAGCTTGCACTTTACCACAATACGAGACACAATGTGTTTTATCTTTTCTTTTGTTTGTTTGTTTTGTTTTGTTTTTCAAGACAGGATTTCTCTGTGTAGTTTTGGTGTCTGTCCTGGATCTCGGTCTGTAGACCAGGTTGGCCTCGAACTCACAGAGATCCACTTCCTTTGCCTCGAGTGCTGGGATTAAAGGTGTGCGCCACCACCGCCCGGCTGTCTTTTATCCTTAACCACTGAGTTGTATCAGTTGCTGGCAGAGACATTTTCAAATTACCTACATGAGATTTGGACAATACCTGAAAAGAGCCTTAGACTTTGAAGTAGAGTGTGGTGGAGCACATTATAATTCCATTGCTTAGAAGGCTAAGACAGGCGACTTGAGAGTTTGAATCTAGGCTCAACAGCTGCAAAGTGAGTTTCAGGTCAGCCTGGATTACGTAGTAAGACCCTGTCTAAAGACAAAAAATCAAAACAGAACTTTGTCTATCTCAAAACAGGCCACAAAGGCACATATAAAACTCAATACTAAGAAGCTTTATCAAGCAGATGGGTATGCCGTGAAAGAACTGTTGAAGATTACATCTGTTCTTTATAATGCTATGAAGACCAAAGGGATGGAGGGCTCTAACATAGGAGAGGAAGATATCAGCAAATTCAAGTTTGATCTTGGCTCTAAGGTAAGCATGGTGGAGTCTGTGCCTAGGGAATGCTTCTTTCTCAGGCTGGCAGTGGGTGTCTGACATGCAACACTCCTTTCCTTCCTGGCTGATTCAGGCCGTTCTCCAGTCTGTGGTAACACTTTGTGCTCATTAGTGTGGGGATGAAAGAAAAGTCAATAAGTCTAATTGTTTTAAAGCCTGATTTTATCCGATTATATTTAAGCACTGAGGCTACAGGTATAAACCAAGAGGGCTGGAGGAATCAGACAGTGAGCAATGATAAAGTTGTGGAAGGTCTGATGCAGTCAGTCCCCTGGAGAGCAGCAAAGCAGTGTGGGAATGGATGTGTGAGAGCCAGGACTGTCATAAATAGGGCCATCAGTAGGGCCTCCAGGGGTAGATGATTGCTCCGCAGAAGTGAGAGGGAAGGGATGAGCCATGGAAGTGGGAATGGGAACTAGTGTCCCAACATGAGAGTGTGCTTTGGATAGTTGAGAAAAGAGTGGAAGCAAGCCCTCGGGTCTGGGAAAAGCCTGTGACTTTTATTCTGAGGTGGACAGTGGGGTTTTCAGCAGAGAGGCTTTGGATTTCCTCTCAGCCAAATAAGGTGGCATGCCCTTGTATTCTCAGCTGTTTGGGAGGCTGAGGCTGAAAGGCCTCTTGAGCCCAAAAGTTTTAGGCCAGTCTTGGGAATTAGAAAATCCATATCTCAGAAAAGGTAAGAGCTAGGGACATAGAAGGTGGAGCTCACTTCGTGCTGAGCTGCCGGGTCTCTGAGCAGCTTACGGAAGCAGCCAGCCACAGAAAACTAATTCATTATTCCCTACCATGGTGGTATAGCAAGACTTCAGACTAGAGGAAATAACAACTGTTCATTTCATCTCTGTCCATAGAATGGGCACCCATCCATTCAGGACCAGAGTCCCCAACAAAAGGCTCTGGAAATCCCACAGACCTGAGATGGGAGAAGAGTCAAGGATAGAAAACTAAGGCAGGCAGTGATGTTACATGCCTTCAGTTCCAGCACTCAGAAGGCAGAGGGAGGCGGAATTCTGGTCTACAGAGTAAATTCCAGAACAGCCAGGGCTACACAGAGAAACCTTATCTCAAATAAACAAAACAAAAAAGTGGAAAACTACTAGACTATGGTGTTAGGATGGGAAAGTTGGTCTTCAGGGTTTTCTCACATCTTGCCATAAAAAGGCCTCAGCAGAAGCAACTAAAGAGGTTCTCAGAGGGCTGGGTGATGGTGGCGCATGCCTATAATCCCAGCACTTGGGAGGCAGAGGCAGGTGGATCTCTGTAAATTCAAGGCCAGCCATAGGCTACAACAGAGTGAATTTCAGGACAGGCTCAAAAGCTACACAGAGAGACCTTGTCTCAAAAAAAAAAAAAAAAAAAAGCACAAGGCTCAGCTAGGAAACTGGGAAATGAAAAAATCCCAGCTAAGAACACACACGTTAATGTGGTGCTGTGACAGCTCTTCTCTGAGGCCTGCCATAGAAAGCATTGTGATTATCGTGCTTGCACACACAGGTACAAGCCAGAGCTCACAATCAAGGTTCAGACATGGTTGAAAGTTAATTTATGTGTGTAGGCACACAGCGTCACAGTGGGCACGAAGGTCAGAGCTTCACTGAGACTTGCTTCTCTTCTTCTAGCAGGAGGTCCTTGTCAGCAGGTGTGGTGGCAAGCACCTTTTTACCAGCTGGGCCATCTCACCAGCCCAGATTTAGACATAGTTTAGGTTTTTTAAAAGATTTATTTATTTATTATGTATACAGAAGAGGGTGCCAGATCTCATTACAGATGGTTGTGAGCCACCATGTGGTTGCTGGGAATTGAACTCAGGACCTCTGGAAGAGCAGTCAGTGCTCTTAACCTCTCAGTCATCTCTCCAGCCCTGGACATATTTTAATGGTAGATTTTTATGGGTTTGGGTATGAATTGAGGTAAATAAGATACTGTGTTGCCCAACTTGACGTGCTGATGAGCTAGTACTGCGTCTGGGCTGTATTCTTCAGAAGCCACTGGCCAAAGTAGCCAGCATAATCAAGGAAATGAGCTCTAGTATTATTTAATTGTTTTAGTAACTTAAAGATGAAACGAGCCGGTGTGGCTAGTGAAATTTTTGTTCTGAGTTTGGTTGCGGATGCATTAAACTTATCGGTTCCTTTGGGTGTAAATAGCAAGTGGTTTGTGTGTGATTCTGGAGCTTCAAGTTAGAAGACATCAACATGTGGGGAATTAAAACCATGAGGTTAGAAGTATCTGTCAGAAAGGAGAAGTTGGACACTGACTGTGACCCATACCACTGTTGAGAAATGTAAACAGTGAGGTAAATCTTGGAGAGAAATGTGGGTGCTTGCTGCCAGTCAGGCAGGAAAGTAAAGAGGAGAAGCTAGAATGGTAGGTGGAGGGCCAGGGTGGGACCAGAGGAAAGGGAAGGAAGTAATCTGCTGAGAGTTACCAAGGCGAGTTGTTGCTGGCAGGTTAAAGCAGAGAGAGGCGGTAAGGGTTACTTGTTCATGAAAAGGAGAGAGCAAGGATTCCTGTCCATGTTTGGGCTCCCTGGGATTTAACACACTGAGGAAGAAGGGGACATGCACACCCTAAGAAAGTCTGAATGCCAAGTCATCATTAGCGTGGTTGGCATTATCTTTCTGCCAATAGTCCCTGAAGTGGCTCATGAGATTCTAAGTACTTAGCAGAGCTGACCTCCCTGGGTGCCATAGCAGTTCTTTGGAGGAAAGACTAAGGCCTTGGCCTTGGATGCTACAGTAGAATGTTTCTCAGGTTGCTCCTTTGGTCATTGTGTTAGAGACCTGGTCCAAATAGAAGCATGTCGGCTTTCTTTTGCTTATACCTCGAAGTTGTAAATTCAGTTTGACTTCACATTTGGCTTTCTGAGAGACCAGATGTCCTGAAATGGGTCCCATTTGCACTTAGTGTTTCCTGAGTTGGTGTTCTAGGACCTTAGTTCTACAGCAGTAAACAGGGCTGCTGAAACGCGTGCTCTGTAGTTATATACTCGTCCGAAGGAAATGATGGAGGTTCACAGAGTGGCAGCTGAATGCCTGCTGGATAATGAGGATTCTGTATTTGCAATTTTCCTTCCAGATTGCAGATTTGAAAGCAGCCAGACAGCTTGCTTCCGAAATCACTGCCAAAGGAGCATCTCTATATGACTTGCTGGGCAAAGAGGTTGAGCTGAGGGTAAGTAGCGTTCAGTTAAGGAATGAAAATTTTCTTTTGCTTCTTGCCCTATAGTTCTTCCAATTTTAATCAACTGTACCTGATTAAGTGGGTTAATGTGCAGGAAATTGGTATAGGATATGAACCCTTTCCTGATTCTAATGGATACTGGCGCCACCACTGGTTTGAATTTTTTTAATTAAAAATAATTTTTTCATACAATATATTCTAATCATATTCTTTCCCCTCCTCCAACTTCTTCCAGATCTCCCTTCCCTTACATATCCAACTTCATGTTTTTTCTTTCTAAAAAACAAAAGACAACCAAAACAAAAACAAAAGGCATGGAATCCATTTTGCGTTGGCCATCTGCTCATGAGCATGAGGCCTGCCCTAGAGTGTGGTTATTATACACAGTGTCACTCAGTTGGAGAAAACCGATTTTCCTTCTCCTGAGAGCTATCAATTGCAAATAGCTCCTCGGTTAGCAGTGGGACTTCCCGTGCTGTGGCTGATAGTGTCTTTAGCTTCTAGTTCGGGGTTGGTAGATGCATGGCATGGGCTGTGGCCTCTTCCTGTGCCTTCTCTGCCCTGCTCTCAGTAGTTCACCTCTCACCCCCTGGCTCCTAGAACTCACTGCCCCAGACTTCCCCAGAGAGCTTTATAAAACTGGCTTTCTGGCTGGTCTCACTGTTATGGAATGTGACCTGGGCATTAGGAGTGTCGAATGTTTCCCAGGTGATTGTAACAAAAATCTGTGGCCAGTGATCTAAGCAGTACTTCTGGGTACCTGGAGGAAGATGTTGTTATGAAACTTACTAACTTGCTGTCCAGTGCCAAACATGCAGTGTACACCATCTATTCCCTTGAAAGCAACTGGTTAAGCATGGTTCCCAGACATGGCTGAACATTGGACACAACCCCCATGTCCAGGCTGTTTTAATACTACAAGTCTGCGTCAGGTTTTGACAAAACAGCAGTTTGGGAATCTCTGGGTTAGGAAGAATAGTGCTGTTGCGTCCTTGTATGTACACACAGGAGGTGTTAAAGCATGCGTTCTCGGTCTGACGTGGTTTACTGTAAACAGACTTCATTTCCTTGTCCTCTTTCGAGTATGTCAGCCTCCATTGCTCTGTCACTTTTCCATTCTGTTGTGATAGCCAACTTCCATTCTATGCTAGGGACGAGCAGAAGTGGAAGCTTAGATTCAGGGGCTTGTGGGGACGTAGACAGCAAGCTGTCCAGTGGTTAGTTTTCATGGGGTGGGTCATCTGAACATAAGCAAATTTAGGGGTTAAGGTAATGGATGTTAATTTCATGTTTGCCGTTGGACTTTGGGTCTTGAGCTGAAAATTAAGACTTCAGTCTGAGGAGAGCCCACATAGGCATTGGAGGGCATTATGGAAGGTAATGTCGAGAGATGTTTTGTACAGAGACATGCACTAGTGTAAAAGTTTGCTTCTTTTTTTTTTTATTATATTAGAGATTGAATTCCAGGCCTTGTACATGGTGAGCCATAGTCTCTAGCACCGTGTTAAATTTTGGAGAATTAGTGAGATATATATATCACATACTTTGTGGGGCAGTGGACATGAAGGTGAACATCCGTAACCCCAGTAGTTTGGGAGTCTGAGGATGGGAGTTACACATTCAAGCACATCTTAGGAAACAGCAAGGCTCTCAAGAAAAAAAATTGGCAGCTAATAGAAATTAAAAACTGAGGGGTTGGGGATTTAGCTCAGTGGTAGAGGCCCAGGGTTTGATCCTCAGCTAAAAAAAAAAATCAGCCGGGCGGTGGTGGCACACGCCTTTGATCCCAGCACTCGGGAGGCAGAGGCAGGCGGATCTCTGTGAGTTCGAGGCCAGCCCGGGCTACAGAGTGAGTTCCAGGAAAGGTGCAAAGCTGCACAGAGAAACCCTGTCTCGAAACACCCCCCCCCCAAAAAAAAAAAAAAAAAAAAACCTGAACTTGTTGCAAAATGTGTAAGTTCTTTTCTCTCTCCTAGGAACTGAGAACAGAAGCCATCGCTAGGCCGCTGGAAATAAACGAGACTGAGAAGGTGATGAGGGCTGCAGTGAAAGACGTCCTGGTAAGGCCGCACTGCTGCTACCGCCGCTTTACCCCGACTCAACAAAACGGGTTCCTTTGTGCATCGAGGAACGAGACACCACAGGGAAAGTTAGGATGTTTCAGGATTCCTGTATTACAGCTACTACTTCCCCTTCATAGGTGAAAGCACTTTCTCAAGTTGTTGAAATTCACCAGTTTTAAAGTAATTAAACAGTTCTTATTTCAATATTTTGATGAATGTTATCCTATTTTATTTAGCAAATTCCTTGCTGCTGAGCACTTAAATTATTTCCAGGATTTCTTTTTGTCTCTGTGTAGAGAAGGGTTTAGAACTCGGGGCCTTGTATATGCTAGCTAAGTACTTTACCACTGAGCTACATTGGAGCCCTTCATTCTAAGCTGCACTGTAACGGGTAGAATGTTCATCATCTTTCCCACTCACCCACTGTCAGCTAGGTTCTGTTAGAGATGCGAACATCATGTATTCGTGTATGGACATCTCGACCATCACACTTACCTTAGCTCTGAGCACACTTAGCGCCTGGATCTTGGCTTTAAAATGCCATTCTCCACTAATGAGAGCCAGGGAACCCAGGAAAGTGGCTCGTTCCAGAGCTGGTAGGAGAAATGGAACCTCTTACTGTGCCAGGAGGAACAGAGGTGTTCAAAGGTTACCAGGAGTCTGTAGGAGAGACATGGTGCCAATTTGAGGGGCTTCCGCTGACCAAGCCAGGGACTGTTTACACATCAACATGAATGAATTACAGTAGTTTATTTTATAGTACAGATCAATGAAATGGGAAACAATCAATTCTCAAAAGAAAAAATGCTTAAAGGAAGCTACCAATACAATACTTTTGTTGTTGTTGTTCTTCAAAACAGTTTCTCTGTGTAGCCCTGGCTAGCCTATAGACCAGGCTGGCCTCAAACTCAGAGGTCTGCCTGTCTCTGCCTCCTAAGTGCTGGAATTAAAGGTGCATACCACCACACTTGGCTTGACAATATTTATTATTACAAAGAGAAAAGGCAAGTTCTTATGTAGAAGCCTAGCATCACCTCTCAATCATGTGAGGAAATGAAGCATCATAATTAAATAATTTTAAATTATGACACCTCATAGGATGAAGTCTTTTCTGTGATATTCCTGCCAAAGATGCATAATCTGAATCTATCAGACAAAGCCAGACTGGAAGCATTCTATGAATTATCTGGCTGATGCTTTCCAAAAAGTAAGGTCATGAAATCCAAGGAAAGCTGAAGAGCATTCAGGACTGTGGACCACCACAGGGATGTGGCAGCAGCCTGCCATGGTGGTTCCTGTGGACTGTGGCTAATTCCCTCACGCAAGCAGGAAGACAGGGGTGAGCCTGACATGTGACGATGTGCTGCACTCATGTCTGGTTTTCATGTGTTTAGTAGGAACACAAAGGATTGAAGGTGATTGGATATCAATCACTGACAGTTTCCTCTCCCCTACATCAGGAGAAAGTGCTTCATCTTATAGTCTATTTTTTCTTGAAATGTATGTATGATTATTTCTAAACTTAAAAATCTGTAAATAGCCATATTTTATGCATGCCAATGTTCTAACTCAATCAAGTGAACATGGCCAAACATGCTATCATCACTGAATGTTAAAGCTGGTCCTCTAGAAGGGGCACTGTCTACTCCTTAGTGGACAGCTCTGTAAGCTCTTAATTGTCAGATTTACCTCTGATGCTTGGTAATTCTAAAAGCAAAAGCCAAGTGACTGCATGGGTACTTAGACAGGACTATGGAGTACTACCCAGTCATTTCAGAAAGCTAGAAGTGTTTGTTTACACACTGATCTCTCTTACTTGAGGAACAGATAAAAGACTCTAAGGTTAGATCAATTCCCTGAGCTGCACTATGACTTTTAATCATAGAGTAGTCATTATCAGCAAGGGTTATTGATTAAGGGTACTGGAGGGATGGCTCAGTGGTTAAGAGCACATACTGCCCTTCCAAAGGCCCAGGTTCAGTTCCCAGCACCTACATGGCAGCTCACAGCCACCTGAAACTCCAGCTCCAGGGAACCTGATGCTCTCTATTCTGGCTTCTGTGGGTACTGCACTCACATGTTCATAGACATACACACACATATACAATGTGCATGTTTCTTTTAATTTTTTTTTTTAATTTTATTTTTCTGGAGCTGAGGACCGAACCCAGGGCCTTGTGCTTGCTAGGCAAGCACTCTACCACTGAGCTAAGTCCCCAACCCCTCTTTTAATCTTAAAAAAGCTGTTGAAAGCTGGAGAGTGGTGGTGCACACTTTTAATCCCAGCACTCGGGAGACAGAGGCAGACAGATTTCTGTAAGTTCGAGGCCAGCCTGGGCTACAGAGTGAGTTCCAGGAAAGGTTCTAAAGCTACACAGAAAAACCCTATCTCAAAAAAAAAAAAAAAAAAAAAGACCCACCTTCCTGTTAGAATGAATTTACATTTGTATTTTTTAAGATTTATTTTATTTATTATGTATACAGTGTTCTGTCTGCATGTTTGCCTGCATGCCAGAAGAGGTTATCAGATCTCATTACAGATGGTTGTGAGCCACCATATAGGTGCTGGGAATTGAACTCAGAACCTCTGGAAGAGCAGCCTGCACTGTTAACCTCTGAGACATCTCTCCAGCCCCTGTATTGGAATTTTTAATGCATTTGCAATAAATGATTCTTTTTCTTTTCAAAGATTTTTTTTTTCTGTGTCTGAGTGTTTTAAGATAGGGTTTCATGACAGGCTGCCATGGCACCCGCCTTTAATCCCAGCACTTGGAAGGCAGAGGCAGGCAGATCTCTGTGAGTTCAAGGCCAGTCTGGTCTACAGAGTGAGTTCCAGGACAGCCAGGACTACATAGAGAAACCTTGTCTGGAAAAAAACAACAACAAAAAAAGATAGGGTTTCACTATGTAGCTCTGGATGGCCTTGAACTCAGTGTGTGGAACAATCCAGTCGCAGACTCAGATCTGCCTGCCTTGCCTTCTGAGAGTTAAGATTAAGTGCATGTGCCACAATGCCTGGCACTTTAATGGTTTTTAAAAGAAGAATCAGAGAAATAGTATGTTGAGCTGGAGGTGCAGCTCAGTGATGGTGTGCTTGTCTAGAATGTGTCAGGGTTTTGAGACTGATCCTTAGGCACACAAAAAATTTCCACAGAAATGATTAGTTAACTTGCACCAAGTAATGAAGCCATAAATTCACTGTCAGTAATTGTAGTTTCAAAGGATGCCCTATCTCTGAGAATCTTGGAGAGTGTCTAGTATTCTGGTTTCTTTGCGGCTCCCGCGGTTTGCAGGGACCTGCCAGTAAACAGCCTAAGAAACCTTTATGGTGTATTAACACACGTGCAGAGTACCAGAGTGCAATCCCGCCTCACCATCAAGAACTTCATGCAGGTTGGACAGTCCGAACATGGGAGGAGGTTCATACACACCCAGCTGTGCTCCCCATTCCTGTGTAGCTCGGCTGGTGCTCTGAACCCCTGAGGCCCCACAGCCGCTTCTCATGGCAGAACTGAAGCAGCCCATTTGTCCTCATCATGTCCCTTCACTCAGACCTGCTCTGAGAAAGGCAGGAGTGGCTGTGACTGGAGCCAGTGATCTGTGACCCCTGTGGTGCCAGCAGCCCAGAGCTTCGGCCATTGTGCCCAGACCCTCTTCCAAAGCTACGTCTCACCAGAATAGCCAGCTGCTGCGGTGGGGGCCGCCTCTGCACTTTCACCAACAAAGCAGTCTCTCCACTTATTCTTAGGGTTTTGGTTCTGGTCCCCTTCTGAACCAACTGTGTGTGTGTGTGTGTGTGTGTGTGTGTGTGTGTGTGTGTGTCCATTCCCTAGGTTGATACTTTGTAACCAGGGAGCAGCCCAAGTGAAGGCAGGCTAGCAGTGCAAATTGACCAGGCCTAAGTGAGAGGCTGGACGCAGATCCTAGGCCTCTCTGTCTTTATTAGGACATTCTTCTTTCAACTTTTGTTTCCTTCCGTGCACAGAAACACCCACTTTTCATGAAAAGAATGGCAGTTCTTCTGTCTGTGTGCCCTGCTTTCACTCTGTCTCTGGAAAGTCTGTTAGCTGAGTTGCAGTGGGGGAGGAGGTGGTTGGTTTGCTTTTGTGCATTGTTTGTGTGATGCTGCTTTGCCCAAAGTATTAAGGAGTTCTGTGCCTGGAGTCAGGTGACAGCCCTCCCTGGCACTTTATCTCACTATTTCCTGTTCAATGTAGGCACAGGTTCAGAAGACTAAAGACCTGCTCAATAATGTGGCCTCTGATGAAGCTAACTTAGAAGCCAAAATTGAGAAGAGAAAATTGGAACTGGAAAGAAATCGGAAGCGGCTACAGACCCTGCAGAGTGTCAGGTAGAGTGAGCAGCAGCTGTCTGAGAAAGGTGCAGATAAGGCTGACAGAATGTGAGTGGCATTAGCTGTCCAGGCATCGAAAGGCAGTGTCATCCACAGAGCCCCCATGTCACAGTTTCTTTCCTGCTTATCCTAAAAGCAGACTGCTATACTCGCTCTCTCTCTGTACTGCTTCCAAAATGTCTGCAACACGGCTGAACTCTGGAGCCCTCTTTAAAGTTTTTGTGGTTTCTTGGAATATGAGACAAAGTAAATCCAGATGGTGGTAATTATTACTGGGCTTGGCCTTCTAAAATCTTACCATAAATTAAATTGAAACAGAACATATGTCCATCTTTTGGTTTGAATAGATTTGATACTTTTCACTTTGCTAATCCCTCACCTGTCAGCACTTGATCTTTTTATGACTGGCTCAGTGAAACAGCAGTTACTCTGGGGAGTGGAGAGTGTGATAGGGGCCAGAACATGCCTGTGTCACTGGAACCTTTTGTGTGTTCCTCATGTTTTCTTTGTGCTCTTCTCTTTCCTTGGTTTATGTCATCCCTCCTTGGCCTCAGTGTGTTTTGCTTTTCTTTTCACAGTCTTGGGAGTGAGCATTGGCCCAGAGCAAGGCACCAAGGGTCCTCCCATTCATGCTGGGGCTTGCTCTTTCCCCTGCTGAAGTCACTGCTCACTTACAAAGTCGTCTTTAAAGCATAATTCATTCGAGTCAAAGCCCTAAATCATGTCTGTTTGTTTTTCAAAACTCTATCTCACTGTGTAGTCCTGGCTGTCCTAGAACTCACTCTGTAGACCAGGCTGGCCTCATACTCACAGAGACTGCCTGCTTCTGCCTCTCAAGTGCTGGGACTAAAGGCGTGTACCCTGTAAGCCCTTTTGAATAGATAAGTTGCTTTATTCTAATTTAAAAGACAGATGTTCTCATTCCTGATCTGTTTCATCCTCTGTCTTAGTTACTTTTCTGTTGTTGTGGCAAAAGTCACCATGACCAAGGTCACTAAAGAAAGAGAGCGTTCAGCTGGGCTTACTGTATCAGAGGATAGAGTCCATGGTGGAGCAAAGGCATGGTGGCAGGAACAGCTGAGAAGTCACATCTTCATCTACGAGCAGGAGAAAGAGAACACTGGGAATAGAACAGTCTTTGAACCCTCACCCTCTCCAATAGGCCACACCTCCCAATCCTTCCCAAACAATCTCACCAACTAGGGACCAAGTGTTCAAATATATGAGGCTATGGGGGTTGTTCTCATTCATAACTCCACATTCCCTACTCCTTGTGTTATTTAAAAAAAACAAAACAAAACAGGTGTTTCAGGTGTTTGCTCGGGCAGCACATACACTAAATGGAAAAATAGAATTAGAATGGTCCCTGCATGTGGATGATTTGCAAATTGGTGAAGTGTTCCATATTTTTGGCCTGGGTTCTCTTGATGCCATGGACAAGCATCTCAGCAGCCAGAATGGATATTTCAGTGAAGCTGACAAAATCAAAGTGTCCTAAGAAGTTTCGGGGGCTCTGCAGGACAAAGGGTCTGTCCACAGGTTTGTGTTGATTGCTGGCATCCAGCATTCCTGTCAGGACGTTGGTGCCAAGGGCTTAACCTAAGCCCAGGCTGTGATGTTCTCAAAGGAACATAAATTTGAGAAGAGAACATACTCAGCTCAGGTGGAAGGTGGTATCCACAGCCTCCATCCATATGAGAAGCAGCTTTTCTGAAAAGAGATCCAGTATATGCCTTGAAATTGTCAATAAAAGTTTTTTGGGAGAAGAACTGTTTCAGTCTCCCAACTCTTGGGCTAAAGGGACCCTTGTGTCTTAGGTTGTATACATACAACCCCTGCATGTATACCTGTGTACATGTGCATGTGTGGTGCATGCAGAATCTAGCAGAAGGTATCAGATCCCATTGACCTGGAGTTACAGATTATGAACTGCCAGGTGGGTGGTGGGAACTGAACCCTTATTCTCTGGAAGAGCAGCCAGTGCCCTTAACTGCTAAGACATCTCTCCAGCCCCTCATTATATTTTGTAAGAGCAGAGTTTTCCCATTAATATCAATAACAAAGCCAGACATGATGTCACATGCCTATAACCCCAGCACTCAGGAGGAGCAGGGAGGAAAGGAAAAGAAAGGGAAGGGAAAATTAAAACTAAGAAGAAAAAAGAAAATTTAGTCAACCAGTTGAAAAAGGCTTTATGTTACAGGTTTTCAGTTTTATTTTGTCTTATAACAGCTCTCATTTGCAGTAGGCTGTTTACCTTTGTGGGAGACTGTGTTTGTCATGTCCATAGGAGAGTATTGTACCAACTAAGGGTGTATATGTTTAATTTACTGATCTTGAGCCGGGCAGAGGTGGAGCACACCTTTAATCCCAGCACTCAGGAGGCAGAGGCAGGCAGATCTCTGCGAGTTCGAGGCCAGCCTGGTCTACAGAGCGAGTTCCAAGGCAGCCAAAGCTACACAGAGAAATTCTGCCTTGAAAAACCAAGTGGATGGATGGATGGATGGATGGATGGATGGATGGATGGATGGATGGATAGACAGACAGATAAATATAACTTACTGATTTTGAGAAATGTGTATGACACATGACTATGTTAACCTTATTGGACCCTGTAATCCACTGAAGTGAAATCCACAAAATTACTTGCTAATAGATTTACTTTTTAATTTTTATTAAAAATATACTTCTTGGCTGGGTATAATGATTTACACCTTTAATACCAGTACTTGGAAGACAGAGGTAGATAGATCTTTGTGAGTTCAAGACCAGCCTGGTCTACATAGAGTTCCAGACCAGTCAGAGCTACATAGTAAAACCCTGTCTCAAAAATACACACACACACACACACACACACACACACACACACATTTCTATCTATATCTATATTTAGGGAAGTCTAGGAGGGGCTTAACATGGTGGCACACATGTGAAATCCCAGGACTCAGGAAGCTGATCAAGATTCATGAGTTCAGGACAGCCTAGGCTACATGAGACCCTATCTTTAAAAAAATAAATAAATAAATAAATAATCTGGGGTTGGGGATTTAGCTCAGTGGTAGAACGCTTGCCTAGCAAGCACAAGGCCCTGAGTTCGATCCTCAGCTCAAAAAAAAAAAAAAAAAAAGGCTAAGCCAGGTGGTGGTGGCGCATGCCTTTAATCCCAGCACTCGGGAGGCAGAGGCAGGCGGATCTCTGTGAGTTTGAGGCCAGCCTGGTCTCCAAAGCAAGTTCCAGGAAAGGTGCAAAGCTACACAGAGAAACCCTGTCTAGAAAAAAAAAAAAATCTGAGAAAATTATGTTACATCCAATGCATGTAGCTGGTGGTTTATAAGTAATTTTTTTACATAATTCTCCTACTTTTAGGTTTTTATAAAGAATACATGGTTTAAAACATAACTTCATTTGGTGGGTAGAAAGGATAAAAGTGAATTATTTTTAAGCAGTTATCAGAGTGGGGGACCTTGTGTAATTAGAGATTGCATGAGTATTTGACAGAAAACCACGATGAGGGAAGTTGGAACTCTTAAATACAAATTTCAAACTCCTGAGCTTAATTAACTCACTTTTTATGTCATTTGCTCATTTTAGGCCAGCCTTTATGGATGAGTATGAGAAGATTGAGGAAGAATTGCAAAAGCAATATGACATTTATCTAGAGAAATTTCGGAACTTGGCTTACCTGGAACAGCAGCTTGAGGATCATCACAGGATGGAGCAGGAGAGGTTTGAAGTAAGTCCTTGGCTCGTCCATACACAGGCCCTTCTGGTGCATCGCTCTGTCCTTTGAGCCGATCAGTTGGTATGCATCATTGTCTGAAAGTACGGCTCTACAGACTGCTTGAGTAGTCCTTCTGTTCTGCTGACTACACAGCATGGATTCTTAGTTGTCAAATATTTGATGTGTTATCAGGGTTTGGGCAATGAGAAGTGAAATGGTCAACTATAACCTGTGTAGTGACCTGGAAGGGCCCACGTTTGCCTTGCTCTTTCCCATGCTTAATACAAGGGCATTTTGTAATGCTTACAATACCAAACAAAATTTAAAAGCCAGTTGTTTAGTTTCATTGGTGTTTTGCATTTGTGCACGTGTATGGGTGCATGTCCCTATAGAGGCCAGAAGTTTATATCTGGTATCTTCCTTTTCTGCCTTATATATTGATTCTGTCTATATTTGAATCTGAAGCTTGCCTGTTTGGAAGGCGGGGAAGCCAGTGCTTTGCTGTGTTGCCCAGACCAGCCTCTTGCTTCAGCTTCCTGAGTGCAGGGACTGTACCATACATGTCACCATATATGTCACCATGCCTAGCTTAATCAGGGCTCCATTTGACAATATACCTGACACACTGTCTCCTTCTGGCCATACCCCAGGAACTAAGACCAGTATTTCCTTGTTACCTTGCCATCCTGACCCGTCCATTAGCATCTTTAGATTGGAGGAGTGATGCAGTACAGGCAGAAACATGGAAACAGTTCTTTCTTTTCTTCTGTGCAGAGAGCTGTCCCTATCCTTGTTAGACGCGTTCCTGTGTCCACTGCCCTTGCAGGCACTCATGGTGGCCTTGTGTTGTGTCACTCACTTCTTTCTTTCCTTTCTTTCTTTTTTTTAACCTTCCTAGAGCTTTATTAAGAGGGGGAGAGGAGTGGGGGGGGGGGAGAGAGACCGCGGAGGGCGTGTCACTCATTTCCTTCAGCGTTCTAGTGCTAGAGGGAGGAGGGGTGGGGCCAGAGCATACTCTCACAGGCTGCTGGGTAGATGGCAGAGGAAGAGCACAGGTAAACTTTGTAAAAGCTTTTAAAAGATTGATGAATGTCTGTTTTGTGTATTAGTATTTTGCCTGCATGTATATCTGTGCACCATGTACAGTGCCCTCAAAGGCCAAAAGAGGAGGACATCAGATTCCCTGCATTGGTGCTTACAGATGTTTACGAGCCACTGTATGGGTGTAAGGGATGAACCAGGGTCCTGTGGAAGAGCAGCCGGTGCTCTAAACCACTGAGCCATCTCTCCAGTTCCCTTAAACAACCTCCTAAGGTCTTTTCTTTTTGGTCTCTGTGTGACAAACCCTGCAGTATTCACACAATGGTGCAGAGTCAGATCATCCACCAAAGGCCGTCGTTCTGAATCTGGCCTTTCTCCTCCACAGGAAGCTGAAAACACTCTCCGTCTAATGCAGAACAAGCTGAAGGAAGAGGAGAAGCGGCTGCTCAAGAGCGCCAGTAAGGCGTGTGTGCGCGCGCGCGTGTGTGTGCGTGCGTGTGTGTGGTGTATGTGTGTGTGCATGTGTGTGCGCGTGTGTGTGTGTGTGTGCGCGTGTGTGTGCGCGTGTGTGTGCGTGCATGCGTGTGTGTGCGTGTGTGCGCGTGTGTGTGTGTGCGTGTGTGTGTGCGCGCGCATGCGCGCGTGTGCGCGCGCGCGTGTGTGTGTGCGCGTGTGTGTGCGCGCGCGTGTGTGTGCGTGCGTGTGTGTGCGCGCGCGTGTGCGTGTGTGTGCGCGTGCGTGTGTGTGCGCGTGTGTGCGTGTGTGTGTGTGCGCGCGCGCGTGTGCGTGCGTACTCACATGCCAAGTGTGCAAGAGCAGCTGTAAGCGTGCCGTGGAGTGCATGTTGAGGGGAGAGGACAACTTGTGATTGGTTTTCTGACCCTCCACCTTTACGTGAATTCCTGAGACCCAGACTCAGGTCAGCAGGTTTGTAAGACAGGTGTGCAGTGAGTTACATTCCTCTGGCAGTTACTTACTTTTACAAAACATTTTATTTTCTTTAAAATGTTTTCCTCTCAGATTTTTTTATTGTGATAAGAATAATGATGATGTTTGACTTCTTCAACATGAACAAATCCCGTCATTGTTGACTAGAGGTGCAAAGACATTTTCTGAAGGCCATTTTCACACAGCTTGTATATTAGGAGCCATTTGAGTTTACTCAAAAAGCTTATTTCTCACAGACTGGAATGACAGGCACGGGGCTTGCATGGGTCGCACCAGGCCCTCTGTGTATTGTTAGGGTTAGGGCTGCTAGTTTGGTGTTTTTGTGGCACTCCTAACAACAGGAGCAGGCGTGTCTCTGACTCTGTGGCCTGCTCTTGAGACTCTTTTCCTCTACTGGGTTGCCTCGTGCAGCCTCGATGTGAGGGTTCCCCTGTCTTACTGTATCTTGTTTTGTCCTGGTTGGCTGTTGTCTCTTGGAGACCTGCTCTTCTCTGAAGAGGAAATGAAGGTAGAATGGATGGGGTTGGGAAGGTGGGGGTAGCTAGGAGGAGTGGAGGGAGGGAAAACTATGGTTGGGATGTATTATATGAGAGAAGAATCTATTTTCTTCTAGGTTTGTTTGTTTTTGTCTTTCAAGACAGGCTTTCTCTGTGTAATCGTCCTGGCTGTCCTGGGACTCACTCTGTGGACCAGGTTGGCCTCGAACTCAGAGATCTGCCTGCCTCTGCCTTCCGAGTGCTGGGTTTTAAGGCGTGTGCCACCACCGCCCGGCCTTCTCTTGCTGTTTCTGTGTTCATGATGAGACGATGGTCTAGACAACACACCTAGTCTTCTAGCTCTTCCCCCAACCTTCCTGTTACCTTTGTGTTTGTCTCCTTTTGTACCTGTTCTCAGAGAGCCCTAGAAAGAGAGCAAGGACTTCTGGGAATCCTCTAAGAGCAGGTAGAAAACCTGAAAAGTGGCCGGGCCCTGGTGGCGCACACCTTTAATCACAGCACTTCGGAGGCAGAGCCAGGCGGATCTCTGTGAGTTCCAGGCCAGCCTGGGCTACAGAGTGAGTTCCAGGACAGGCACAAAGTACACAGAGAGACCTTGTCTCAGAAAAAACAAAAAGGAAGAAAAGAAAACCTGGAAAGTGTCTCTAAAGCCCCTGCTGCTTTAGTTCTAGGTTAGTCAAGACAGAAATCAAGTGGTGTAGTGAAATCTATATTGCATTTAATATCATCATTTTTGCGGATGAGGTAAGAAGGAAACTGAATGGTGATTTTGTGTATAGTTGCTAAATTCTGTTACTATGGATCAGTTCTCTGAATAAAGACTTTTAGAAGATGTAGTTTTCAAATTGTGCTGGTGATCTCGAAGGACACTCTTGGTGGCACTGTCACGGCTTCCAGGCCTTCCCTCCTGAGCTGAAGGACACAGCTCTTCTTGTGGCTAAAGACAGCAAGTCACCTTCCCCTAGTGCCCAGGTGGATACAGTTATCCCATACAGGCACAAAGCAGAGCCTTTGGAAGACCAACAACTGCTGGGTTTCCAGGCTGCCTTCTAAGTCAGTGTCAGACTAGTGACACACCCTCCAGGTCCCCTCCCAAACCCCCATCACTCCCTGGGTCTAGTAAGGCACTAGGCAGTGAGAGCTGCTTCTTCCCAGAATAGTCTGTCTCTGTTGGTTCTGTCTAGAAAATGTTCAGCTTGCAGGCACAAAGACTACGAACAAGGATTTCTAAATGTATAGAGAGTGGTTTCCGGCCTGGAGAGATGACTCAGTGATTAGGAACTCTTGCCGCTCTTCCAGAAAACCCGGGTTCATTCTCCAGCACCCACACCAGGTAGCTCACAACTGCCTGCAGCTCCAGCTCCAGGGGGCCCACCATCCCCTTCTAGTCTCTACAGGCCTCCCCACACATGTGGCATACAAACACATGCACACACACACACACACACACACACACACACACACACACACACAGAGAGAGAGAGAGAGAGAGAGAGACAGACAGACAGACAGACAGACAGAGAGACAGAGAGGAAAGAGAGAATTTTTAATTCAAAAAAGTGATTGCTCTTGAAAAAAAGTGATTGCACAGAAAATAGCCTTTTATAGAATACATGCATGGACCCCCCCCCAATAAATAAAATTCATTTTAAAAACAGCTTTTCTAATTAGTTTTGTGTGTGTGGTGTTAGAGATTGGACCCAGAGCTTTGCAGAAGATAAACACATGCCCTCCCACTGAGCCACAAGCCCACCCAATGCATGCCTTTATACTAGAATTTTCTGTAGTGAAGAATGTCATGTGAGCTAGGCACTTTGACACTTTCCTTCTCAAGACAGCCCACTCTGGCCCAGGCCTGAGCTCCCTCCTCTCCACCCAGCTCTGTTCTGTTTCATCCAGCTTCGATTCGTCATCTCTGTTAGTATCAAGGCTCTTGAGTTAGTAACATAGCCTGGCATTGGACAGAGTGGCTTCCCCTGTTAGCCAAGGGCTTCTAGCTACTTTGACAGGCAGCTACTCGGTTTGTCATAAAGCTTTTAAGGCATCTGGTCCACATTATCTTTGCTTTGAAAAATGGCTATAAACAAATACAGCATATTATGATCTGTATTAACACTTCACTAAGTGCCTGAGAAAATCCAGGGGTCTCATAAGATCTAACAAATGAAAAGGGGCTGAGGAAGGCAGATGCATTTCCACTGAGTCTTAGTAGACAGGAGACATTTGGCTGTAATGAAAGAATTGCTCCTTTACTCTGCCCTCTGCTGTTCCTGTCAGGTAATGATGACTCAGACATAGACATCCAAGAGGACGATGAATCGGATAGTGAGCTGGAGGAGAGACGGCTGTCTAAGCCTCGCACGGCCATGGAGGTGCTCATGCAAGGTATGTACCTCCTTCTGATGCCCAGCTCCCTTGCCTGTTTCTCAGAACACCAAGCACAAAGTCGGGGGAGTGCTGCTTAGCATTGAGGTCCACAGGGTCCTGTGAAGGGTCCCTGGAGCCATTCCTGCATCCATTTATTTTATTCTTCAGAATCTGTCTCCCAAACTGCTCGTTGGTAATCATTGCCTCTAACAGTTCTTTTGTTTGAATTCACAATGTACCTCAAGATGACCTTGAACCTGATCCTCCTGCTCCACCGCTTAGGTGTTGGGATTATGGCACACACCACCATGCTCAGCACCTATGATGTTCCTCTCTGTGATCCTGGGAATAGCTGATTCACATTTGTGGCTTGGAGTATCCAACACATACCTCAGAAATGGCCTATAGAACTGAGCTCTGTGTTCTACTCATTTGGGGTCAGTGCAGTTATATCCCCTGTGGCCAAAGAATTAATAGAGTGAAGGGGTCACATGATTTCCTCTCATAAAAACCATTTTTAAAATGGGGCCTTCCTCATGTTCCACTTCAACCTAGAGGGTCATAGCTAGCTTTCAGAGGCTCTGTCCTTACAAATTGACTTTCCATGCACATGTAAGATACATACACATATACTGTCAAACAGGTAAAAAGATCATCTGAAAATTCTTTAACCTAATTGGGACCAGATTTGCATCATGATTCTATAACTTACTTTTATTCTGAAAATTAAATGCACCAGGGCTGGAGAGAAGGCTCAGTCAGTAGAATGCTTGCTCTGCAAGTGTGGAAACCTGGTTCGATTCCAGCACCCGTGTAAGACGCCATATGTCACTATGCCTATCTGAACTCCTCGATCTGGGGAGGTGGAGACAGGAGGATCACTCAGGCTTGCTGACCAGCGGTCTTACTGAATCAGGTCTCAAAAAAAAAATATGGAGCCAGGTGGTAGTGGTACACACCTTTAATTTCAGCACTTCGGAGGCAGAGGCAGAGGCAGAGGCAGGTGATCTCTAAGGTAGAGGCCATCCCGGTCTACATAGTGAGTTCCAGATCAGCCAGGGCCACATGATGACACCCTATCTCAAAAAAACAAACAAGCAAACAAAAATCATATCCTTAAATAAAGGCACAAATATCTGTCTAAAATTTTCTCTCTTGTAAATCTATTTACTCACTGGGTGGTGGTGGCACAAACCTTTAATCCCAGCACTCAAGAGGCAGAGGCAGGCAGATCTCTTGAGCTGGAGGCTAGCCTGGTCTATAGAGCGAGATCCAGGACAGCCAGGACTACACAGATAAATCTATCTCAAAAAAAAAAAAAAAAAAAAAATGGAGGGTGATCTAGGAAGACACTGACATCAACCTCTGGCCTCCACATGTACACATACATACATGCATGCATTAACACACATGAATTTGTATTCACACATGTACTACACTCACACACAGATTAAATATATTATAACTGTTGTGGGATAAATACCAGAGAAGACTGCTTAGATATAGATTTAAGCCAATAGAAAATCTTTTGCCAGCTGGCAACTACACTGGGTATTTGGAATCCCAGTGTAGCGCTGATCCTTTCTCAGGGTGAACTTTCAAGCACAAAAACCATGTTCTGGGTTGGCATACTTCAGTTAACAAGAACAGTTAGCGAGAAGCAGAATTACAGAAGCCAGAAAGCAAGGTTAGTACATTTAGAGACTTCCCCAGAACTATGGACTTTGATGGATTAGACCTTTGTTTTAGTTTTGGCTGGTGTTACTGTCTATTGTACTGAGGTTTACAGCCTGAATGATACTTCCACCATGGAGTCAGTTGTGCTAATGTCTGGGGCCCTGTTACAGTAACCGTCCCTATATCAGTAAATAGGTGGTTTTTTTTTTCTTTTTAATGGCTAGATCATATGCCACTGTGTATGTAAGTATGCCCTTAATTTATTTGGGTATATACTTAGATACTTAATTTCACTATTTTATTATATATACTTCTTTCTGCATATATGTGAGTATTTCTGTAGTGTACATCATTTCAAATGGGATTTTTTGTTTGTTTGTTTGTTTGTTTGTTTTTAAAGACAGGGTTTCTCTGTCCTGGAACTTGCTCTGTAGCCCAGGCTGGCTTCAAACTCACAGAGATCCGCCTGCCTCTGCCTTCCATGTGCTGGGATTAAAGGCGTGCGCCACCACCCGGCTCAAATGGGATTCTTATGTCAAAATTCTGTTCACTTTAGTTTTCATTTTCGGTACAAGGTCATGCTTTGTAGCAAAGGATGGCCTCAGCTTCAGAGTCCTTGCACCACCCTGAGTCGGGAGCCTCCTGAGTCCTCAGATTGCAGGTGCCTGCATGCTCAACTGATAGCTACTCAATTGCCCTGTATTTGCCTTTAAATACATTTCTTACCCACCACCCAGCTAATGATCAGTGCACAGGTACTTTGGTCTTTGAGACAGGATCTCAGTCTGTAACTTAGACTGGACTCAAACTCACAGTCCTCCTGCCTCAGCCTCTAAGATGTCGGGACTGGAGAGAGTTGTTTTATACCTAGTAATTTCAGAGGTGATGTCGTCATCTTTCCATCATTTGATGTTAGCGTGTGTTGGGAGCTGCTTGTTAATGTTGGGCCCGGCTCTTTTCATCTGTTACGTCTGCTTCCTCCTGGACAGTTGCCTGCTTTGGTTTCTTTTTAACCTTTTACTTTTTCACAGCTTCGTGACATAAACAGAGGCCAATGGTGCATCTCCCATGTGATGCCTGGGAGCCAACACTGAAAAAAAGGTGTTACTCTAAGAAAAGCAATGATTCATTCAAATCCTGCTTACGTACTTAACTTGCAGAGTGAAATCATGTAGTCCAGTTCTAAAAACTATGGCAAGGGCCTTCAGATGCTGCCACAAGGCTGTGCACCTTGTCTGGCCCAAGGAAAAGCTTCTGGAGACAGTGCTCAGTTGTGTCTCTGGGCCTGCCATGAGCAGCCTCCTCTTCACTGCCTGGACCCAGCCAGCAGTGACCCTGATAACATTTTCACTTGGAAACTTAGACCTAGATCCAAGCACAGGAGATACTAGTTCATGAAAGATTTTCTTTTTCAACAGCTTTTTACCATGAAAGTTCTACTGCATGTAAACTAATAATGGAGTTCAGTGATCTTTCCCCCCTTAATACTCAGAGGACGTGTTTTAAAATTTTTTGGGTTGTGGTGGTACACATCTTTAATCCCAACACTCGGGAGGAAGAGGTATGTAGATCTCTGTGAGATCAAGGCCAGCCTGGTCTACAGAGTGAGTTCCAGGACAGCCAGGGCTACACAGAGAAATTCTGTCTTGAAAAACAAACAGACACTCTTGATTCATGGTTGTTTTGTGGTGCTAGAGATTAAATCCATGGCCTTAAGCAAATGGATAAATATTCTTCTACCACTTATTTATACCCCAACTTTCATGACTAATTTTTGTATGTAAATTTTATTACATTCATTCATTATACACACATGTATGTGCACACATCAGCACATATCCAAAGAAAACTTTTGGGACTCAGTTTTTTCCTTCTACCACATACGTTCTGGAGATTGAACTCAGGTCATTAGGCATGCTGGCAAGTGCTTTTACCTACTGAACCATCTGGCCAGTCCATGTGGATTTGATTTTCGTTGGGTTTTGTTGCTGCTGTTGTTGTTGAGACATGGTACAGCACATTCTGTACCTCAAGCTAGCTTCCAGCCCCCATCAATTTTCCTGCTTCAGGCTCCTGAGCGCTGAGACTACAGATGTACACTGTCACACACTGAATTTTATTAGCCTTTTCGTCTTTCAAAGTAGAATTGCAGGGCTGGGCATGGTGGCACAAACCTGTAACACCAGCACTGTAGAGGCTGCGGCAGGATCAAGAGTTCAAGGCCAGCCTCAGCTATATTGTGAATTTCTTTCTCAAAATAAGGAGGAAAGGGAAATTTATTATAATTTGTGGTAATTCTAATTAGTTGGAACTTACTTAAGTACAGTTTTTAGTATGTACTTTAGTATTTCCCCAGTTTTCCAAGGGAAAGCAAGTCTTAAATGTCATTTCCTGCCATCTTTTCCAAGGATCTCATAATGTCATGTTTTTGTTGTTCTCAGGAAGGCCCAGCAAACGCATCGTGGGCTCAATGCAAGGTGGAGACTCCGATGAAGATGTGAGTGCCAACACCTTCTCGCCATTCCTGTGCCTCCTGGTCTTGGGGCTGTCCTAGCAGACTAGCTCAGGTGCCGCCAGCAGTCAGGGGCTACCTGTTCCCAGCACACTGCTCGATGTGACAGCTTGGGAGCAGCTTGTCTCTCATTTCACACAAATATGCTCGCCCTTTTTTTTTCTGCCTTCTCACTGTTCTCTCCATTCTCGCTTTCCAAAGACGGGAGCAGCACCAGCCCTCTTAGGTAGATGCAAGACCCCCAGCTCCAGGAAGCAGGTTGGTTTTCTTTCCTTGCCTCATCTGTTTGTTGGTGTGTGTCGGCCTGCTCATGGCCAGCAGGGCCTCTCTCCTCCAGGGTGATGCTGCCTCTCTCGGGCAGGAAGCCCTCAGAATAGATGCCATGGTGAGAGAGGCAGGTCTCTTGCATTACCATACTAAGGAGGGTCAGACACCAAGACCGAAGCTGAGAAAGGTGGAGCAGTCATCAGGTCCTGAGTTATAACCTGGGAATGAAATGTTGATGCCAAGGCCATGGTCCAGCACCAACCTTTCCTCAGCGCCATCCTATGATTCTAGAGCAAGAACATGAAAAGGTGTTCTCCTAGAGCAGGGCCTCAGGCCTGGCAGGGGGCTGAGGTCAGCCTGCTGGTGCCTTGAACTCCACCAGGTAGACAACTGACTGGAGAAGGGCAGTGGTTCTTAGAATGTGGCTGGGTGGACACAGCTGGGCTCAGTGATTCTCAGAATGCGGCTGGGTGGACACAGCTGGGCTCTGTGCCCTGGCTCCCCTGCAGTCCCTGGCTCCCCTGTAGTCCCTGGCTCCCCTGCAGTCCCTGGCTCCCCTGCAGTCCCTGGCTGTAGTCGCTGGCAGTGCTGCTCAGCCCATGTAGCAGAGGTTCCTGGAGAGACACAGTCCCAGGACAATTTGTAAGGTACAGACCTATGTCTGGGGTATGGTATTGGTGCCCGCACAGGGTCAGAAGAGCCTTGTGCTCTGTATGAAGCTTGGCTTGCTAAGTACCACAGAGCAGTGTCACTTAAATTCCCAGGGCAAGCTGGTGTTGTCTTGCTGGGCAGGTTGCAGAGAAGCTTCGATAGAGAGGCAGGGAAGTCACTCAACAATAACTTCCTTTTTCGTAGAGGATGCTCATGATAAGGTAGCGCCCATCCACCCCGTCCACCTGAGTCTGAGGCAGGGAGATCTGGCCTAAGGGAACCAATGCTTCCTGAAAAGTGGAAAAAAACCAGTCCTTGCCTTTGGGACACATCCATTCTAGTAACAGTCAAGCAGACATACCACAGTCGTAGGTGTTAGGGAATAAATAAAGTAGGTTCCGGAGACAAATGACAGTGACAGGGATCTTTTCACATGTTCAGGCAAGGTCTCTCTAATGAGAAATTGAAGCAGAGACCTGAATGAGCGAAAGTGAGAGCCATGGTGGGGTGGGCGGAGTCTCTGGGCCTAGGGAGTGTGGACTCCTACAGTGAGGCCGTGGCAGGGTGGAGGGACTGGCTAGAGCGGTGAGGGACAGCAGGGACAATGCAGACTGTGCAGGATGGGAAGAGGACCTGGTGAGGTGGGAGGTACCGGAGGGTTGTCAGCCCAGGAGGGAGAAGCTGAGGCAGCAAGTGCAGCTGTGTAGGTTGGAGGCGAGGGTGTTTTAGCCAGAGGCCACAGTGGTGTTGGTACTGATAAGCAGATTCTGGGTGTTTCTGAGGTTTGACCATCTTGTTTTGCTAGTTGATTATACCAGGATGATGAAGGGGAGAAATGCAGAATGCTTCAGTGGAACTAACGGAAAGCCTGGGGTTTTAACTTCCTGAGACAGAGATGACCCGAGGAAGGGGCTGCGAGGGTAGATCAGGAAAAGTCTGGAATCTAAGAAACAGGACTGGGCCAGAAGTGGAACTTGGGAGCCATCTGTGTTTAGATGGGAACCGTGATAAAATGTGACTGCACTGTTTGGAGATCAGGAAGGGAAAGGGGGGCCTGAGCCACCTCCGTAGTACAGAGGCCAGAGAATTACAGAGTCAGGCAGGGGGAGTTGGAGCACACTGTACAGAGAGCTGGGCTAGAGGGAACACCGGAGGGTTTGCCCTGGAAGGTGGCGAGGTGGACTTCAGGGGAGAAGGGTGGGTCGGGAAAGTCGTGGGAGGACTGCCAGTCCCCTGGATTGGAATCCTTTCAGCTTGGTAAGAGTGGTGTGGGCACGTGGGATAGAGCCTGTTGTGCTCATATAATGGGAGGGACACTTGGGTACAGCAATTTGCCCAAGGAGTTCATTCTTCATTTTTTTTTCATTGTAAGACAAAGTCTTTCTGTGTAGCTCAGGCTGGCCTCCAATCACAGCCATCCTGCCTTAGTCTCTGGAGTGCTGGCATTGTAGGCTTGTAGTACCATAGGCCTGGCTTTCCCAAGAATTTCTGCTGGGAGGGAAGCAGACAGAGCAGGGTATTCAGAGAAGGAGGTAGTTGTTTAAAGAAGAGGATTCTAACATGTTTGTACTTCTTGGGATAATCTGGACTGGGTGGCCAGCCATCCTGGTATGCATGGGCATGGGACTTGCTGTAAAAAGACAACTCGAGTTGGTGCTCCCTGGCTCCAGACCATGCAGGAGCTTGGGCACCCTTCACCTGTCCTTCTTATCCACATTTGCACTGCATTCCATCTCCAGCTGGAATCAGCCTCCCTTTCTTGCCCTTCTTGCTGTCTGCCTGTCTGCTAGGTCTCTAGACTGCAGGAACCATTCAGCATCTAGGTTCCTCAGCAAGTGTTAAGGATATTCCCAAGACTTCCATGGGAAACCGACCCCAGCTGGACACCCCGGGAATAAGCTGGTGTTGAGTTACTGGTTATAGCCTTGGTCTAGTTGGGGTGTCCAGCTGTCCTGTGCTGTGTTCCCACAGCCTTTCACTCTAGGGGTGTTGCTGGTTCTTACACTGTCTTTGAGAGTGAAGTGGGGACTCTAGGGAAAGATGTCACAGTGAGCTAGCACCTCAGTGCATCTGCCATCTTTCCGCTTCAGGAAGACTCAGAGGACAGTGAAATTGACATGGAAGATGATGAAGAAGACGATGACGATTTGGAGGATGAGAGCATCGCTCTCTCACCAGCCAAGCCCAGTCGAAGGGTCCGGAAACCGGAGCCCCTAGATGAAAGTGACAATGACTTCTGACCTTCTTGCCAAGGGACCCAGGCAGATTAAGAGCCTCGGGTTTATAGGTAAACAGGGAATCAGCAGGCTGGAAAGGTAACATGTGTTTTATTCACTACACCATCTGGGCTTAACCATTACTGAAACAAACCCCAACAAAGATTCTTTTGTCTTATTTCCCAACACTTGGGAAATACATGTGTTCTAAGTAATTCAAATCCATAAGAAAAGCCTTGAGAAGAGAACTGATACCATGTAAGTCTTGGCTGCTGTTATTATTAAATTTTCCTTGAAGTTCAGGCCATGGAGAGGCTTCAGACTGTGAATGTTTTGTTTTCTCTTGGAGGGCTGGTATTCCTGTGGGAGGCAGAGTCACTTCAAATAACATGCCACCTTCACAGTCCCCAGCCTGGGCTGTTTGGGAACTACTGGCTGGGCTGTCTCAGCAAATTCCCTTCCAACTCCTGCTACCATCTACTCCTGCTTACAGGCATCCATGAGAGAGAGAGAGAGAGAGAGAGAGAGAGAGAACACGTTACATGTGCACATGTTTATGTGTGAGCAGGTATAAATGTTTATGCTGGTATGCATGCATGTGTGTGCATGTATCTGTGAAGGCTAGGAGACAACATCTGTGGTTGTTCCTCAGGAACTGTTCACCTTTTGGGGGCCTGGGAACTCACTGATTAGCCTAGACTGACTAGACAGTCAGCTTGTCTCCACCTTCCCAGGCCCAGGATTCTAAGCACTCATCCATGGCACCTGGAATTTTTTTTTTGTTTGTTTGTTTTTGGTTTTTTGAGACAGGGTTTCTCTGTGTAGTTTTGGTGCCTGTCCTGGAACTCACTTGGTAGTCCAGGCTGGCCTTGAACTCACAGAGATCCACCTGGCTCTGCCTCCCAAGTGCTGGGATTAAAGGCGTGCGCCACCACTCCTGGTACTCTTTTTTGAACTCTTTGTGTATGTATGCCACACACAAGTGTACTGATGTGCGCATGCTGTGTGCATGTGTGGAAGTCGGGGACAACCTCTAGTCCTCACTTTCACCATGTTTGAGGCAGAATCACTTGTTCACTGTTGCACAGTGCAGGCTAGCTGGTCCAGATCTTCAAAGGTCCAGTTACCAGAGGAGTCTGAAATTCCAGACACACTTTACCATCCCTAGCTCTATGTGGATTATGAGGACTCAGACTCAGGGCCTTAGACTTTCACAGCATATGCTTTACCCATGAGCCAGTTCCTCATCCACTAGCTGGTAGTTCTTAAACAATGCTCGCCTCTGGCACAGAGATACCCTGTAGGTGTCCTGCACCTGAGTGTCTTCCTGAAGGAGCCGTCAGAAAGGAAAAGCACCAGTACTGCTTCATGTTTCTCATTTGAAAAGTAAACCAGAACTAAATTTGGTAAAGTGGTACTCAAAAGAATTTCCATGTGAAATGAAAGCAAAGGGCAAGTAGAGTTGACGTTGCTATTCAAAGCGTGGGGCTAGGGAGATGGCTTAGTGGGTATGGTCACTTTCTGTACAAGCATGAGGTCCTAAGTTTGGATCCCCAGAACCCACATAAAAAAAGCTGAGTGTGGCAGGGCATGCTACTGCACACCTTTAATCAAAGAACTGGGGAGGCAGAGGCAGGTGGATCTCTGGGAGTTCAAGGTCAGCCTGGTCTGCATAGCAAGTTCCAGATCAGCCAGGGCTGCACAGAGAAACCCTGACTCAAAAACAAAGCCACAACAAACAACAGAAATCTGAGTGTGACTCCATGTACCTGTAGCCCAGGGTGGTGTGGCTGGAGCTCGCCAGCTAGCCAGCCTAGCTGAAAAGTAGCGAGCTTCAGTTCAGGGAGTGACTGTCTAGGGACTAAGGTAGAGAGTAATACAGGGAGCCTGGTGTCCTCTGGCTTCCACATGCATGTGCAATACACAAACACTTGCACACATGCACACACCACACATAGACAAAAGAAAGTGTGGGGTGTTGTCATTTAGTTTATGGTTATGAAGTCAGAAGAGTTCAGTGGCTACTTCCCTCTCCATCAAATGTAGAAGATGTGAAATGTGAGGAGTCTTAGTGGGGAAAGGGACTTACCACCAAGCCTGAGTTCAATCCTCAGAACTCACATGGTGGAAAGAGAGAACGGACTCCTGCAGGTTGCCCTCTGACCTCAACGTAGACATGATGGCACCCCCCAACACAACTCCACACACAAACAAATGCCAATTTTTAAAATGTATTCAGCTCTGTATTTTTATATAATTAAGCTTTACTTGAAAGCATTATTTTTTAACTAATACCTATTGCATATAAAACTAAACTAGCATTTGTCATTGTTGAA